>NC_140639.1:22293560-22761060 GCF_057382275.1 Copadichromis virginalis | reverse complement strand
GCAAAATGGGTCAAAAGAAGGACTTGACAGGCTCAGAAAAGTCAAAAATAGTGAGATATCTTGCAGAGGGATGCAGCAGTCTCAAAAATGCAAAGCTTCTGAAGCGTGATCATCGAACAATCAAGCGTTTCATTCAAAATAGTCAACAGGGTCGCAAGAAGTGTGTGGAAAAACCAAGGCGCAAAATAACTGCCCATGAACTGAGAAAAGTCAAGCATGCAGCTGCCAAGATGCCACTTGCCACCAGTTTGGCCATATTTCAGAGCTGCAACATCACTGGAGTGCCCAAAAGCACAAGGTGTGCAATACTCAGAGACATGGCCAAGGTAAGAAAGGCTGAAAGACGACCACCACTGAACAAGACACACAAGCTGAAACATCAAGACTGGGCCAAGAAATATCTCAAGACTGGTTTTTCTAAGGTTTTATGGACTGATGAAATGAGAGTGAGTCTTGATGGGCCAGATGGATGGGCCCGTGGCTGGATTGGTAAAGGCCAGAGAGCTCCAGTCCGACTCAGACGCCAGCAAGGTGGAGGTGGAGTACTGGTTTGGGCTGGTATCATCAAAGATGAGCTTGTGGGGCATTTTCGGGTTGAGGATGGAGTCAAGCTCAACTCCCAGTCCTACTGCCAATTTCTGGAAGACACCTTCTTCAAGCAGTGGTACAGGAAGAAGTCTGCATCCTTCAAGAAAAACATGATTTTCATGCAGGACAATGCTCCATCACACGCGTCCAAGTACTCCACAGCGTGGCTGGCAAGAAAGGGTATAAAAGAAGAAAAACTAATGACATGGCCACCTTGTTCACCTGATCTGAACCCCATTGAGAACCTGTGGTCCATCATCAAATGTGAGATTTACAAGGAGGGAAAACAGTACACCTCTCTGAACAGTGTCTGGGAGGCTGTGGTTGCTGCTGCACGCAATGTTGATGGTGAACAGATCAAAACACTGACAGAATCCATGGATGGCAGGCTTTTGAGTGTCCTTGCAAAGAAAGGTGGCTATATTGGTCTCTGATTTGTTTTTGTTTTGCTTTTGAATGTCAGAAATGTACATTTGTGAATGTGGAGATGTTATATTGGTGTCACTGGTAAAAATAAATAATTGAAATGGGTATATATTTGTTTTTTGTTAAGTTGCCTAATAATTATGCACCGTAATAGTCACCTGCACACACAGATATCCCCCTAAAATAGCTAAAACTAAAAACAAACTAAAAACTACTTCCAAAAACATTCAGCTTTGATATTAATGAGTTTTTTGGGTTCATTGAGAACATGGTTGTTGTTCAATAATAAAATTATTCCTCAAAAATACAACTTGCCTAATAATTCTGCACTCCCTGTATGTGTGTCAACCCTGGAGGTAAATAAAAGCAGACATGTGATGCTAATGCTCTACAGCTGCAGGTTTGTCAGACTGCCAAGACTCCTCAGCTCCTCCTTGAGAGTCAGTGATTTATTTGTTCTTATTTATTCTGTCATTTCTTTACAAATTTCCATATTTCATTGTCACATTATTGCAATTTATACAGACTGTGCATTGAAGCTTTATTTAAAGCAAATAGGTACAGTGCACTTACAGTATGTTGATGTTATTTGGAGAGGAAAATAGGGACCACTTCATACTACCATAATGGGAACCATGAAGTATAACAAGTATTTATAGTTACTACTTTATACATAAACAATATGTGGCTCTATTCTAAAGTGCTACCAAAAGAAAATGAAAGATTGTCTAAATACATAATTTCCTTAGGGATTATTAAAGTACTCTGTTTCTGAAATAAAAATTTGCACTCACTGCCCACGCAGTAAGCCTTGCTAGAATTGGGTTGGACCTCCTTTTACCTTCAGAACTGCCTTAATTCCTCCTGGCACACATTCCACAAGGTGCTGAAATCATTCCTCAAGGATTTTGATTCATATTGGCGGGATAGCATCACATCCATGACGTGAATCTCCCAAAGGTGCTTTATTGCCTTGAGATCTGGTGACAGTGGAGGCCATTTGAGTACAAAGAGCTCCTTGTTATGTTCAAAAAACTGTTCGAGTTTTTTTTTAGCTTTGTGACATGATGCATTATCTTGCTGGAGGCAGCCATCGGAAGATAGGTAGACTGGTAGACTAATAGGTAGACTAATGAAGGGATGAACATGGTGAGCAACAATACTTGGGTAAGCATTCAAAGACTGCGCATTTGGTACTAAGTAGCCCAGAGTGTACCAAGAAAATATCCAAGACACCATCACACCACCAGCAGCCTAAACTGTTGAAATCAGGTAGGATGATTCTATGCTTTCATGTTTTTTATTCCAAATTCTGACCCTATCATCTGAATGTGGCAGCACCAATCAAGATCAGAGCAGGCAACATTTTTCCAATCTTTTATTGCGAGCGTAAACTTCCTGTTCTTATTTGACAGTTGTGGTCGTCTGCTTCTACACCCCATCTGCTCGAAGGGTTGATGTGTTTTCAGAGGTGTTCAGAAAACGAATGCTTACTGGATATCTCGTCTTTTTTAGACCATTCTCTGTAAACTCTAGAGATAGTTGTGAGAGAATATCCCAGTAAATCTGTTTCTGAACCAGCCCATCCAGCACCAACAACCATACCACACCACCATCAGTGACCTTTCTGATGCTCAGTTTGAACTTTGAACACCTAAATACACTGATTTGGTGGCAAAGGCTGCCTGGTTAGAGAATTATGCTAATGAGAAACTGAACTGGTGTGCCGAATTCAACAGCCAGTGAGTGTTTATTTACCTGTTAGCTCTGTTTCCATGAAAAAACAATATTCTCTGACCAACAGGCTTGTATGGTGAATGAATGTGCTGTGTGTTGTCAAAAGATTATCAGTTTTGTTTGTACTCATCATTAATATTGTACTGTGGTGGCTCCATTGCACCTAAAGAGGAAAAAAGCTGCGTGGGTGTTTATTTTGTGATTGTTATCTGATAAATGGGTACAGATAACTTGTGGGCGTTATTCTTTGAGGCTGTTGGATCAAGATAACAAAGAAAACTTTAGGTCATAGTTAAATTTGATAACCTGTCAAAACATGTACACTCACATGTAACCTCTTTTAATAAGTGTTTAAGATTTGAAGGCCCTCGTCACCTTTAGTTCCTGCTACGTAATTTTACTGTTGCCTCACTTTATTCCTTTTGTGACAGGGACAGTCATCTATCTCTCTCCATTCTTGATAATTATTTGCATTTTACCGCATATTACTTATTGAGCAGAGAGGCTGGTGACAAGGTAAGAACAGAGGTGATCGGGTGCAACAAGTTGAGTTAAAAGAGCAACATTATAAACCTCAAACTTGCTGGCAATGGCTGTGCTGTCCTATTTGTGCTAGAGTCATAGTTGGTTTGTTACACATGTGTGTTTCATACTGCAACATGTTTGCTGTCAAAAATTAAATTGTGAATGTTAAAATCTGCAGTTTTTCCAACAGATAGTTGAAAAAGGTCTAAAAGTGAGTTATTCAGCAGCTTTACAGCAGAAATATTAATGTTCACAAAATAAAAGTTTTGCTCTGTTTAGAAGACTATAATATATAAGTCACAATAACAGTGACAGGTGAATTTTAGGGCTTTGTTAAATTTTAAAAAGGCTTAAAGTTATACATCATTACTGGTTACTATTGCTTCTAGAAGTCACTGAATTGGCCTTTTTAATTCACTTTGTGGTGTTAGTGCTATTAGTGCTGTTAGTTTTATTTTTGAAGGACCTTTACTGCAATTATCTAACAAATAATGTGCAAATATAGTCATTTTCTCGTTCTGAAACCAACAGGGTCTTTGAAATTTGGCCATTCTAGCATCTGACTTACCGCCTCCCTGTGCCATAAGAAAATACACCTTACTCTAGTTTTTATTGTGGAGCTGCTTCTACATTTCTGGGGTGCCTCTCAAGCACACCTTGGCACATCTGGTGGAATCACAAACATTATCTCGAGTGAGCACATGGACTGGGCACCAGCAGCTGTATTACCAGGGTAATTCTAAAGAGTCAGTGATGCAGCTCTGAGCAGTAGCCCAGTCTGTTTGTTTGCCACAAGTCTAAGGCCCCACCTCACTAACTAGAGTTAGAGGCATGAGAAACGAAGGCGAGCAATGAAGTAACGTGATCAGAACCCTGTGAGGTTCTCATGGCTTCAGACGGTGTTCAAACTCAAAAATATGCATGACACATTCCCCCCTGACAAATTACATAGGCAGTGTCACTCCATGCTTCACCACAGCGCATTATGAGCTGGAAGTAAAGCACACACTCCCACTGAGTAAATCGTGGGACTCTTGGCTGGGTTCTGGCTGAGTTCATATACACTTTCCATTCAGTCTTAATGCGGACAGAGGTTAAGGTAACAGGCTGCAGATAGTAATCCTGTTCTTAGTCCTGTTCACATAATTGATTTGATTTGACACATTTATTTGAACAGGGAAACTTCCACTGACAGCAATGTCTCCTTTTTAAAGAGCTCCCCTGAGCAACAGAAGAGTTTTGCGTTTCAGTCAATTGTAACAGACACAAAACAAACACAACTGAAATCAAGGCAATAAAACTCTATTTGAGTTCAGACAGCAGATCAATTGCTCCGTGTTCAGCTTCCACTTTGATACTATTGATCTGGGTTTGATCAATGACCAAGTCATTGACTTAAAATCAAAACCAAATGCTTTTCTGTTAGGTCTTTAGAAGCGACTTTGAAAGCTGGGAGGTAAACCGCTGTTGAGGAAAGATATTTCAAGGTTATTACAATGAAGGTTTTCTATGCCAAAGATCAAAGATTAAGACAAAGATCTATTAAAGGTTTTTGGCCTGGGACTCACCATGTTTCACATCAAACACATCTGACAAAGCATTATTAAAGCATTTAGTGTAAGCATTTCTCCATCTCCTTGGGGTTTGAGTGATAAAACCTCCAGTTTTAAGAAATTGAATATAGATTAGGTCTTGGCATATACTAGAGTGGTGGTTTATTAAATTTACCTTTAAAGATTGATTGAATTAAACAATTATCTTGAAACCAAGGCTGAATTTTGAAGGTAAGTGTAATCCAGTTCAGGGCTTAACATTTATATTGTGCAGTAATGCGGACAAAGCCATTTTTAACCAGATGGCAGCACTGGATCCCCTAAGCAGCAGGTTGATGCACCCATTACATCATCTCTGAAACACAATACATACAATTTTGTACCAATTCATCAGGCCAAGATATTTTTCTACAGAATGAATAGAAGACATGTAGCCACCCTGATGTCCTGTTTTAAAGGGTCATGACTGAACTAGTGATTGAATCTTATCTGGAAACTATGTTGGGGCCCAGCTGTAGCTCTTTTTCTACTAATCAAAAAAGTTGGTGGTTCAATCCCTGGCTCTTCCACTCTGTATGGCAAAGTATTCTCAGGTAAGAAAATGCAAAGCACACAATTTCATGCCTAACTAAAATATGAACATGAACTTCTCAGCCTCTCACCAGCAGTGTTGGTTGTAATGCATTCCAAAGTAACGTGTTAAAGTAACATGTGAAATGCACACTACAGAAACATGCTGTCCTGGATGCATGTTTCTTTTGCAACTTCAGCTCTTTGCAAACATCTGCACAGATAGCATGCTAATGCAAAGCTAGCCAAGAACCCAGAGTGATTTTGAAGTTGAGTGCATGCTAACCTCAGTCCAGCAGCCAGAGCCTAAGCTTCAAAAGGTAACAAAGGTAGTGATAAGTAGTCAGTTTCAGTCAGTCTGGCACCATTGTAGCCTCCATTTCTGCCTGTTTCTACCATAGAATCACTGCAGGAAACACTTGTAACACCTTATGGGCTGATTTTTAGCTTTGCTCTGTGTTGCTCATTTTGTTTTCATACATAGAAAAAAAATGTGATTTGTGTTGCTTTGTAGAACTGGAGCATCAGGCTTATACTGATATCTGGTAATCTGTTTTTAGATCATTTTACAGAGTAACACAAAATTTATTTTTTAAGTAGTGTAACAAATTACCTTCTCTGGCAAGTAATTAACCTACTTCATTACTTTAAAAAAAAATGTAGCAAGTAAAGCGTAACACTTTTTTTGAGTAATGACACCAACTCCGCTCCCTGGTAATGTGAGCCTAAAATATGCATGCATATGCATGGAAGTCTGCACAGCCTGTGAGAGGCATCTCAACCATGTATGACCTTCCCACAAAGAAACTCTGTCGTTTTGGAAAAATCTGACCCCTGAACATGCAGATATCACTGAACTGTAAATATTCAAACAAAGGAAAATTCCCTCTCCAGTCTTATCATATGGAAAAATCAACCTGCTTGTTTTGGTTTGCACTCCACCTCCTTCATGTTTTAACCTGGCATAGAGAATTGAGTCTGATTGTTTATTGAATCAAAAAGAGATTAAATGAAAATGACAGTGATAGGAGGTGTTCACGTACTTGAGAGGCAGGTGGTAACTGCTAGTCATCCTTAATGCACAGCCTTACAAGAGATTATTAAAAGCTCATCAGTGATGCTTGTGAGCTGCTCATGCCAGTGATAGTCTTCTCTGGAGAAGCCTCGATTTAGCTCATTTGCAAAGAAAAACACTCCTAACTCATGTCATATCCGCAGTTTGACCGATTCACAGCTCCTGAGGGTTTCCTTAAGATAACAGCACTGGGTTCAGGCTTATTAAGGGTGGAAACTGGGCTTCTCCTACACTGGGCTTCATCTTACATCCACATGTTGGTCAGGAAGAGGCCGTCAAGCACTCAGCTCTGAAACAGGCCAGCTGTTCTCGAGCCAAAGCAGCAGAACAGGCCTGGGCTCTTGTCATGCCCTCGCAACAGCTCACTCCCTTTTAGCTTCACGTTTGTGTGAAGCTCTCTGGAACAATGACTATGTATCAGGGGGAACATCAGTGTTCATAGCCAGTTCAGCTGATAAAGGGTCGTTTTATGAGACTACTGACCTCAGTCATGCACAGATTTAGATTTGAAAGAAAATAAGGAATCAGGAAAAGGTCCATGCACTATTTGCAGTACTTTGTGCTTTAAATCTTTGAGTTTCAACAAGGCATGGAGACTTGTAACTTTGTAAGACTGATAGACATTTTGTGAAGATAACAACAATACTGTTTTATAGCAAAAAGCCTTCTGACTCCAGCATCGTGTCAATTGTATAGCTACGAAGATGGTATCAGCTATCTTGTCTACCTCCAAAGTGTTAACCATACTTGTCAGAAATTGATCAGAAATTGAAATAATGTTTCAGTTAATACATAAATTGAAGATGCTGTCTTAGCATCTTCTAGGATTTGGATGCTAGTGGGTTAGAACCAGACTAGATTGTTCACCTCCTGGCTTGCATAATGATCTTTTAACATTGAAGAAATTCTGTAGAATGTTCCATGTAGCCTGCAATTCTCATATAACATCATGAAGTATTCTGCTGAAAATACAACGTCTTAACCTTTATTTTAAAATCAGTCTTTTTTGAGCCTTTCACAGTCGCAGCAGCAGTTCAGTCTAACATGGCTTTTAGGGTACAAATATCAGACTAAGCTTACAGTATTGGTTTTCTAATTGTCTATCAACCTATTTTGCAGATCTATTACCAATAATTTAGGGCACAAAGGTGGAGTTTGAGTCTAGTGACCAAAAGATGAAATTACAGCAAGAATGAGCTTCTGCCTTCAGATGGCTGAATGTAGTCTTTGAGACAGCATGAGCAGCTCTGATATCTGGGTAAAGCCATTTGTAATGAAGAAGGCATTTGAGGTGGTTCTGGCTTCAAATCAGGATGTCTTCAGATTGTTGGGGGGGTTTAAAAACTTTTTTTTAGGCATACCTCGCTGAAATTATACCCTAAATTTGCTAAAGGGTTAATATTTCTCACCTGGCTTATGGATCATCTGAGGATTTATTAGAAAAAAACTGGTCAATGTTGTTGTTGCTGTAGTATGTCTAGATTACACTAGATAGCATGCTACCACTGGAACTACTGACTACTGGTGCTACTCAGAAAAGATGGATGGAAAAATAATTTTAAAAACCTGTCCATGTTTACACTGAGAAGATAAAGTATTGGAACCATTGCAGGAACAATGCCCGATAGTCTAGAAACAGGACAGCATGGGGGTGGGCACCATCTCCAAATGATTACAGAGAGAAACAACACACAGTGTCATATATGTGAATACTCCCAAACTTGAGTCATGTTCGGGCGTAAGTGTTTCTTTTTATGATGTGGCCCCTGAGAAGCCTCGAGGCTTTGGAAAACGCCTGGGACCCAAGCTCTTCCAGTTTACTATGTATGGAGTTGTGCCAGCATAATTAGTTTCAGATGAACTTATTAAAAAGATTATTTTTCTTATAAAAAAAGAATCAGAAGTGATGTTATTAATATGAAATGTATATAAGGCGTTCAGATCTTTTTTTTTTCTTCTTTTTTTTAGATCATGTTTCTTAAATCTTTCCAATGCACAGAGAAGAAAAGGAAACCTTTTGCTTGAAGATTCAGCTGGCTGGAAAACGTCTTTTGAGGCAAACACATCCTCGCAGAGCAGGACTGATTTCTCCTCAAAAGTTGCCCAGTATCAAAATGTTGAGTGCACCAGACAGAAAACATGGGCGGTTTTAAATTCTGGATCAATGTGAAGCAGTCAGTGTCTTTCCAAAGTTAATAATTTCTTTCCTTTGAGGGCGTTTTACCTTTTTTTTTCTCAAAATGGCAATGATAATTACCACCGTGAATGAACATGACCACCACCATTTATTTCCTGTGTTTGACGGAGCACCGATTCCATTACACAACCATTATTTAGTCTATGAATTTTGCCAATGGCAATAAAAATCGAGACGATCTCCTCCACGATGGAACTTACACCCCTCAACACATTCATTCAGAGATGAGGCTGCCAGAAAACGGCAAAACTGCAAAAAGTGTCTCTATGAGCACACACTCTCCTCTTTGAGCATATTTAACATTTTTTCCTCCCATCTCAAATTGATTTGTTTGGAGAGACAAGTATGCATGCATGTGTTGTAAAGTCCTTAATCTGTAAACCACAAATATCAACCACCTTGTAAATCTCTTTTAGTTCAACATGGCAAGAATTCTTTCTGTGCAGTAGAAGTTCTGCTTTTAATAGGCTATCGAGCAGATTATTATGGATATATTTAGTGCGGCATGCATGTTTTTTGGGGGGGTTACATTTTTGGATTATATGTTTCCTTTCACAGTTTGTGAATTTCCTCACTTTTAAACTGTACATGGCAAGATGTATGTGTCTCATTTTTTGCTGTGTACTGAGTCAGTACTGCACATATGCAGATCTGCATATGTGCACATCCTCATATGTACCTCGAACTACTGTCTGATATTACAAATATCAGTGGTCAGTGAATATCATCTGAGTAGTTGAGGGAGTATGTATAGAAGTTGGATCCTGTTACTACTGTTGCCTTTATCTCTTGTGAACATTGTTTTGATATGTCAGTTGCAAATTAATTCCTGCCATAACCTGAAAAGACAGATTACAGTACACGCTGAACGCAGAACAATATTAGATTTCTGTCTTGACGTCATGATGCACATGAGGCGGAAAGGTGATTAAGCGCAAGGAGCCCGAGGCAGACTTCTGGGATCAGGAATGTCAACAACTGTGGCGTGTAGTGTCAGTGAAGTACATTGTAGAAACTGGCAGATTCCACTGACTTCCACCACTATCGCCCAACTACTTTGAACTGACATGAAGGTAAAACTCAACCACTCATTACAGCCAAGGTATGCATAAGAGCATCACTAAAAACGCAGCACAAGGACCCTTGAAGCAGATGATCTTCAGCAGCAGGTGCCACTCCTGTCAGCTAAGAACAGGAGGCTCACCTGGCTCACTGGTTCACCAAAATTGGAAAACAAAAAATTAGAAAAAGGGTGTGCTAACTGCCACAGTGATGTCACAGCAAGAATCCACTGACTGGGGCCTGTCTCTTTACCTGAAGTTTGCATGTTCTCTTTGTGCCTCCTTGGGCATATACTCCAGCTCAACAGCGACTCTGAATTGACTAAGTGGAAGAAAATAGGTGGATGTAAACATGCTGAACACCTGCTTTTAATGATAAGAGCTCTATTTTACTAACCTCTAACCGATACAAATTTTCATTGATAGAACTCAATAGTTTTTAACTGTTAAATAAACATTGCAAAAGTTATGTTAAATCTGCAATAGTATTTTTTAGTCTTTTATGTGAAAAAAAAAGACATTTTCACAACAAAAGGAAAATTGTGGCTACTCACAGATACAAGGTTTTCATCATATTTTACATTAGACATGTTAATTCAGTCTGTTTGTAAATTAATTATATTCATGTATTTTAAATAAAAGGAAAATTCTATCAAATTAATCAGAAAAACACTGCTAAATTATGGATTTTTATAGTGTGTGACCCAACAGGCCTACTTTGTGGTGCTGCGTGGGTGGTTTCCTGCTGTTCTCTCGCTGGCTAAGGTGCCACCCACTTTCTCCTATGGAGCCAATGTGCAGTTAACTCCATTCAGCAATCAGCAATAGCTATAAAAGTTGGGAAGAGGTGCTGGCCAGCCCTGCTAGGCCAACTTCAGAAGTATAGTGAGTTACCAGGAAGTAGCTGCCTTCTACTGCAAGTGAGAAGTGTTTTCGTTGGGTGATGCTCTAGTTCAGCTGTTTTTATTTCAATTTCACCACCATTTAAGATTTGCTGCCTCCGTTCTCTTGTTTTTGGCTTTCATAGTTACAGAGGGTTTGCTATCTGTTGTAATAAACCTTTTCAATAGAATCTTGTTTTATTCATTGATTTGCTTGTTTTGGAAAACACAACATGACTCACTTCTATTCTCTGTCTATCCTTTTTATAGAAATAACAATCTTGAATATTGAATTTATTATGGAGATGCAATATGAAGAGATAATATTTCTTCATGCAAATTCAAATTGGATTCGAGCAATTAGCTTGTTTCCAGAAAAGAGCACTTGCACAGGTTATGCAAGGCAATGATTTCAGCATCTGGCAGAGTGAGTGATAAACCACTGGCACTGACTGTCTCTTTCAAGATGCATGATACAAACTCCTACTGGAGCACGGAAAAACAACACACATGGCTTGCATCAGCTAGGTTCAGCAACTTCAGATCCCAAGTCTTCCTGAAAAACTGCGCAGTGGAAGTGAAAAAGTATAATTGTCTTTCTCTCTTTCTCTCTCTACCTTTGAGTAAAACAGTTAAGAGGCCATCACTGGACAAGTATGTTAGCCACTGCTCCCAGATGTGATGATGTTTTTGTGTAAAGTTACTTTGAATCAAGCAATCAAGGTCAAGTGGTCAAGATCTGTGATTTAAGTCAGGAGCTTGAATCCATTCATGCCTGCCACCTCTTGAATTCGTCCTGTTTTGGGGTTTTTTTGAAAATGCTCAACTTTTTCTCAGTTTTGCTTCCACTGTTTGTTTGCTTTCCCTCTTTTTTTATAATTATTTGCCGTACTCCAACTAGAATCTTCTTTGTTCAGCAGTTCAGTCTCTTTTGTTTATGTACTCCTCTGCGTCCTTTTGTTCTCTGCCCAATTATCTGTTTACTCTGTCTAGTCAAGCATTCCAGCTGTGAGTGTTTCACTTGTGTTCTTTTGTTTCTAGTTTCTGTTTTCTTCGTGAATTTTTGTCAGCTGCCCTCTTGAATGGCCTTGAGATTTTTTCCCCTTTGTGCTTGCCCCTTGCTCATCATCATGTGTTTGACCATAGCTTCGTAAGACCTGAATTTGGATATTTATGCTTCTCGTGTGCTTTGTTTGAATCAGTGCGTGCACACCGCATTCAGGCTCATATGACAATGAAGGAACCTGCCAAACTAATGCATGTTTTAGCCACTTGCAGTCAGGTGAAAAAAATCAATAATAGTGGTAGCTGTTTTGAAGTTGTTATTGTAAAACATGTGAGTAAAAATTCATGTTCCCGACATCACATATCTAACCTGGAAGAGTATATGTAATGGGGTGAGTGTTACTCAGGTTACACACAGGAGAGCAACTGTCAGATCACAACACAGTCTGCACTAACGAGGGCAAAGCAGACAACTGACAATTAAAGGGAGAGTAAAAAGTAACTACCAACAGAAACTTTATTTTTCCCTTAATTAATTTTACTTCCCTCTGTCTTTGTTTGGGGTTTTTTGGGGGGTTTTTGCCCTTTTTTATTCACCCACTATGTTAAATTGGCCAGTCACGCACCAGTATGTATGCCCATTGTCCATTTCATTAGTTACACATTTCGAGTACTAAGTTGGACCCCCTTTAGCTTCTGCAACTGCGTTAACTCTTCATGGCACAGATTCAGCAAAGTGCTGAAAAGATTGCTAGAACGATTCCAGATTTTTGTCATTATTCACATGACAGCATCACACAGTTGCTGCAGGTTTCTTGGCTGCTCATTTATGATGCGATGCTGCCATAAAGGGTTGGACATGGTCAAGAACAATACTGAGGTAGGTGGTAGTGTTCAAACGGTGGTTCCCTGGTGCTAAGGGTCCGAAGTGAGAAAACCAGCATCACTAGTCTGAACTTTTGATATGAGGCGAGATAATTCCATGCTTTCATTTTGTTTACCCCAAATTCTGACTCTACTATCCAAAGATTCTAGCAAAAATTGAGATTTTTTTCAGTTTTCTTTTGTCCAATTTTGGTGAGCCAGTGTGAATTGTAGCCTCAGTTTATTGTTTTTGGCCAGCAGGACTGGCACATATTGTCATCTTCTGCTGCTGTAGCCCATTTGCTTGTTCAGAGATACATTCTGCATAACTTAATTGCATTGAGCAGCTGTTTAAGTTACTATTGCCTTTCTTTCAGCTCAAAGCTGTTCTCCTCTGACCTCGGGCATCAACAAGGCATTCTGTCCTTTTCAGATCATCACCTGTAAAGCCTAGAGATGGTTATGTGTAGCGCAATACATCAGCAGCTTTTGAAATACTCAGACCAGCCTGTCTGGGGCCAATAATATTACCACATTCAAAGTGACTTAAATTGCCTTTTTTCACGATTCTGATGCTCAGTTTGAACTTCAGCAGGTCGTCTTGATTATGACCAGTGTTGGGCAAGTTATTTTGAAAAAGTAACTAATTATAGTTACTAGTTACTACTTCAAAAAAGTAACTGAGTTAGTAACTGAGTTACAAGATTCTAAAAGTAATTAGTTACTTGAAAAGTGACTATTGCGTTACTTTAAAAAAAAAAAGTTTAACCCTCTGGGGTCCAGGGTATTATTGGCCATTTTTAACTACTTTTGATGTTTCCTCTACATTTCACCTTTAAAAACGGTTTGTTTGCTTTGTTTGGTATCATTCTTTTCAGCACAACCTCACATGTCTGAATTTACAGTTATGTTTTCATTTTGACATACTGTATTTACACAATTGATCTAAAATTAGACAAAAAACTTAAAATCCGAGTAGAAAAAGTTATATATTTTACTGTAACAACCACAAACAATAATTAACCATATTTCATAACTTTAAATACAAATATAAATTGCCAATTTTAAAATCATATGCACAGGTTTTGCAAACAAAGTTGTTTTCAGCCATTTCCTTTTTACCCCTTTTTTAATAACCATTTCAAACTGTTTACATAACAATCAGCTGTTCTGCATTCAATAAGATGCCACACAAATTATTTGTGCCACTCCAAATATTTCTGTCCACTATAAAGGAGAACACCACAGCCTGATACCTGCAGCTCTGACTCCTGTTCTCTACCCGGAGACAGCAGTCACCTCATTGTTCTTACACACAACATAAAACTATCCACAACACTACACACTAACTACACACTCCAAACACGCTAAACGTCACAAATCTCTCACATCTCAAAACTCGCTCTCTCTCCTTTTCTGCTCTCTCTCTCTCTCTCTCTTTCTGCTCCCTCTCTCTCTCTCTCGCTCTCTCTCTTTTTCTGCTCTCTCTCTCTCTCTCTTTTTCTGCTCCCTCTCTCTCTCTCGCTCTCTCTCTTTTTCTGCTCTCTCTCTCTCTCTCTCTTTTTCTGCTCTCTCTCTTTTTCTGCTCTCTCTCTCTCTCTTTTTCTGCTCTCTCTTTCTCTCTCTCTCTCTCTCTCTCTCTCTCTCTAAAACTCCCCCCTTTTCCTAAACATCCAAATGTCATGTTGTCATATCATTTTTGATTGGTCGACATGGTGCATTTTTCCACCAACACGAAAGGGGTGTTTTTTTGTTTAGTTTTTTCTTTTTTTTGGTCATAAGCAGAGAGTGCTTGCTAGTGCTGTCCTTAGACAGTAAACGTGACAAAACTATTCAGGAAAAAACACCACGTATATATTGTTTATCATGGCTCTGGTTTTACACGGCCTATCAACACAATTTAAAAACTGGTAAATATCACCTTGTTGGTTTGTCATCTTGAAGGAGTCATGTGATTGGCTTACCACGACTACTTTATTCTTCCTCCTCAGTCAAACAGCAGCACTCATGCGATTGTTTTGCCCCCCTAGCTGCAGGTGTTGTGCCAAAAAGTGATCGTCACGCAGAAACTGATTGTCTGCTAGAAAGTCATTGCCGCCCGTGGGAGCGTGCGCAGGTCCTTAAAGCTAGCGCCCAGATTACCAGGGGTGCACGTAAGTGGTCAGCAGGTACACAGGCGCTGTCAAAATAAAAGATGCGCACCAGATAAGAAGTTGCAACGCACGTTTCCTTAGGAGGACAGACATTTGTTTAGAACTCTTAAAGATGTAGAAGAAGCAAGCTCCTTTAAGCAATTACTTTGGTGTTCCTCCACCTCCAAACAAATGTCAGAAGGAGTCCGAACCGCAAAAGAAGCGCGTATTCTTGGAAAAGTGGTTGCAGGAGGTGAGCTGGCTTCATACAAATGCCAGCTCACTTTTCCCACTTTTCCAAGTGGGATGCGCACCTGTGGACCACTTATGTGCACCTCTGCAGATTACTTACAGCTACTTCCGTGCAACTGATATAAGGTGCGGTAAACTGAACACAGCTTCAGCCGTCTGTTTGTTGAAAAATAGTAACGCGACCACACCGCATTTTCTTGTTAGTAACGGTAACGGCGTTGTAACGATAGAAATAGTAATTAGTTAGATTACTCGTTACTGAAAAAAGTAACACCGTTAGTATCGCCGTTACTTGTAACGCCGTTATTCCCATCACTGAACATGACTACATGTGATGACTTGCTGCCATGACTTGGTTAGTCTGGCTGATTGGATATTTGCATTAACAGTTAAACACGTGTACCTAATATAGTTGCTGGTGAGTACCACCTGTTGTTCCATTCCAGCCTCCCTTTGGTATTTATTCTTAATTCCTCCACGTATGACCTCAGGCTGCACCTTCTCTTTTTTTTCTTTTTGTGTGTGTTTATTTTTGTATTCTGTATGTTATTCATGATACATTTTGGGGTTTTGGGACTGGTTTTCTGATCAATTTCTGGTCAAGTTAATAAAGAAATACTAGAACCTGGATGCTGAGGTACAGAGTATCTGGCTCTGCATGTCACTAAACAATCTGAACACAAGCAAAGACCACAGTCAGACCTCTCCTCTTCGATTTCACCTTAAAACAAAACGGCATGCTGATTTTGTATAATTCTTTCAGGTTTCTGTATCCGCAAATCACACGCTTGACTGATTATTTCTTCCTTGTTTATTGTAACTGTTGGTTTAGCTGTGAGGCCCGCAGATCTTTCTCCCTGTTGGTCATATATCTGTTTATGACCACATCTGTGAAGTCAGGTCTGTATGCAGGCTATTTGCAGTGTAAACAAAAGGGTTCCGGTGTAAATAGAGGAATTAGATATGCCTCATAGTAAAAAACCTGGTGGTCATAAACCATGAGCATCTCAGAGTTCCAGTTTTGGAAGTCATCTGTTGTTGTTATCAGTACCAATACTACAATTTTTTAACCAATGTGAAGAACTGAAGAGGAATGTCACCAGTCTCCTTATTGAGCATCATGTGAGGTGAACGAAGGCAGAAACACACAGGCTTCGACTTAACTCCCTGACGATATAAGCACGTTTTTACTGTTTTGTTTTCACTTGAGCTTTTAGCATGAAGAAGCTGTTGAATGAGTTTTTGATGACAGCGGCAGTGCGCACACATACACACACACACTTTGGAGGGAGCCTTTTAGTGATTTTAGTAAGTTATTTAAGTTTAGGCTTTTGTGTGAATGCATGAATCTGTGTCTGTATCTCATTGTACAACTGTATAGTGACAATAAAGGTATTCTATTCGAACACTGAATCTCCTCAGATTTTATGATTTGATGATGATGAGGGGTAGATGTTGTCCAGGCAATGAGAGAAAGCCATGCTGTTAAGAGAAGGTTAGTGGTTTTCAACAGCCACAAGTGTGGTTTTTTTTCTTGAAAGAAAATCACAAATCACAACAGTCGCCTCAAGGCGCTTCATATTGTAAGGTAGACCTACAGTAATAGATACAGAGAAAAACCCAACAATCATATGACCCCCTATGAGCAAGCACTTTGGCGACAGTAGGGAGGAAAAACTCCCTTTTAACAGGAAGAAACCGGCAGAACTAGGCTCAGGGAGGGTTGGCCATCTGCTGCGACCGGTTGGGGTGAGAGAAGGAAAACAGGATAAAGATATGCTGTGGAAGAGAGACAGAGAAAAATAAAAAGTATGATTCAATGCAAAGAGGTCTATTAACACATAGTGAGTGAAAAAGGCAGAGGTATGCTAAATTACCCAAGAACTGGACAGGAAACCTGTGACAACAGGCCTGATGGGGTGATGAATCTACATTAGACATTTCTGGTTCAAATCATTGTCAGTATGTACAGAGGACGTCATAAGAGAGGTACAGCTGTGAGTGGCTACAGCCATCTGTAAAGTACTGTGGAGGCTCTGTCATGGATTGGGCTGCATTTCAGTCAGTGGCATTGGAGATCTTGTCAAAATTGATGAATTATAAACAACATGATCCACCACGCATTTTTCAGCATGACAACGATTTCAAACACACTGCCAATAAAAGCACACCTGGATAGAAAAAGACACAGTGGGCACTATCAGTCATGGATTGGCCTCCCCAGAGTAAACCTCAAGATTATTGAAGCAGTGTGGGATTATCTTGACAGAGAACAGAACAAAGTGCAGAAACATCCAAAGAGAAACTTTAAATTTCCTTCAAGAAGCCTGGAGAACTATTCCTAATGTCTGTCTGTGTAGGTTCTCAGTCAACCATGTCATGGTACCCTTAAGAGCTTGAATAAAGAAGGCAACCAGACTTCAGGCCACCAAAACTTTGAAAAAAACCTCTTGGGTGAGACATCTTCACAAACTTGTGTTTTTCTTTCTTTTTTCAAACTCTTATTTCAAAAGACTACTTAAAGAAAAAACAAGAAAGCTGAGCATTCAGGCTAAGCTGAAGAAAAAGGGTGGACATACCAAGTGTTGACTTTCAGACTTGTTAGAATTGTACAGACTCTGATTTTACCTTAGGTACTGTATTTCCAGTGTGCTTGCATGTTCCAATATACTGCTGTGCTTATTTTGCATCTTCCCAGAAAATATCAAGAAAATAGATCCAACTCAGACTTTTTCGGAGTACTGTACATTAAATATACTATAATGTCACCTAAAATATCAAACTACTGAATTTCAGTTCACTGAATAGCAAGCCACCAGCTTCTCCTGACCTCTTTTGTGAAGTACACATTCAGACAAAACCAGCAGCAGTGTGTAGCTGTCATTGAAGCAGACCCCTGAGTAACATCTCTCTCACACACCTCTGCAGGCAGACCTGCCTCCACAGCTTTCCACCAAAACAACACGGTCTAGCCTCATCCATCACTGTGACACTGAGTGTTCTCCTTTTGACTGCACAGAATGTCCTTTCCTCACAGTTTGGGGGTAGTGTCAAGGGAATAATGGCTATTTATGATGCATTTATGTACAATACGATGGGATGTTGTCAGGGGCCCCAGCTTTCAAGGTTCAGTTGTAAACTGACAGTTTTGAAGGGCTTCAGGAACTAAATACCTGTCTGAAAGCTTTTATTGTTCAGCACAAAAATATGCTTCTGCTACCACGAATCATGCATCATATTCTCAGCAAGTATTAGCAAAGGAGCCCCTGAGATTTTATCATCACATCTCTGTGGTTCTTGACCTTGGAAGGGCTTCCTACAACAAAATGTAACATCTTGAGTGTAATGAATGCAATTTCCCTCGTCCTCCCGCGCTGTTTTGCAGGGTTGAGATGGTGTTATGCATGTTAAGAAACTCGCAGCCCTCCCACACAACCATCTGCTATCACGCTGTGTGTTGGAAAGTATTTATCACGCACTTTTGCAATCAGATTCCTCTGATCCGGCAGAAGTTTGTTCTGATAACTTTTATTTTAGCAGACTGTGAAAGTTGTAAGCTACAACAGGGAAAACAGCAAAATCCCTTTTACATCCTGCTTTCGTATCGGTTCAGAATTCAAGGACTGACGCTCAAATGGGCATTATGATGCTGCAGCAGGCATGATAACAACACCCCCACCCCCCATCCCTCTGATCTGCTGTAAGAGGATCTGCGGGCCTGGATATGGCATGGCAACTGTACAAGGCACCAAGCTTCCAAGCACACCGTATCTGTTTGCTTTGGATACTGGTGTTGTTGCAAACCTCCCGCAAGAGGATAATATTTCTTTGTAATTAATAGCAGCCTGTTCTGTCTTTTGGCAGAGGAAGGAAGCTGGTTTGCAAACAGAGAGAGACGGAAACTTTGCTTCTTTGCCGGTCGTGGTTGATTTGGATCAGCTGGATGGAAGAGCTTCTCTCGACTGCAAGAACTGGTTGTGAAGATTTGTTCTGCTGGAATACCCTTGTGCAAAAGACTGATCTGCAATCTCACTTACCTGTAGGGAAACATAATGAATTCCAGTAATCCTTTGGAAACCAGCTCTCAATTTTACTAAACTGTTATCCAGAGTGTCCAGATCCTGGCAGCTAAAAGGCCTTAAAAGTAAAGCCCAATTTGGTTCATGTGGTTAATTGAAGAAAGTCTCTGTGAAAAAAGAATTCTGATTTAGGCTTAAAGAGTGTTAAGAATGGGAAATGACTCTTGCATTCATGTCTGCAGTCTTATCTAATGTCATCGGGTTCACAGACTTGGCTTGAGTGCAACATAAATTGGCATCAAGAAGCTGTAGATGCAGCCTAATCTCTGTGAAATGCCATAATCCTGGAAGGCTTTAAGGCTCTCGACTTGCAAATACACTAAAACAAAAAGATTCAAGTTTAGCCCTAAATGCCTACATCTCACAAGCATTTGCAGGCTCATTTGAAGCTGTTTCATACATTTTATCGATGTATGGCTTTACTAGTGCAGAATACAGATTTAAACCTATTTAAAGCTTACATGTTCAAGGTTCAAGGTTCAAGGTTCTTTATTTGTCACATGCATAGTTATACAAGTATAACACACAGTGAAATGTAGCCTGACACGCTCCTCGACATGTGCAAAAATGGGGGGGGGGGGGGGGGGGGGGGGGGGGTAGAGGAAGAACATTATATATATATATATATATATATAGATAGATAGATAGATAGATAGATAGATAGATATAGATAGATATAGATATATATAGATAGATATATATATATATATAGATATATAGATATATGTAGTATATACATTGGGTGAATGTGCAGTAGTAGCAGCAAGCAGGTGAGTTCTGTACATTAATAAGGATAGACATCTGACTATTTTACAGGATAGACAATATAGACATATTTAAAATGAAAGGAATTTGGAATGTACATTGTGCCTTGGTTTAGTGTCTGGAAGAGTCCTGTCTCAGTCAATTATAGATGATGTGAGAGGGCGGGTGTGTGTGTTTAGGGCACGGATGGCTTGGGGATAGAAGCTCCTCTTGAGTCTCTCTGTCCTTGCCCGGAAGATGCGGAACCTTCTACCAGATTGCAGAAGTTGGAACAGTTTGTTGCCAGGATGGGACGGGTCCTTCAGTATCTGCGCTGCTCTAGTCCGGCATCTCCTGGTGTAGGTGTCCTGAAGCGGGGGGAGAGCAATCCTGCAGCAGCGTTCTGCTGTACGGATCACTCTCTGGAGAGCTTTTTGGTCCTTCACACAGCTGTTCCCGAACCACGATGTCATGTTCTGTGTGAGGATGCTCTCCACAGCGCCTGTATAGAAAATCCTGAGGATCTTTGGAGAGACCCTGAACTTCCTCAGTTGTCGTAGGTGATACAGGCGCTGCCTAGCCTTTTTGGTCTGGACCTGAATGTGGGCAGCCCATGTCAGTTCTGAGGAGATGTGGACACCAAGATACTTGAAGGACTGCACCCTCTCCACTGGAGCTCCATTGATGATAATGGGCTTGTAGTCTCTGTGCTGACCCCTTCTGAAGTCCACCACCAGCTCCTTGGTCTTGCCGACGTTCAGCTGGAGGTGGTTGTCCTGGCACCATGATGCCAGATTCTTCACTTCATCCATGGAGGCCGCCTCATCGTTGTTGGAGATGGCACCCATGTAACTCCTTTACGCAAAACAAAGCTATCAACCTGCAGACAACACACATCCGGCTTCAGCAAAAAACAAGAGCAGCTCTGTGTGTGCAGCGAGGAAAAAGGCACATCCCTCTGACACATTTCTATCAACTCCAGAGTGTGATTGTAAGAAGCTCGTCTCGGCCAAGAAGAGTGACTCAGGCTGCTCTCATGACATGTCATTAAATCACGGCTGTAGAGGGTATTAAGACGTGTCAGTGACAGCTTAGTGAAAGGTTTGTTTAGCATTGTTTTTCTTTTCAGACGAGTGAAGCATGCTGTAGGTCAGCACTTGACTGAGGAAGAAAAACAAAAAGAGGTTGACCAGAGAAATTTACGACTTAAAAGTGCACAAGAAGAAAGTGTGAAACCGTGTGTCCCTGTTGTTAAATCCACAAAAAAGATCAGAAATCATTTTATCAGTTTGGTTAAGACATTAACACCACTAAAAATTGAGTTCTCATCAGCTTATGCCTAACAATGTCATGTAACACTAGCACTAGTAGATTGTAAACACCATTTACAAACAATGCCATATACTCATCTATATGGCACACAAAACACAACAGAAGTAGAAAAATCTCAACATAGGTTTAATAAAACTCAACAGAACTAAAAAGAAAACGGCTCACAAAACAAAACAAAGTGATTTAGGACAGACAAAAATGTGAATTAACAAGCTGCAGAAGTGACTAATAGCAAGCATCTATCTACATTATTACATAAAGTTTTTCTCCTTCGCAACTTTGATGAATCCTGCCCTTCTTTTCAGCGTGTCCCGGTGCAGTCCACAGCTGTTTCGCTACGTTATTGTCTCCCCTAAATCACTTCCCTTCTGTTTTGTGAGCTTTTTCAGCAATTTCTTATTTTCTGGTGTTTTCTTAGGTTGCACAGCATTGTGATCTCTCAGAGCCAACATACATCTGTTAAAATCTGTCTATCAGGACTGTATGTTTATGGCCAAAATAATTATCACAGTTATTTTTAATCAATATTGAAATCGCCGTTATTTGTTCAGTAACAATTGTTCATTGATTTTAGAGATAAAATGGTTTTATTGCACTTTCACATCTGTACAAATCTTTGCATCATTCTAAAATTGATGCAAAAATTCAACCAAACCTTAACACAGAATCATCAGGGCCCCGCTCTTTCACTCCATTCATTGTACCTGTACGATGACTGTGACTAAAACTTGTAGCAAAGAACTTTGAGAACTCTCTCTATTTTGCACACAACGCTTCGAGAGATAATTTTTCAACTCCATGTTCAAGATAGATTTGGCAAGATTCTGCAGTCACCTTTCTTGAAAGCGTGCTCTTTAAGATGTTCATTTAAAGAAATTCATTCCCTTGTTATTCATCTCTTTCTGTCTAGATAATACAACTCCCTCATTCAAGTCTAACAAAGTCTGTTACAGTATCATGTATCCTGGAATAGACATGGCTTTGGCAGCAGCTCATAGAGAAGACATGAGAAGAAGAGTTTCAGTCCTGATGATTTTTGGAAGCGGGTGCAGTGCACATATCTGATACTTGACGGTGCAGGGCGACAGTGTTCATCATGCACATTTCCATGATTCTCATCAGTGTACTATCTCAATACCTTGGAGCCCAAAATGTTGAGCTGACAAGCTCAGCACCTCTGATAGAAATCTGCAACGCTCACGGAAAACGTTTTTTTCCCTCTTGCCAATTGCCATGCTGGTCTCCTTGGCCGCTCACCTTGACATTATGTGCATGATTCCTAAGGACACTGGCAAAAGCAGGATTTCTTGTATTGCTGACATGACTTACCTGACGCAAACTGTGCCAGGGTTGTAAAATAAACCACTAGATTGTGCTCCACACATAATTATACACAAGTCAACATTGCTGGAGATAATTTACCTCGGAGGGTGTAAAACAAGTGTACCAGTGTTTATGAAAGCCCGCACTCACAGGAGAGCTGATAGAACATTGCTGAGTTTGAAAGACTGAAAAAATTATCTTATATCAAGCCTTAAAAAGCGTGAAACTACATAGAAAAATAATGGTTTTCTAAGAAATCGTTTTGCAGTGTTCTGCAGTTTTGTGTGTACGCAGGATTAAAAAAAACAGCAAAAAAAGTTTATGTAAAAGGTAAATTGTGCGTCAAAGCAAAATCAGGGCTTCATTTCACATCTGCCCCAAAGCAGGCGGCGCATTTTTTCCTTTGACTCAAACTTAAGACTACGCCGCCTATATAATATTATACTATAGTCAAAGTAGATTAAATGAAGGGTGTTGCTTTATGAGCGTTCTAATCTGACATATTTACTGCTTGATTGAAGGTTGCAGTTAGGTGTGTTGCCATTCCCGCGTCAGCAAGTTTCAAAGGGTGATTCAACTATTTTGACTTTTTCGCAATTACCCAGGCCTAATTGAGACAGGAATCAACCTGATTAACCTGATTACACAGTTGCTTTATTGCCCCAGTTTGAAGACACAAAGTCCTGCATTGTGAAGACACAGCCTCGGGTTATTTATGTTTTTATTGGTGCAAAAACTGAGACTCTGAGGAGGTAGAACACAGGATATGAAGCACACAAGGAGATTGTCCAAGGCGCTTTAGTTGTTTTTAGTTGAAGAGACAAACAGGCAGTTATTATAAGTCCAAGTAAGATTATGTGAGTGTAATCTAAATTCACCAATATGGTATTTTACAATTTTATACATGGGAACATGTACAAAACAGACGCTGGGCAGCATAGCAAAGTCCAAGTAAAATGCAACCAGTTACTGGTACACTAGATGTAACCTAGCATTGACCATGACCAGCCTTTCCCCAGTATCTGATTATAAATGAATTAGCACATTACATGTAAAGCTTACACCTGAACTCTTGATCCAACACAGAATGGATCCATGCGTTTATGTTGTTTAAATCAGATTCAACCAAATATTTCAGCGGAAATCGAGTTCTCCATAATGAGTTTGAGTTACTATTTCCTTTCTATTATGTCAAGCAGGCTAGCCATTGCCCTCTTTCATCAACATAACATTTTCACTCAGAGGACATTTTTACTCAGAGAACCATCCTCTGAAAACCCTAGAGATCGTTGTGTCGGGAAGGCTACACGAGTCTCACTCATTATGCTTAAGGTTTCCTTCTGTTAAATGGTAGTTTTTCATTATCCAGTGTCTGTCCTGAATTCAGTATGTAAAGGCCATGTGGGACTTGGGATGTGATATTTTGATTTTTTTTTAGACAGACAGACAGAGACTTTAATTGATTGATTTCAATAATTACTGAAACTTGGACTATGTTTTAATTTACATTCCTCCAATACAGCAAATCGATGTTGCAGTTGCATGTTGCTCATTGCAATTTAGTATTGGCCCCACAGCTATGGATGACTGCTTTATCAGTGTGCCACTCTACAGACTTATTTGTTTCTGCAAACAAGCCATCTTAAAATGAAGAGGTCATCTGGAGGAAGCACTTCATTATGTGCACACACTGACTCAAATGAAGTACAAAACGTGAGCAACACCAGAAGGAGTTAGCCTGGGCTCGCCAAATCACACTGACCATGAAAACCACAGCGGGACTTATTCTGGGAAAGACCCTTTGCTAAAACGTAACCATCACTCATTGCGTTGTACATGGACGCCTGTGGGAAAGGCCAGCGTGACCGCAGCTTCAAACTGTGCAGGCCCACAACAAGGGCTAAAACCTCAGCGCTGTAAATCAAAACAGTTCCTCGGAGAGCATCTTCCAGCCAAACTCATCGATATTTTCCTGGGACAACTTCTGCATACCAAACTGCAGACAAATAGAAGCCGCAAATTCTGAGAAAGCATTTTCATTTCAATAATAATTCTAACAAGGGGTCCAAAAATCGTTTTATTCCAAGAAATGTTTTTATATTTTCTGATTTAACATGTGCTAGGGCAGAATTGCAGAGCATTGTGACCCAGCCCTGAATTTAGCTGTAAATTACACTGATAAGAATGTGCACTTTCAGAGAAAACACATTAGATTTAGGAGTTTTTCATCGCGGGATACTGGAAACGCAGAAATTCCTAAAGAGAGTTTGGTATAAATTCTCTTATGGCATGTCAGCATTGGTTGTTGTGAGCCAAATCCAAGTTACCTCCCTCTGAGTGAAAGACAACCTGACACAATTTGTCTTCGCTGCAAGCCGTTTAGATGCAGCTCGTGTTACAAAAGAAACAATCTTCCGCCAGATCTGAATATTCGGGTTCCATGAATTCACAAAAAAAAAAAGGCACTTGTTCTTTAAGCAGAGTCGCCAGGGCACAGGAGAACCAAAGCTTTTCCAACATCTGGATCCAATGAGCTTCCTTTGTCCCATCCACAGTTGCCAGGGCCACACAGATGTGCTGACAGGGTTTTACCCAATCTTCCATCTCACGTACTGCTTTCTATAATCCTCCCTCACCAAACCCTGCAGCCTACGGAGCTCTTTAAACGTCTCACTTGTGCTTGTTTTTCCACCTTTTGCCTTGCTCTATAGTTCTCCATGCAGATCACAGCACCCTGCCGATTATGCGGCTTACATTTCCCAAACACACTCTATATGCGCCATGTAATTTGGCATTGGCAACTGTAATTGCCGTGTCATGGGGGCAAAGAAGTGCACTGTCATCTTAACAAGTTTGTGAATCAGAGAAACCGCAGCCAGACTCATTACGGTAAAAGGCAGAAAAAAATATGGATTGGCAGAAGAATTGTTTTCCTTTTATCGTTACTGTAGGCTGTAAACAGCACTTTATGCTGTTTTTTCTTCAGTCCAGATACTGTCACCAGTGCTGCATAGCCATTGATGTGGTGTGGCTCAGGTTTTGCTGGGAATTTCATTCAGTGATGCTTGAACTTCTGTAGGTAACACTGAGCTTAATCACCGCTCAAGGTACTTGCCCATTAATTAAAAACAGCCGCTGCTAAACACTTCCTGGTCAACAGGAAGAGATGAGTAGAGACTAAATAATGTTTCATCTGTTTGTCATCAAAGAGCCATGAGGGATATTGAAGGTATAAAGTATATCTGGATTACTGTGGCATCCATCAGCTCAACCTGTACTTCATCTTCAATCCACTCAAACGCACTTGCATTTCTTGGAAATTTAGCCCTTGTGTATCTAACTCTGACTCTTTTAATTCTTCTGGGAAATGATTCTGGATTACAAGCTGCCTCAGCACATTTGCAGCTGTTTACTCGGTTTTGTCGCTTACAGTAAGCTCTGACTGTGTGGTGTGGCATGCATAAGTCATGGATATTAGTCATCTTTCAAGCCACAGTCAGCTCCATACAGATTAACACCAGCAGAAGCTTTTTAGTCTTGCATTGATTATAGATGTGTTTCATACATAGGGGATTTTCACTTAAATGCATCCAAAAAGTTTGTACCGGTATGTATATTTGTTTTACACTGCATAGTTAACCCTACCAATTCCTGCTGTCAGTTTCACGGATTATCGTGTGCTCCTTGTTCAGTTTCACAATTTGACTGTGAAAGTTCAAAATATTTATAAATTGTATGTTTTGGTTCAAGTTTGGCATCTTGGGTTTTTCTGAAGCCAAAAGTGACAATATTTAGTCAAGAAGCTGAGTGCTAAGTTTTTTGCTAATGCTAGCTGCCCTGGCTTTATCCACTGACTATATATGCACACAGGACAGACACATATACCTGCTAAATCCAAACAAATATTAACACACGAATGCTAGAATTGTACATGCCTAGTAGATAGCTGTCAAACAATCATGTGTTAAAGCAGCCAGCCTCCTAATGATAATACTGCAAAGTGTAGACTTAAATAAATTTAATCAAGTAAATAATATGAATAAAAATTCTCCTGAAGTTGTTTTTGAGCTAGATGGACACTAGCTATAGTGACAAAAAACAATTGTGCTGTCACATTAGATATTTTAACATGAGTAGCTAAGGACATGAGACAATAACAGATCCTCTTGTTAAAATGGCCAACTTTACAGGATTAGAAAGCATATTTAGAGATTGGTGCAAAAACTAATTTGGGCTTGCTGTGTCTCATGAGTTTTTGCTTCAGTTTTTGCTGTTTTATAAGTTTATCATTTGGCACTAATTAGTCAATATGAGTCTGTAGGTTGGATCCCTGCATCTCATCTAGCTAACCAAGTTTGCTAGTATTACCTTCTAACTCAGCATGCAACCCTTTCATCCATATACGCCATGTAAGCTAAAAACAAACATGGAAGCAGCCAAAACACCACCAAAAGTCCAAAAGCATTAGATGACAGTAAATACATCTGCCTTATTTACTGTCTATGGATTCGAGAGAAAAAATCATCCAGGTCCAATAATTTTTTAATGTTAATATGACTGTATATAACAGATGAAAGTTGCTTCCAGAGCTAGAAAAAAAAAAAAAAAAAAAACAATCTGGAATTGCCTTAAATTGGCATTTTTTCTAATGGCCAGCAGGGTGTAACTCTGATTGCAAAAAGTTCTAATCTGTGAGACTTCATTAAACACTTTCCTTAGGACTTTATGAGCTCAGCTAATAATTCCATATCATTCTGAATCCAACAAGAAGTTCATTCTTTGAATTGATGTTCTCATTTGAGTCTCAAAACAGGACAAACCAGGGGGCGAGCATGCAGTGACCTTTAGTTTCACATGTTTGTAATGTTGTGTTTCAAAACTGCTAAGCTTTAGGCTTTGCAAATAAACTTCATTGATGCTTGTATAACAACACAGAATGGCACATCTTCTTTGTACAGTCTGTGGTTAATACATTTATGTAAAAATGATTGACTTGATGTCAGTCTGTGCTTTGGCACCACAAAATATCTTACAGTGCAGACTCTGAAAGTATCACTTTCACAAAGATTCTTTGGCATATTTGTTTCTCCCTGGGGATAGAAAGAAATCAGACACTTAGCCATAGATTGTATCGCCTCTCCAAACTATTTTGTGCTGAGGTTGCTTCTTTTCTCTGCTTTTGATCATTTCCTCTCTTCAGACGTCGCTCAAGCTGGCTCAAGATCCATTGTCTAGTGCAGAACAAGTGCATGCAGTGTCTTTTAACAGATAATAAACTAGGTCAGACTATGAAAGCCAAACTGCAGACAGAAGATGAACAATGGTAAAGAAACCTTTCAAAGTTTTCGGGAATCCACAGAGATCCCTGTCATAGACTACCCCCACACCCTCTCACCCCCCCAGGTCTGCAGTGGCAAATTTTACACATTGTAGTTCAGATTTGTCCCTTTTGCTCAACAATCAGTGACAGAGCCTGTCACTGTAAACATCATCATCATTAGCAATGGCTGTTCAGCTATGACATAATTTGTCACAGTGATTTAGCATCGATGTGACAGACCTGGAAGTTAGTTTTAGTAACTGCTCTAATCTTTTTCACAAGACAACCAAACCTGATGATGTCACAGGGAAGTGACACATTTATAACAAAAACATTATTGAATGCAAAATAAATATGCTAAGCTCAGTGCAAGGATGTTTTGATGCTCTAAAATCTTCTTCCATTGGGAAATAAAAGTCTGAGAAATGAAGACATAAAAAAGCAAAAGTGAGTGGTGGAGGTTCTGAGGCCCAGGCTGTAGTGGGCGGTTGTTCTGCCATGAGTTTCTTAAGAGTATGACATGTACATACATCTCTTTCTCTACTGCACACATGACCTATTTTTCTCTCTTACTGCTGCTATAGGAGTTGGATGCAAACCAGCACTGCAGAGTTGGGAGTGTCCAAGCATGTGGAGGGTGACATCATTTGGCTGGAGGTTGTGTTTTTAATGCACACTACCTTTCTGTTCCTGACTGTGATTCAAGCGAGCATCTCCTCAGGTTATGACACATTCCCTTGATTCACAGAAACTGAGACTACAAGTTTAAATCAAACAAATTATTAAAATTAGTTTCCAATGTTGGAAATGTTTTTCTCAGGGAAGTCAAAGTACTGGTGCAGTTATAGCAGCCAGTTCAGACAACAGAGCAGCAGGAAATGAATCGTTACTTCCACACAAAATGACATGATCTGGACTCACAGAGACTTGAACTAAACTAAATGCATTTGAGGTCAAACATATTTATTGCTATAGGTTGGCCTAAAATCAAAGACAAAGTAGAAATAAGGCTAAACTTCGAGTCTAGATAAAATAATGGCAACCTGGAATAATTTGCATCAGCTTATAGGGAAATAAGTTTCATTTTTTTTGTCTAGTAGCCTCTGGAAACGTGCATGGCAATACCAAACTCTATCAAAAGAGGGTCAAAGTCAACTCTTGACCTCAAAAATGACAATTCAGTGTGTTACATCATTACATCACACAATCATGTAGTTTACCCAGCTGGTTTTTGACAGCAATTTGGCCGTCCATAAACACTCATGAGAAAAAGAAAGTTTCCACAGGACTCTATGTTCTCATATAAAAACAATTCAGTAGCTTGTAGAACAACCTTGAGCAGCAATAATTTTAAACAACTTTGGTTCAATGAAGTAAGCAGGCATTCATTTATGCACAGGTTTCTTTAGGCCCTGCCAGAATATTTCAATCAGATTCAGTATGCTGTAGATTTGCTGCTGTGCTTGGGACCATTGTCCTCTTACATGACCCGGTTTAATCCAGACTTTAGCTGTCAGACAGATGGCCTCATATTTGACTTCATGATACATTGATATATAGAGGAGCTCATGGTCGACTCAATGGCTGCAAGGTGTCCAGGTCCTATGGCAGTAAAACAAGCCCAAATCATGACACCTCCACACCCCTATACGCCCCTGCTTTCATTTAAAGCAGGGGTCTCAAACTCAAATGAGCCGTGGGCCACTTCTGGCACCGTCATCTCATTGTAGGGCCACTTTAGTGTCCAAATAGTACAAAAAAACAAACACGAAAACACCCACTAATATTTCCTAAAATGTGGTGTTTTTCTTTTTTTATTTAATTCGAAATATTGTGTAACAAGACAAAATTGCAAACATGAAGGCAATTTATTTCTCACTCTTAACTATCTGAAGCCTTTCAGTTTCATTTGTCATCCGCAAGTTAGTGCAGGGTCAACATTGCAATGAAATGTCTTTGATGAGCAGAAGACAGTCACTCAGCAGTATAGTACAGTAGTTTCATTGAACTACCAAATAAACAGCTCTTTCTGGCCAGACACGTGGCAGCACCTTTGCTACAATTTTGTTTGTATTTAACAAAATAAAAATGCAGGCATAAGCGTACACATTAGTTTTTGACTCCAAGTGAAAATTTTTTCTTTCCAAATAAATCTCTCACTGAACTAACACAGCCAATCCCTCAACATGTTTGCACTCTCGGCTCCGAACCGTGGTAAGGAGACCTCTGGCTAATACTTTGGGTTCCGTATCGGGCTCGTAGCCGGGAACTAGCTTTACTGTCTGGGTCAACTTTGCTAGCGAGAGACAGAAAGAGGCATTGAAAGGCTGCTCCAGCAGAACTTTATTGTTTTGTAGGAAAACACGAACACAGTGTAAAATCGAGTCTTAATAGCTTACTGGGCTCGTCAGGCACTCTTTTTGGCTGCAGTGGTTATTTTTATATTTACATGCTTCCATCTCCCGTTTCTGCTCGGTAGCACCTCGTACTTTTCACTTTCCTTTTTCTCCCTCCCTCACGCTCACACACACACAGCGGGAGGGGAGGTCCCACGCGTTCTCCTTGCAGCAAGAACTACACCGCCCATGAGGCTACAGTCTTAAAGGGCCATGCCTGTAACATTCTGCCGTAGTATTAAATAATTTTTTGTATAATAATTTTTTAAAAATATTTCTTCACATCAATCCGCGGGCCGCAAGTTTGAGACCCCTGATTTAAAGGATCATCAAAATGTAAGGCAATTTGGCAGTACAATATTATAGTAAAAAAAATAACAAAAATTTTGTGTCTGCTGTCACTCCTGTACATCTTCTTCAGTTTGTGTTCCTTGTGTTCCCATGTTAGTGTGTGGCTTCTTGTTAACCTTGCTATTCATGCTGTTTGTACTTACCTCATTCTCCTGTCTCCTAGTCGCTTCACGGAAGCCATCTTGCAACCTCGCCATAGCCTTGCTCACCTAGACGCTGGTCTCCTTCATCCTGCTGCTGCCGGTAAAATCCTCTCAGTTACTACCACTCTCACCTGCCTGCCTACCTGTCCAACTGCTAGGAACCTTGGACTCACCCAGACCTCAGTCTCTCGCCTTCCCCTCCTGCTTCTCCACCTGCGAACGATGCCCTTGACCTGCCATAGTTTCCCCCATCAAGTTCCTGCAACGAGCTATCATAGTGTCCCATCACATGTTATTTGTCACTTCCCTCTTAGCTCTGAGTCTCATATTTGTCTTTCAAACATTTGTTTCGGTTTTTCACTATGGGGAACACTCTCTCAGCGTTGTCCTCAGAAGCCTCTATGTCATTACTCCAGCCAGCATTGGCTGGCAGTCGTAATGCTTGCGTCAGAGAGGGACCACCCTCCTCCCTATAAATGGTTGTGACGCAGCGTCACCGGTCATTCAATTTCCTCTTCTCACTTCTCAGAAACCTCATCTCTCCTGACTGTCAACGTGAGTGCTAGCTTAACTGTCCACGTGAGCAAGCTAACACCTTGGTCGCTAGCACGGCTATCGGTTTCCAGTCGCCTGCTCTTCACCACAGAGTGGAGAGTGTGTTAGCTGGCACCACACACCTAGCACAACAGCTAGCTGACCAAGCTAACTGTCTTTGCTTCACACGGTCACCAAGCCAAGTAGCACAAGCGCTAGTCACCACACTAGCTAGGTCATACTAGCTCACCATAGCTAACTGACCGATTTAAAAAAATAAAATAAAATAAAATCAGCATTAGCTGTCCAGCCATTCCAAGCTACCTACACCAAGCTTCCTTAATATGGCAGACTGCAAACCACTGCCCAGAATTTGCCCATGCAGTTACAAAATTTCAGCTTCAGATACACATGATGCTTGTGTGATGGGCCTCGGGCTGAAACACACCCATGCGGCTATTTCCACACCGGATTCATGTGAACCCGGTGTGCGAAGGCTTTACCCTGAAAAGCCTTCGTCGAAGGCTAGCCTGTCAGCCACACCAGGCACCAGCTGGGGCGAGATGGATATCGTCCTCCTGTTGGTGGACAATGCCGAGGTCAGCTGCGAAGCCTTGAGGCGAAGCTGCCTGATTCCCTCGAGGTTAATGACGAGCTACTCAGCGAATCCTCTGAGGGAGCGTCGGAACATCACGTTTCGGACAAGGATGGTGACGTTTTCTTTGCCCCCTCTGCTTGGAATTCTGCGACACAAGGGGCCGATTGTGATAACCCTGGGACACAGTCCCGCAGCATGGAGCTATTTGACATTGCAAAACGAGCAGCTGAAAAGCTGGCAATCCCATGGACCATGGTGACAACGGAGACCTCCACCTCACGATACCAGGGTAAAAGGCTCCCCAAAGCAAAGTGCTTGTTACTAAGCAGGTACTGCCGCTTTTCTCCGAATGCGTGGACGAGGTCACATGCTGCTGGGCAAAGCCATTTTCGTCACCCAACCCCGTGCAGGAAGTGGCGGCGTTTGACTGCGCTGGAATATAGAAGAAGGGCCTCTACCAAATTCCCACAGTGAAGAATCTGGTGGCTTCTCATCTCCACCCAAACCAGAAACTTTCCCTGTCATCTGGTCATCTGCAGTCCTCCCTGGCTAACAAGGCATATAAATCGGTTGCCACTAGATCTGCGAAGTGTGTCAGCGATATTTATGCACTGTCAATATACAAACAGTCCACCCAATTCACGCGGGATAACTCTAGAGTCACACTCTGGCCAAATCTGGCCTTTGTGCCCAAAAATCCTTATCTCCAATGCACCCCATTTGAACTAGAAGCTTTTTTCCCCTCCTCCTTTCTCCTCCTCTGAAAAGGAGTGGCTACATACTCTCTGTCCAGTTAGGACTTTATGTACCTATATAGAGAGAACAAAGGCTTTCAGGAGGACGGATCAGCTGTTTGTTTCCTGGGCTAAACCACATGTAGCCTCTCATAGTTCATGTTTATAGTCCCTGCTCACTTCATAGCCTTAGCTCTGTTTACCTTGTGAACCTCGTCATAAATAAAGTTATTTTTTCATCACTTCCTGAGTCTCTGGTTGAATCTCTCATCTTGGGCTGCTGAGCCGTGACAAGTTTACAGCAAAGGTCTGAGAGGCAACCAGTCAACCATCTTGGAAGGAGTGCAGTTCTTCTCAGACAGATTGGGAAGATTTGCAACTAGTTGCACAATTACAAACACACTGCAGTCAGTCTGGGTCTTGCTTTTTTTGCGCTGTCATGAGTGTTTCTTTTTGCATAGTTATTTGCCTACAGAGAGTCTACAGATAGGGGTTTTCAAAGCTCAACTAAGCATATGTCAAATACTGATGGGCTGACAAGTGAGCCGGAACAGAGAAGGGAATATGCAGACCAGGTGTACCATTTACTTTGGGCACTACCTCCATCTGTCAACGGACAAAGCTCCATAACTCCACAAGGTCTACCAAAATACTGCCAATACAGAAGCATGTTCAGCTGAGCTCAACTCTGCAACATGTCTCTCTCCAGTAAACTGGTTATACTCTCATTATTTTCATGGTCTTACACTTGGTTACTCTTGTTTTAATGTCTTAACTATCTCTGAGTCTAAGTTGGACCCTGAATGTAAGCTTGTGATGTGCATTTCTGTGTAAATGGCAACAGATTAGGAATAGATTTGTGATTTTTTTCAAATTTATCACAGTTAAATGCCGTTATATCACAAACAGATTGAATGCAATTGCCAGCTTGATACCATACAATTGTAAAATGATTGACCGATAGTAAGCTGACTCTATTTTACCTCCTTTTTTCATTGATGTCTTGATGCACCAAAGTTGCTTTGAAAATGACAGCTGACCTTGATTGATTGCAGATCTGATCCTCGAATTCAAAGAGACCATTTCAAAGGGAAAGAGATTGGTAGATTATTGCACACAGTAAAATTAATTTTGGTCACACTGTGGTCTGCAGCCATGCTTTTCCCTAGCATGACTTTTCTGTTGTTTGGATAGCTGTCCACAATCTATTGGACTGCACAATACACAACTAAACAGTGCAGTATGTTTAGTGGGTCAAGCATTGAGTCCACGTGGATAAATGGTGTCTTTTTTGTTTATGTTTTTGAATTCTTTGCTCCTAAATCACCCTACCTCAAAGTTGAGAGCTGTTTACTGTAACTCTGCACCCACCAACTTACTGACCAGAAGTTATTTTGCCTGTTACAGCCACAAGTTGTTAAATTTCACTGTTTTCTGATTTCCACAATCCTGCCAGTCTCTTCCTGTGTGTGCCTGCCCTAAGAGTGCCGGTGTGGATAAAAATTTCACTAAGTCAGAACCGAGCATACCAAACTGAATTAAGACTAAAGTTGTAAGTACTAAAGCATGGCTTATCTGTGCCAATTAACCCCCACAAGCAAAGCATGTAGCTAACGGAACTTAGGCTCCTAAAGATTTGGGACTGAATCCTCAGCACATACAGCAATTTGGCCTAAACATTAACAGCACTGGAAATCTAAACCTTGCCCTTCTATGCAGAGCAGCTAAAGTCACCATCTGTGCATCACATGGCCAATATACATCAGCTGACTCAGAGCTAATTTATATAGAAAGACTAACCTTAACAGACACTGCACTCTGGTTCACAAACCCTAGATGCACTTGGACCACAAATCCTCTCCGTCTCACATCTGGAAACAAAAGAAAAAGTAGTGCAGACATATTAGCTCTGCCAATGTGTCTCTGGGTCATAAATCATCAATTTATGAATCATAGATGTGCAGCTGAGTCTGAGAGTGAGCTTTGTGAGGAAGATCTTTGCAGTTGGAACCTGCGAACCACAGACGTGCCTTTAAAGCTTCACAATCTGAATGGTGCTCTTTCTTTCCATGTCTGCACAGGTAGATGGTGTGGGCAACACCAAGATGACTTTTCGCCACAGGTGACGCCATTCGTCACCCGATACAGCATAAAGGTCAAGGGAAAAGACAAACAGGGGGTCTGGAGACCTGAGCAGAATTTGCAGACAAAGTTTCACAAAGAGGGGTAAGGGGAGGAGGGGGAAAGAGGAAGAATAAAGGTGTTTCAAAGGGCAGTTTCAGCTAAAAACATCTGGATTAATACAGCTATGGGACACATAACCTCAGTTTAAACACTAAGATCTAACAGGATGTTAACAAAGAGGAAAAATAAAGCTAAATAATCCAGAAAGTACATGCAGTAATAAGAAGAGGAACAAGAGGAAGAACATGACCGGGGTCAGAAGCATTAAATGAATTCATCTTGGTGTGTGCAGATAATCTGTTTACTTACAACACAAACATGCTCATCATCTGAAATCCTCAGGCATATATTGCTATCTGCCAAAACATCCAGTGAATTACGACCGTTCTGCACTCCGCGAGAGCTGACTACTTATCTCACTGTGGACACTGACCTCGCTGAGACATAAAATAAGGTCACCGTGAGTGCAGCTCGCCTTGATCTGGACACTTTGCAGCACACATTGCTGGAGAATTCGTCTGTTATTGTTAAGACAGGCATCTCGCAAATATTTAAAGCTACAGTGCCTTGGCCACAAAAACAGAGGCCGACTCGATATCTGAGGGGAATTATAAATGTGTTCCCGTTTCACATGCAACTTTTGGACGAGTCTGAGTTTTCTCTGAGAATAGAAGAGTGTTTGGGATCCTTCAAAGGCCAAATTCACCAGTTTATGAAAGCAAAGCAGGTGTAAAATGCTAAAACAGAGAAATTCCTTTAGATCAGGGATGTCAAATTCATGACACACACAGCCCACTTTGATGTGGACCGGGCCAGACTGGTGAAACTACACGATAAACCTATAGAAAAGGTTACACATAAGGTTCTGGTAGATCGTTGCACAGACTGTCCTCTAATTTTAAAATTTTAGAACAGAAAGCTTTCATTAGAGAAAATGTCTTGCTTTGATGTAGTGTGGGTGGCAGTCGGGTCAGAGCTGTTGTTGACCCAACGTTTTGAGTATGGACTTTTTGTCAGTGTTTAGTTTTCCTGTGTATGTTTCCTGTTTTATTGTGATAGTCTTCTGTCACATATCCATTATGTGTAGTTTACTTCCTCCATTTTATTAGTTAGAGTTATCCCTGCCTGTTTCCTCTCCTTCCACTATCCTGTCTATTTAAGCCCTCAGTTTGTCTCTGTCATGTCATCGTCATCATCTCCTCCTGTGTGTACACGCACCCTGTCTATTCAGTCATTTGCCTTCATGCCAAGGAGCTTGAGCAACAAAACTGTGCATATTCCAAGATGGCCTGCTGAGTCCTGCTTTTGGATCCTATCTCTCTGTTTTCCACACACTTGACCGTGACTGAAAATAGAGTTAAAAGTTCAAAATGGGTCCACTAAACCTGTCAAGTCTTTGCCAGGCTGCTTCAGGCCCCCAGGCCTTATGTTTAACACCTCTGCTTTAGATTTTAAACGGACTTATTCATTTTTTCAAACTGACCATACCTAAATGGCAACTGTGCAGTGAGAAAGATAAGGTCTCATTCAATCGCCTACGGGAGCATCGTCTAGTGTCTGGCAGATCTGGAGACATGCCAGCACCCGCCCTGTGAAATCAGCATCTCAGCGCACGGACTTGACAAGTGCGCCTCCCTCTGATTCCCCCCCCCCCCCCCCCCCCCCTTCCTCCTCCCCTCCACGCGTTGTTTGACATGCCCGTCGTTACAGGCTTCGCCTCTGGCAGTTTCTTTTTTAAAAGGCAAGCTCAAAGCCGCAGATTATACATTCTGCTCGCAATCTGCGCGGGCGAAGTAACCTACAGTGAGAGAGAGAGACACACACACAGAGAGAGAGAGAGAGAGAGAGAGAGAGAGAATCAGCGGGCTTTCTTTTTTTCCTTTTTTTATTTGAAGAGGAGCAGCCTGCGCGTAAACGGAACCGGGCATCACTTAAGGGAGATTTACGTGGTGTCTGGATAATTTCATTTGTTTGTTTGGCTCTTTTTTCAACTCTTGGTAACTCTGCGGGGTTTTAAGGAGGACGGCAGAGTGAGAGAGCACGCGAGTATCGGATACGCTGCCACTCACAAGTGAGCGCGCAGAGGCACCTGTGGATGCGACTCGCACCCGCCTGATGTTCGGACTGAGACCAGAGACATAGAAAGGATTCTCCGCAACGCTTAGCTGATACTCCTCTCCACCGACTCGTCACCACTCCACTCCATTCCAATCCACGCAGTTTCACTCCAGACCCGCACCCACCATGCCTATGCGCCTCTCCCTCCTGCTGGTTCCGCTGCTGACCATCGCCGGCTGCGACTCGTCCTACGTGCCGTGCGAGCCATGCGATCAGAAGGTGCTGTCCATGTGCCCGCCGGTGCCTGTGGGCTGTCAGCCGGTGAAGGAGCCCGGCTGCGGGTGCTGCATGACTTGCGCGCTCGAAGAGGGCCAGCCGTGCGGTGTGTACACAGGGCCATGCACGCGCGGGCTCCGCTGCCTGCCCAAGAACGGAGAGGAGAAGCCGCTGCACGCGCTCCTGCACGGCCGCGGGGTGTGCAGGAACGAGAAGTTGTACAAACTGCTGCATCCGTCAAAAGGTAGGCTTGTGAAGGGTTACCTGTGAAGGGAACATGGAGAGGCGGTTACTCTTCTGTGTGTGTTAGTTTAAAGATAAAGGGACAAATGGGAAATGTGGGTTACGCAGCAGTAACACTTCCATGTTCTCCGTGACAGCTCTGATAGTGTCATCGCGCGAATTCCTGCTTCACCCAAAGATCTGACGGTGCAAAGAAATAGTAAACAGCTGGAGAGAGATGTTACTCCTCCCTTGTCAGTGCAGGAATTTTGATGAAGCCCACAAGAGATGCACAAACTCCCTTTCAGAGAGCGAGAAGGATGAATAATCTCACTGCGCTTTCCGCTCTCCTGCAACTTTGTTTCTACTCAGTTTGCTTCTGAGGGGTTGATGGGAGTCTCCTCAGCACTTGAGCTGACCCCCGTGAACTCTTTGAGCAGTTGGTGTGTCCCGTGGTGATCAACTATAGGGCCCTTGTGGGTCTGCAAGTCTTAAATCAGCGGCGTCCCGTTTCTCCTCCCCTCCCTCTTCCAGTCAGACGAAATAAAAAGGGAGAAGATTACAGGTGGTTCTCAGCGGGGCTCCTCTGTGGCTCCAGCAGAGCTGCCTTAGCTTGCACTCATTGTCTTCAAGGTGTGAAATCATGTTTTGCCCACATACCTTCCTCTATGGTTACCTGTCTCTTTTTTTTTTTTTTGTCTTTAGACCTTTCTTCCTTTCTTTTGTCAGTTCGTCTACCACCTGTGCCTTTTCTCACACACCTGACCCACCTTTGTTTTTGTCCCAACACACAGCCTTCTTCTCCTCTTTCCCTGCCTGGCTGCTGTCCCTCTACATCTTTTCCAACCTATTCTTCTTCTTCTCCTTCTCTCCGCCACCTCATTCACTATCCCACCATCTCCACGATTCACCGTTTCCATTCTATCTCTTGCTCCGTTTTTCCTGCAGAGTTTCAATGGAAACATAAATATTCCTACTCTGTTTTAAACGCCAGCGGGCTGAGCAAGGAAAAAAAAAAAGAACTTGAACTATTTTCTTGCTCTGTGATATTGGCATAAAGTCCAGTAACAAGAGGTGGAAAATGGGAAAAGAGCGTGAATCAAAATCTTACTTTTGAACTGAAGGTCAGCTTTGATCCTCAGCCAGAAATGTGTTATTTGCTGTTGTGCAGTATGATATACGATCGATACCAAGCAAAGACTGGGCCAATATTGCTGATACTAATACCGATACATTTAATTTGTAATAGCAGCTTATGTAGAAGAGTGCATTGAGAGAGAGAGCTGTGATTTTTACTTCCCACAATAAAACACACCTTTCAGCTTTTTATGTATCTTGATACTGTTTTTTTTTTTTAAATCTAAATCTGCCTGTTATTTTAAATGTGTCATAAGCTATAAATAAAATACATGTGACATTTGTCAATAATTAATTTAATACAATTCAGTGAAAGACATACTGAAGATAGAGGATAGAAGCAAAGCATCGATCCTATCACTAGTATCAATCCAATACCAATACCAGCGTTGGTATCGATACTATGGATATCTGGATTGATCCGTTCACCTTTACTTATTTGCTCCCTCTCGTCAGTCTTTGTTAGTCCCGTCCTGATCTCCTCTTCTTCACGTCTATACACAGTCTTCTCCCTCCACTCCCTCCCCCTCTCTCCGGCTCGGCGCTGCAGGCAGGCCCCGGCTGTGCAGTGATTCAGCAGAATGCAGGCTGAGCGTGGGTTTCTGATCCCCCGTCTGTCTGTCCGGCAGTCAGCTTCATCATGAACTCCCCATCTCCTGCTGGGCGTTCTGTTGACACATAAATTAAACAAAAAAACCCACATGCACACCCATGAGCACATGCCCCATAGAGTAAAAACGCTTTGCAGACACCTGACAACCCTGGGCTGTGGATATGCGTACATATATGCATTCATAATAGGCATGTACAGCTATATTAATGCACAAGTGTTCGTGTGTGCAGTCTGACCATATTTTCCATATTTGCTGTTTGTCAGAGAGCAGAAAACCTGTGACATAAGCTGGCATTTAAGTTGTAACAACAGCTAAAAATAGGTAGAATCTAGTTTTTACATTTGAAAGGATGTCTAACAGTAACATCTGGACAGATGTGGCAAGGGAGAATACATGGAAAGATTAGATAGATGAAGATGAAGAAAATATTTTTTTAAGTCATTAATTCCTGCAGGGAGCTGCATAGCTCTCCAGGATCACGAAGAGGAAAAGAGGCAGGAAGAAAGGGGAAAAAAGTGAAAGATGTGATCAGTCAGCACACGTCAGATTAGACAAGCTTGGGGATTAGCAAGTGAAGACTTGATTGGACATACTGGCGCTGAGCTGCCTCAGATTTCCCTGGGGAAAGAGAGAGAAAAAAAACATTGTCAGCAGGAAACTAGGGGGAATCTCTTTTTTCCAAGAACCTGTCATTAAGGGGAATGGATGGATGACATCATCATCATGAGCTTCATCATCGTCAGTCATCGAGGTTTTAAGCATCATTTGCAACTACACAGTGACCTCAGTTCACCACGCAGTTAGCTTAGTAGCTTAGCGACCATGTCACTGGCAGAACTACAGAGGTTTATATGTGGAGTTTTCAATCTGCCAAAACGAAAGCGGAAACAAGTGCGTGACACAGCAGTGGAAATGGGCCAACGAGGGCTTAGGACACATGCAAAGTTAATGCATGTTTCAGGATAGAAACCCGATGAAATATCAGTTTATAGTGCTGTTTGGGGGGGAAAATAGCCACAGTCACTCACTCTGGCCTCAGTGCAGTCACTGCGGCTGAGGGTGGGGACAAGGGAGAGGGGCGAGTGCTGAGGTTTGTGCGACTCCCCAAAATTTAGCACAGAGCAGTGTTTTTGCACAGATGAAAGATACTTGTACATGAAGCTTTCTGTGGGGGTTGGTACCCAAAATGGGTTGCGGCTGTTTTTTGGTGGCTTGCCACATGACAAGGGTAATAGCATGTTTTCATGGCCATGGGTGCCAGGGTGAGACTAAATATCTCATTTAGGTCACTTGCTATAAAAGTTTTAAAACCCCTGGTCTACATATACCCCAAACTGGCAGCCTGACTTGCCATAAATGTAGCTTATGTTGTCCCGTATGTCAACACATCCAATCTGAATCTGGCTTGTAGCCACTAACTGTGCTAAATAAGCATTTAGCTGGGGCAAGTGAAATCATCACGTTGTGTTGTGACATTTCCAAATTGGAAACTGCTGCCTTGTGCCCTCTTGAGCTTTTTAATTTGGCAGTTCAAGAAGTTGCAAATCCAGGTTGGAAGTCATGGTGCTCTTAATTTTGACCCATCATGTCGAGCCATGTTCACACAGGACTAATATTACAGCTGTTGACTTGTTGGAATGATTACTACTGCTGTTTTTGTTTTGTTTTTCATCTTTAACGTGTAAGCATCCAGTGGAAATGGCCCACCATTACTGACTGCAGATGAAATGTTGAACAGTAGTCCTGTGTGACTCAAATTTTTGCAGTAAAGGAAGCCATGTTTAACAGAGACATGCTTTACAGTTGTTGGGCTGCAAATCTGTTTGTTTGGTTCCCAAACTGTGGGGTGTAGAGTAGGGCTGCACGATTAATCGTTAGAAAATCGCGATCTCAATTCATATTTATGTGCGATCTCATTTCCAAATGACAATGATTTAAAAAAAAAAAGAAAAAAAGATGACGACGATTGTACCGCATTTTGATCCGGGACGTAATCTGCATGAAAACAAGCGCTCACTCTTCCTGCTCAACAAATGACAAGGGCGGAGCCTTATACCACGTGATACAGAAGCTGGCTGCTAAAATTGGCAGAGACATTACGGAGGCTATTACTTATCACCTGACCAAAGATATGGCTCCCATCAACACTGTGCAAAACGAGGGATTTAGGAAAATGATCAACACCCTAGACAAACGCTACACAGTGCCGTCCCGCAACTATTTTTCTATTGTTGCACTACCTGCTCTATACACGCAGTGTCGAGCAACGGTGGAGACGGAATTTCAAGCAGTACAACATTTTGCGGCAACAACAAAATGTGAGACATTTGTTGTTTTTATGTTTATTTATTGTTTTTATGTTCAGTCTCAACTGTTACGAAGTTAGCGAATACGAATAAGCGCAATAAATATTTATATTGGAAAAGAAAATCGTGAGAGAATCGTAATCTCAATTCTAAGCAAAAAAATCGTGATTCTCATTTTATGCAAAATCGTGCAGCCCTAGTGTAAAGGATCAGCATTAAAAAGATTTAGTTAAACTTTTTGTTATTGAAAGCATCATGCTGGCATTTATTTGACACTTACTGACATTTATAACAGCTGATAAAATTAAAAATTAAAATGTAAAGAAGAAACACGAGAATTGCCATTCAACCACTTCATAAGTCACTTTCCACTGACTGTGTACTGTTTTTCAGGTTAGCTAACACCTCATCTATTCATACCAATAAATCATAAAAAGACTTTTTATTTTGAGTGCATAAATGTGTTCATACTCAAGGGTTCAATGAGTAACCAAATGATTAATGTCTGCTCATGGTGAAAAATTTGAACATCAAGAGCAAACACAAATGATTAATGCTTGCTAGCTTTCTGACACAGGCAGATATGTTACATGTGTAAGAACATTGTTTGATGTTTGTGATATATATTCACTCTTTGCCAATCTAACTATATCTGTATTTATAAAAGTAGATTGATGAAAGTAAAGAAAAGATGGAAGAAATACCCTTCAACTATGTTATGAGTGTTGATGTTGTGCAGTGTGTCCACCAGAGGGCACTATGCAACTTCCCGATTGGCATAACGTGTTTTTGAAACACACAACCAGCTGATCTGAGTAGAACAAAGTCTAAAAACAGTCATCCTCAACTTGCCATGATAAGATTATTTTTAAACTACATTGTGTCATTATCTTATTAATGACTCACTTAGCATTTCTATAGGGAAATTGTGCATGCTTTTGATATTGTTACCTGTCTTAAAATCCTGTATACTGGTGGGACTCTACCAGTTACTATACTAAAAGTGAGTTGGGAAACTCAGAACTTTTTTCAGCTCCTAAAGCAGGACATGCCAGAAAAAGATTGAGTATTTCTGCTTTATTAGCCCTTGGAGAAACACGCATCTGTACATGCCCAAGCATGGTGCAATACACTTTTTGGTTCAGTGCAAAAACTGTTAGTTTTATTGTGCTAAATTACATTCTTCAGTGTTATGTTGTTGGCAGTAATAATGCTCCAACAGACTCTGAAATCCAGCAACAACAGGTTTTTAAGGCTTTCGAAATTTTCCAAAAATAGCAAATGTTTTATACCAAAGGAACACATGGGGCCATAGCCGCAATGCATTTTGGTGTAAATAACACTTTTTTTCCCCAGAAAACTAATACCTATGGGCCGACTAAAACAATCTACCTCTTTTGTGTCTTGTTGCCTCCCAAATAGGTGGACAGCCTCATGATGACATGCTACGTGTCCCAGTCCCACCACAAACAAAGGTGCCCTTATATGGAGATCACATTAGCAGTCGCAAGGCCCAGGCCATGAAGCAGGCCAAGGACCGTAAGAAGCAGCTGGCCAAGCTTGGGCCTGCCAGCAACTTGGCTCCACTCAGCATAGATAAACTGGATCCTCATTTTGTAAGTGATGTAGAGATTACAAAGATGCATACCAAGGTAAATAAAATTAGAAAAGAAAAAAAAAACACTGACTGTTGGTTTTTTGCAAGATTTTGAGCAATTTTTTATTTTTAGTTTTTTTTCCCTCTGAATGAACAAACTTTGGCTCTACAAAATCAGATATTGCATACCACTGCATGTGGCTTCTTAAATTTTCCAGATAATTTTTAACCAGAATTGAAATATTTTGCATGTATATGCATTGTAATCAAGCAGACATTTAGATTTATGTTCTGTGTGACTCTAGGGCCCCTGCAGAAGAAAACTAGATAATCTCATCCAGGCCATGAAGGACACGTCTCAGGTCTTTGCTCTCTCACTGTATGTTCCCAACTGTGACAAGAAGGGCTTCTTCAAGCGCAAACAGGTACAAATGTATCAAAAAGTTAGAGTGCACTGCTACTTTGATATCTGACAGTCTAACAAAGTCAAAATGCCACAACAAATGATTGGAAAACAAGTTCTTTATTCCAGTCTTGCTTTCTTTACCCACAGTGCAAGCCATCTCGCGGTCGCAAAAGGGGGATCTGCTGGTGCGTAGACCGGTTTGGCGTCAAGATCCCCGGCATCAACTACGCTGGAGGAGAACTGCAGTGCAAAGATCTCGACAACAACAGCAATGAATGAGGGCAAACCGGTTGTACTCATTGAGCCCTATTTTTTTTTCGTAAAGCCTGCCAATCAAGCTAGCACACTTTATGACTGACAATCAGGAAAATATGGCACAAATGGTTTTATACTGTATATGTTCAGGTGTGATGGATTCTATCATCTTTAATTTTTTATTTTTTTTTTGTAATTTTGTAAAGGGAGCCAAATCAAAAAGCTTGCTTAAGTGAATCTGCACATGTAAAGCTCTATTCTGGCTTCCCACTGACTGTGTACTATTTTTGAGGTTAGCTAACACCTCATCTCTTCATAACCATAGATCATATAGAGACAGTATGTTGTGTGCTACGACTATTATAGAATTTATTCCAAAAAAAGACAAGACATATTTTAAATGTGGCTAAATATCAATATTTTTTTATATCTATATATTTGCAATGGTGATGATAAATATGCTAGGTGGCTAAGTGGGAATATCGTCTAGTACTCACTGTGTCACAAATCAAGTACTTCCATAACTTCCATTGTTATTTTGAGTGCTAAATTAAGGGTTCTATAAGTACCCAATGGTTAATGTCTGATCATGCTTAAAAATTTGAGCATACAGGGGGAAATACAAATAACTAATGCTAGTTAGGTTGCTAACACAGGTAATTTTTTTGCTTTTTTTTCAGGTACTAATTTATATGAGCTATTTGCCTATCCGGTCGTTAAGTCTGACGTCACTAGCCGTGTCTGGGCCTAAACTCAGCTGCAGGTCCATATATCAAACGATCACTATGGCATTACTGAGAGTTGAAAAACTGTCTAAAGTCTTTCATCTTTAATAAAATGATCAGCGTTCTGCTCTACCAGGCTATTCAGTTTAACATCCAGGCATCCATGAAAACGGAATTTATGACATTTAACGGAGTTAGAAGTTAGCAGGAAGTTAGCTTGCTAGCTTCGATCTAAATACAATATAGCATGTCCTGACTGCGGGGTTTTGGAAACAAATTAAAACGTACAGCTCTGTTATCACTTCCAACATAAATGAAGACAGAAAACTAAACAGCAGTGACGTTTGTAGGGTTACTGAAGTTTGGCTAGCTGGTATATAATGATGTGCTACGTGACCGCTAGCGACATAGCTATGTTAGCATAATATAAACAAGCTAACTTTTTTTCCACTCGATAAAAGTTAATGTGAGTCTTCTCGGTGGTCAGGAACAAATGTAATCGCATGGCAGGATGCTGTAAAAGGACTTCAGCCAGGAGAACAACTGGGATAATCCATCCACAATACAAGGTTAGTCATTCATATATTGCTGCATTGGCTGGGCTGTAGTTACATCCTAAGGTTTTAAAAACTGAGCGTAAATAAATGATTAGCGGTAATAAAAGCCGAGGGAGGTCAACAGTGATCACTGACTGTTTTAGGAGCATTTTGAGATTAAATAGAAGAAAATACATAACATTAAACATGTTAAAAACACAAAAGCCATATTAAACGCAGACTACTTTAGGCCCGGAAGTAGGATTCGTCACGTCATCACTTAATGACCGGATAAAATCAAAATTTATGGCATAAAAATACATTTAAATTTAAATAGGTGAAGCAGAGATGGGAGAATCTGAATGTAAAGAAAATATCACCCTATACGTTGGCCAAATATTGGTATGGAGATCAGTCTTAAGACTCTTATATCCGCCACGCACTAATTTATCTGCATTTAATGTAGAAGAATATCTTCAGTGTTGAAAAATGTATTATTTTGTGGTCTAATGACTGATAACTTGTACATTTTCACAAATTCTACACTGTGTAAATGAATGCAGAGTGTAAGTGCAGATAATGTACAACATGGAAGTGTCTTAAAGGATGTATACACATTGTGACACAGTGACTAAGTTGGCTGTAGGTGTCCACTGTCACTTAAAAGGTGACAGTGGTTGATTCTGTTCATCTGGACGTAGCGTTTTCAGTGGGAGAAACGTTTCATCACTTCCAAGTAACTTCTTCAGTCTACTGGTACTTGTTAGGCATTTTTGTAGCTCAAAATAAGCTAACAGCGACTTTTTTCATTATAGTCATGCAGCTAATTTTATGATCAACATAGATTCAGAAATGAAAAGGTTTGCTATGAGAAGCTGACAAGCATTAATGAAGTTTGGCATTTTAGTAACACAGCACATTTATTTGGCTGAGACAATGAAAGTTATATGAGAAGATTAGTAGCATAGACTCGGATCATTGTTTTGTATATGATGCTAGAGGTAGCAGCTGGTTAGCTTGGCGGATCGAAAAAAGAAAAAAAAAGGAAGTAAACCTGTGTCTCCAACGCTTTCTAATTAAACAAGTTATGTTTGTTGATTGCTTAATTTGTACAAAAACAAGGGTTTGCAATTTAGCAGAGGTAGGTTATGTGCCAGATTGTTATTGCGCTGGGACTAGTAATTTCCTCATCTCAACTGGTTGTCTCAAGCTAAGAAAAAGAAACCTATAAAATTCCATCCTAGTCAGCTAAGTCTATCTTTTTTTTTGTCCTCCAGTGCACTTGGACTAAACTTATTTGTGGCTGGTGCTATTCTCAGCCGAGCTTTGTATGCTTGTGAAACAGGATGTTCCAAGCAGGTTGCATTTTTGATAAATAAGCCCTTATGAGGAAGGACATTAGGTCCTGCCATCTTAACCCGTGAGTTTTCTTATTGTCAGATTTATGCACATTCTTAATTTTCTGTTATTGATGTTGGTGTAAGCTGAGACAGACCCATAGAACTTTCACTTTCCAGACAGCTGTTTCCACTGTTTGTAAATGTATGTATAAAGTATGTGTGCATGTTCCTGAGTGTGACTGTACGTGTGTGTGTATGTGTGTGTGTGCTAAGCGTACCATACCCTTGTAGTTCTCAGCTTCTCAAAAGCTCTGATTTCAGTTCACATGAGCAGTCTGCTCAAACTACTGTCTGCCAGACTCGGTGCTGTGCATTTCCCTTCACAGCTCGCACACAAATCATATGCAAAGGCCCCGCATTGATTATTTTTTCCATGTGAAGGGTCTTCACTGCCACCACACAGGCAAATGTGCTGGCCAATGGTGACTTGCTCTCAGGGTTCATCGAGTACTTCATTTTGCGAAGAGCAAGGTCGCTGAGTTTTTATGTAAATTCAAGTGCCTTCTGCCCCACGCCAGTTTGAATTTTGATTTGCATGTGGCTCCACAGAGCTGTTGGATGAGGGACAGATCAAGCCCAAAAGAGGAAAACAATTTTAGGTGTGGATGTGGTTTTCACTCTTCAGTCGGTTGCTGACAAAGACTATCGTGATCTTCCAGTCAAAGTGCTGCTATGACGACAGAGGAAAAGATTTATTCTATTGTCAAGCATTTGCCTAATTTGCTGTTTATTTTGTTGTGTAATCCTAATATTCAGTCAATGAAATATAGAAATGTCTCCTCGCTTTATCACGATGGTTGGGGAACACTGACAGCGGCACATCAGCCTGTTTTTCTCAGTGCAAGCCTCTGTCATGCTGTTGATTCAGGCACACGTGTAAACACAACAACACAGTAACACTCTGAACACTTTAATGTGAACATTATGGTGAAATATTTATCAGGTGTGTAATTGATGTACTCGTTTTTTTGTTTTTTGTAAAGGCTAATCACTATTTAAATAAAGTTCATGTACTCACAAAAACTGTACGTCTGCACTTTTGTCACGAGTATTTAATGAGGGGCCTCCATGGTTAACATGTTGAGTCAGTAGTTGTGTGTTTCGCGATTTGCTATCTCTGTGACCTTGATGCTGTTAAAGACAGCCCGTGAGTCTTCACGCAGGTGGCTTCCATCTGCTGTCAAAGCAGAACGGCTCTCTGTGACATCACTGAGTGGTTTTGGCTGCTATCTGTTGCAGCGAGAGCACTTATGAGATGACAAAGAGAAGTTAGCTTGTCTTCATCGGCTCTCTGCGAGATCTAGAATTCTGAGACCCTGAACAATTATTCTCTGTCATGTCTTAAAGACCTCACGCTAACATTTTATCCCAATAAAGTACTTCACTCTTAGACTGCAGGCTTACTCGTGGTTCCAAAAGTAGGATGGGCGTTTAAGACTTCAGCTATTAGGCCCCTCTCCTGTCAGGAGACAGACACCCTCTCTACTTTTAAGATTAAGCTTAAAACTTTCCTTTTTGATCAATCATATAGTTAGGGCTGGATCACATAACCCTAAGCCAACCTTTCGTTATTTTTTCTTTTTGGCAGCTAGAGGACCTCACATGATGCCATTAGGACCCTTTCTTCACTCCCCTGTCTTTCACTCCCCATTCATCTTATTACCTTCATTCCCCAACCACTCAGAGTGAACGCCTGCCTGTCCTAACATTTCTTCTTCCTACACTCTGTTGTTGGATGAACACAATTTAATCATGGCACCTTTTTCCACGTGATTTAACCAAGTACAATAACCCATTTTTGACCATGTCAAACCAACACATTTGGCATTTGGTGGTTTAATGTAACCAGATTACGTATCAACGTAGTATACTTACATTGACTTGAAGTGATTTATTGAAGTACGTAAAATGAAATTTGTTTTAATTCATTCTACACAAGTGAAAAACTTTAGGAAAATACAATGAAAACTTGTTGTTTGAACAACTACTTTGTTAATCAAGGCAATTACTGCTAGTCTTGCTTAATGAACCAATATGGGGTTGTTGATTTCATAGAGACAAACAACCATTTGCACTTACATTCATGGGTAATTTATAATCACCAGTTAACCTAACTCTAAATACACACTGCAAACCAGCCAGATTGTGGATTTGAACGCAGGCCCTTCTGGCTGTGAGGCAACAGCACTAACCATCACACCACCAAGCTGTCAAACCAGGCTTAACAAAAGTAGGAAAGCTATGATTACAAGGCTTGATGCAGAATTTTCTGTACGTTTTTGTCCTTGACAGGTTAAACCACAATAAATAGCGATAGCATACACGTGGTGTGGGTGTAGCTGTCTGCCTCTTAAAACTCCAGCGATTTTCCTGTAGTTTGACATCTAATGTGATCTTGTGAATTTCTCGAGTCCAGGCAACTAACCACTCTTACTAGATTGTATCATGTCATCTCAAGAATAACAAATTAAGTTGCTGAATTTCATGCAGATGCTACATGTTTTAATTACGTTCACCATAGAAACATGAAATTATTTAGTTCAAATTACAAGTTTGAATCTTGTACATGTAACAACCACCCAATTTCATTTTTTTATAGGAAGGACTTTTTCTCCTTCTCATTGTTGCTTTGCGCTTGCCCACAAGTGATTTTTCCCTGTTGCTGGGTCTTGACCTTATAAAATAAAATGCTTGGAGATCACTGTTATTGTGAGATTTGATAATAGAGGACAGGGTAAATCAGGTTTTCTGCAGAATGTGATAAAATCCAAAGACCATGTTTTCTTCACACTTTCAGACCTGCAGTTTTGCTTGCTGGGGTCAGTATGAACAAGCTACAACTGCAAAGTCAATAAAGTATGCACCAAAATATAGATTATTTCAATTCAAAACGGTATGACTATATTTAATGTTTTCACTTGGGGAAATGCAGGCTATGGTATTATAAAACTGTCTATTCATACAGTAATGTGCAAAAGTCTTGACCCATCATTTCATAGGTCATTGTTAAGTGGGTTAAAACTTTAGAAGCTAGAAAAATCTGGCTTCTATGAAGAAAAACATAAAGAAATGAGGGATGGCTTGAGACTTTTGCAAAGACAGTCTAAATCTCCAAGGTTTGAACATTGTCAAGTTCACTCATTCATTCTGAAAAGCTTTCAAGTCATTCACATCACATGAATGATGACGTGCACAGATTGATTGTATCGTAGTTTTAATGGCATTATCTGTTTATCACTTACGGTCATGTCCTTCGGCTGAACATTTAATGCACGCTACTTCCAACAGGTACTACATTTCATCTTTAATACTTTGTATTAATAGCCAGGTGTACTCAAAGCCTAGTGTATAGTATTAAACCAACAGTAGTCTATAAGCTAGAGCATTAAAACACACCTCGAAACATCACATATGTTGAAGGCTTTTCATTTTTCAATGCATACAGTACAAAACACTGATAACAAAGCAATCCGAGCAAAGTCAAAATCACTAAAGCATAGTCACCGACGCTCCAGATGACGCCTACTGAATATCTAAGTGGGAAAAGGGAGTCTTATCTCCACTCACTCCCCTCTAAAAGTAATCTGCAGCTACATCTTACGCAGCAAGCTGGATTCTATCATTTAATCCTTTTTGGTGGTTAAGACTTCAAATGTCAGTGTCATTGTACGAACTAAAGACACATACGCACAGACAGATAATACATAGCTTACTCTGATGTTCTTTGTTCCCAACCTCTTTACAGTTTTTCTTTTTCCTTTTATGTTTTGGGATGTTTGATGCCACTTTAGATCTGGGCCATGTCAGGGAGCTCCAGCTCTGTGAGGTACTGGCTGCAGTTGAGGTCACCCCTCACGGTCGGAGCTGATGGGATGGGTCGGCCAGTGTGTGGGTCGACACACCAGCACTCCCCCCTCTGACCATGGAGAGACATCTTGCACTGAAAAACAGAATTTATGTTGTAGTTTTGTTACCTGCACGTTTCATGCTAAGCTAGCAGTCTTACTATACATGTTTTATAAAGTGCATGCACAAAAAGAAGCTTATCAGGTCACAATGTGCAGTCCCCCCTTTTTAGTAATTCGTGTTCAATTAGTTGAATTGTTATTATCATTATAATAATTATTAATACTGTTATTATTATTACTATTATTATTATCAGTATTATGATGAGAAAATGACTGTAGGATTTGATATGTCAGTGCAACGGATTATTTTGTTAGAGATGGTGGTTGCGATGCCCACCTCCCCTCTCCATACCTGCATATTATCAGTTGGGTATAACCTCTGGGCTTACCGCCCTCTTTCCCAAAAAGCCCAGAGTCACCTGTTTTAAGTTATACTGCCCCCTCTTGTCGCAGTTGGGGATATGCAGGGCATACAGGTCTTCCAGAGGACCTCTGTTATCTCTGAAGGGCATCTTGGATATCCGCTCGAGGACCTGGTCGAGTTCCTGCTGACACTGAGTCTTTGGAAAAAAGCAAACATAAGAACAACAAGCCTGTCACGTCCACAGCAAGGCTGTTATAATTAACTATAACTACATGTGAGTCACCTGCGTTTACAAAGGGCTGTTTTTTTCTCTTTCTTCTCGTAATAACAATTTGGATTTTCCTAAATCTTGGCTATTCACAGAATAATATTCAGAAAAACTGAAACTAACATTTTTGTGTTATTGTAAGGTCTTTACCTTATACCCTGCAATAAAAAGCACCTTGAGAATCAAAATCAGAATACTTTATTAATATCTGAGGAAATTATGTGGTCACAGTTGCTCTGAGACAGTAAGAACAGTAAGTAGATAAACTAAATTAAATAATACAATATATTGCAAAGTTACAAAACACAACAAAATAGCTCAAATTATAAATATCCCAGTATGTTACACAAATTAAATACATATGGTTGACATTGAGGTGTCCCTCTTGTCATACTGCACTTTGTTATTTTGTCTCTCGAGGATGTGAAAATAAACTATTGCGGTGTGTACGTGTGCTTTAGATGGCGATGAGGTGACTGTTGTTAGGATTTGACAGTGTATCAGTAAAATTTAATTTTCAAATAAAATAACCAAACAAAACTGAAACTGTGAAGCCAAATCACAAAAATGTACAGCTCGCTACTGCAAAATTGGCTCTACAGACATATTTTAAACAATTTGCACTATATGAATACTGCACCTTGTTTCATTTATATAGAAGTAAGAGTAGTTTATTGTTATATGCACACATTAATATAGACAGGGTGTTTATTCTGTAGAGTGCAATCCTTATTTTCTTAGACTCGTTTCAGATAGCAGTCATAGAAAGATTTGAATACAATAAATAAATAAAAATACTAAATTATTATAAATAAAGTTAAATAATACAAATAATAATAATAAGAAGAAGAAGAAATAAAATAAAACTAATAAATAAAACCAGGATTCGAAAACACTAGAGAGACAGTACAAGTAATACATGTACAAACAATACAAACAATGACTTGAAGAGACTTGAGTTGTATTCATACTTTTATACTTACATCGTATATTTGTATTGTCTTTTATAATATTATTCAATCGCTTTTTACCGTTAGGGAGTTTTGTTTTCAGTTTTACTGTATGAAAGGAGAAGTTGACCTTGACTCTTGTTGTACTGGAAAGAAAGGAATTTAATTCAATTCAACTGCAAAGCTGTAGCAAGTGTAACCCATGAGCATCCATAGTGGCATTTAGGTGTGCTGGAGCTTCAAGGCTCCCTCTGAAAATCAAACATCTGTTCATTCATGTGTCTTCTTAATTTTCACATTTTAAAAATTTATTTTAAAATCAATTAAAACCAATTTCTCCAATGCACATCAACAGCAGGTTTGCAAAGCTATTGGCACATTTTTGACTCGGTTCAGCTACAGCTAAAGGTCTTTCTGTTTATGAAAGTCACTTGTGAATAATGACTCATCGGTAACCCCCAGAAATCTTGTTGAGAAGTTCTAAAGTTCCCAGCAAAGCAATTTAACCTTTACCTGATTGTTTTAGTGGACAGATGATGGATAAAAATTATGAGGTTTTCTCAAAACTCTCACTCAGAGCAGGTCAGGGGTATTAAAGGTTGAGGGTTCGTCCATTTAAATATCTTCAATGCCGTCTAAAAGAACCTGCAGCACCAGAGGGGGGCAGCACATGTCTGTGAAGTCTGAGTGCAGCTGTTCCTCCACACTCAAAGGGACTACAGTAGATGTACTCAGTTTATACAATCTTATATCAACACTAAGCTCTGTTGCAGGGCATAATTCAGGCGATTTCACCTCAGCGTCTACATCTGATATGTGGCGCAAGCTTCATGTGATCCCAGTGTCTCAAAGCAAAATCTTACCAGACTTTAAAATAACCGATTATTGTAATGATCCCATGTGTTATTAAAATGTAACACATCAGTGTAAATACAGCTGCTAAAATCACATGAGTGTGACTTTGTTAAACCTCTACAGAAATTAAACAGACACGCCACTTCGCCTTGCCTGTTTGGGCCGAGTAGGTTTCACCTCTTCCACCTTATTGGTTTTCATCTTGGTCTTCATCTCCTGTCTGTGTTGGCGTACGGCGCTTTCCTTGGGCCCCAGCCAGGCGGCCTCTTTATTGGGCTTTCGGATACCGGGAATCTCGCTCGCGCCATGCTCCGGCTGCAGCTCCACAGCCTCTCCTGTGGATGATGGGTAATGACACAAAAGCAGCAGATTAAGATTTCATTCTAATGCTAAAAAGATCAAAAAGCTATAAAGAATTTTGTTTTGTTTTTTTGGTTGTTTGTTTTTTAACGGCTCAGTAACATTGTGCGGTTTAGCCAGGAAAGTTCTTATGGCTATTGTTCGGGGACACGTTGCTGACAACCTAGAGTGTCTTTGCACTTTCAACCACTCTGTTTCCCATTAACTGTCATTCTCTTGGTAATGAAACGGAATTTTCAGCTGCTGGAAGTGACAGGAGACACACTCCAGATTGCACAGATCATTTTTCAGAGCAACAAAAGAGGTGCTTAGAAAACCACTGATAGCCTTTTTACAGGGCAGAGGTGAGATTGACCTCCGAGACTGAGCTCCATCAGGAATAAATAATAACAGCATGTCCTTTGGAGTAACAGCAATAATTCCTAGCCAGATGGTGGAGTTACACCCAGGACCCATGTATTAACAAAAGTCTAAATTGTGAATTGTTACTAGGACGTGTTGAAACAAGACTTCAAAGCTAAAAACGGTTGTAAGATACAATGTCATCTCAAACAGTGTCTTGGTGACATAAATCAGCCTAATATCCATGTAAAGTAACTAATTTCAGAATTTATAGACTAAATAGGAAATAAAAGACATATATTCGCAAAAAACATTTTTCATTGTGTATGTAAGACATAGTTAGATAGACAATAAACACAATGTATCATTGTGGAGTTAAAGCTTCAGACTCCTCCAAATCTTTCACTGTTTTCTTCAGTGCATAATATGGTCATCTCAAGCACACGGCTCAGTTGAGCCAATCAGGGAAAGAAATGCTCTTAAAGATAGGTTGGCAATGTTGAAGATGTAAAACAGCTTGTTTCAGACGATATATGATAAAAAACTGTAAAGTGTGACTCATGCAAATCTACCCTTGTATAAATCATGAAACTATGAAGCACAAGGTTCAACATAATCTGTTTGGTGTTTAAAAGCATTAAAATATTTTAAATGCATTTTTTCCACTTAATTTTGATATAAACACAGAACATACACATCTGTGTTTGTGGCTGTTTTTTTATTGTTTGTTTTACTTTTTGTTGCATTTTTACAAGCACGTCTCCTGAGCTTGTGATAGTTTATTTAACGCATTTGACTTTTCCACAAAATGTGTCCAAACCACTGTGAAATGTATCAGCACAATCAGTGAGTCACTGGAAATATTTCCTTTCTCTTAAGAGAGAAGAAACCCCACATTCTTGACCAGCTTATGAGCTGAGAAATGTTGGCTACTACTGAACTTGCGTCATGATGAAGTTTCCATGGTGGCTTTACAGTGTGAATCAGTCCCACGAGCAAATGTTAATGATGCTGATAAAAAAATACAATGGATATAATCAAATATGTAAAGTTACACTGTATGGACAAAAGAGATGGGCCGCACTTGTCACAGGTGCATAAAATCAACCATGCAGTATACATTTGTGACAGAATGGGTCGTTCTAAAGATCTCACTGAATTCGAGTGTGATACTATGAAAGTTTTTCCCTCCTTGTTATTCCAAGATCAGCTGTTAGTGGTATTACTGCAAAGAGGAAGCATTTGGGACACATAGCAACTCAGTCATGAAGTAGCAGACCAAGCAAAGTTACAGAGCGGGGTCACTGAGTGCGTAAAAATCAACAACACTCTTTTCTGTCAGTAACTGCATGGCTTCAAACCTCCACTGACATTAACATCAGCACAAAAACTGTGAGCGGACAGCTTCATGGCAGGGTTTCCATGGCTGAGCAGCTTCCTGTAGGTGTGATGTGTACGAAAACCAGTGCTTTTGTCCATGTAGTGAAGGGGTGTCAAACATATGGCCCATTGGCCAAAAGTGGCCCAGTGGGTGGCTTTGGAAAAATGTGGAAATTTTAAAGAAGGACACCATAAAAATTGGACCTCTAACAGTATTTTCACGAGTTTAACTGTTTTCTTGCTGACAAAGATTTAACCTACAGCCTGTCATACAGCAGAGTGAAAACTTTTTTTTTTATTGTTAGTGTTCAATTTAAGACTGAAATGTTTCTTTTTTTTTAATCTTTACAATATCATTTTCTTTTTTTTTTATTGAAAATGGAATATTTTCTGTGCATTAAGTACATTTAATTTACACAATAAATTTATTTTTCATTTCCATGACAGTGTAAGCCCAGAGAGTCTTGCCGATGGGTCTTTGACTTACTGCAGCAGCATTTCTTTTTTCAATTTGGAAAAACTGAAATGTATCGCCAGAACTGCAATATTTGTTTCTAACCCATTTAAAGGCTGAACGGTGAAATAATTGACAGAAAATTCTTTCTTAAAATGTTTTTTAATCAGGTGTTCTAGCAAATTAAAAAATAACTAATCAAATATTAAATCAAATACCTGAGTTTTTGTTTGCGTCACATCTCCCACATTCATTTTTTTAAAACTTTTATTGCTTAAAAACATTTTATTGTGCAATTTTCTTTTTAGGTTTTTCTATGAAAAAAATCACATTGATGTTTGAGAAGTCTCGAAAACTCACAAAAACGCATGTATCAAATGTGATTCACGAAGCGTTCAGAGGTTTAGACATCTCAGGGATTTCCCTTACGTAAAGTAAGGGAAACATTTTTTAAGCTTTACTGCTCCAGCCCACTTAGGATTCAAGTGGGCTGTACATGGCCAGTGATTTAAATGGATTTGACACCCTTGATATTCTACTACTAATGCTACTAGTTGTACTGGTGCTACTTGTATTACTTCTACTTTGCCAAGGATTTATCATGGTGATTTTGACTGAAATTAGAAGATCCTAGTAAAACCACTTACCCCTGCGTCCATACACATCAAGCTTTTTTTTTTTTGGTTGTGCACAAGAGACCTACACAATATTAAGCAGGTGAGTTTAACAGTGGAGCTAATCGGTAAATACATATGTTTTTTAAAGCCTTGATTTGAGTTGGCAGCCCAAACATATAATACATAGAAGTCTATTTTATGCCACTACATTGATTTAATTGTGGTGTCTTTAAAATGAACTCCAAAATACAGATTTTCAGTTTTCTTCCTAAATGAAATCACCAAGCATGCTACTTGAATAAAAATGTGATCATCTACAGGAGGAACTGCTGTTGGCTTTTCCCTCCCAAAGAAAATGAGTGGCTTAATTCCTGAGAAGAATCAAGCCAAAGTTCAACAACGTTTTTTTCTTTTGTTTTTAATTTGGAGTGACTGTTGCTCAGGAGGCAGAGCAAATCAGCTGCCAACTGAAAAGTTGGTGGTTTAATGCCCAGCTCCTCTAGTCCGCATGTTGAAGTATCTGTGGGCAAGGTACTAAAACCTGAGTTTTGCCCATTGAAGTGAAAGTTAACCTAAAAGTGCTCGTATGAATGGGCTTGTAGTAAGAGAGCACTTTCAGTGCACAAATAGAGTTGAAAAGTTCTATGTAAGTACCAGTCCAAATATATGACTAGTAGTTAAGTGCTTAGCTAATAGTGTTTACTGATGAACATTTAAATATCCAAGTAAATGAGAAAGTGGGTCATTAAATAAAGTAGAATAAATGGAGTAGCACGTAAAATTACTAACACTAGCTAATAAATGGTAAGCTAAAAATAGATCAGATCCCATTTAAAATGTATATGGACTGGTACTTATATAACACTCTTCTACTCTAACTGTGAACTCAAAGCACTTTCTTACTACAAGCCTCAGCGTATTGCACACACTTCCATAGAAGTCCTCTTTTACCTATCATGTTAGCACCTTGTCTAACATTTTAAGTACACACTAATCAGGGGCAACTTGGCCAAAGTTTCTTTGAAGGCCATCTTAAGAAAGGAGCCCAGTAGTTATGTTCCAATCCATAAAAACTCTACATTGGCGAGGAATTAAACCCAGGCCCCCTGTGTGGCAGGTGAGAATTCTTCCATTGTGCCCAAATGAACACAAATAAACATGAGAAAAGCTGTGTGGGCGAATCATATGAAAAAAAAAGGATCAAAAGAAAAATCACCAAATTCGGTAGGATTAATCCTGTGTGTCGATTTTAATCCTTTTAAAGCAGAAATACACATTCCCAGAGGAGCAAACAATGCCCTCAGTGACACTGGCGTTAAAACAGGAACCTTAAATTTAAATTTAGGGACAACTGCCTCTTCAAGTCCCTGTAGAAATTCCTCCAGGCAGCTTTCATTTACTTCACCCGTCTCTCCTCGGCTTGGAGTCTTGTTAAACATTAACCTAAAAGCACAAAAAAGCTCTCCAGACAGATGGAGCAAACAAAGAAAGAGGCCATCAGGTCCAGCCCAACTTGTTGTCTCTGACAACAGAACATACTTTGGAGTTGAGGGTTGGCAGGGAGTGGAAGAGGAGCGTCTTTCCAAACCAGCAGATTTTCGATGAAAAGATGTTACATGATGCGCATTCTTGCTGCTACAAGTAATATTTCACAAGGTGAATTTATGAGTCAGGACACTGTGTCTTTTTGCTGAACTTTTGGTGGAAATCGTGTATTTCGCTTATGCAGGGTTTCACTTGACACCTGAACGAAAGAAGGGAAATAAGCAGAGACAGTAAAGAAGGTCAAATAGTTGGCCAATCAAGTGGATAGTTCGCAGCTATGCAGACCAAGCTTTACAATGCAGACTTGTGGAAATGTATTTAAATGAAAGCGGCGATGGTGGACTGAGGAGGCATTCCCTGTACCCTGCAAGAGGTAAATTTGACATCCGGTTATAGAATATGATTACAAAAGGCCTAAGAAAGAGCAGGAGAAAGGAAATTTCAAACGAAACAATAACAAGGTGCTGGCGCCCGTTGCCATCAGATAGATCTAGTGTTGTTGGACTTGAGTTCCCCCTACGATGCTGCACTGTGCTCTCTCTGGATTTTCTTTGAGGAAAGCATTTCTTTCCTAAAAGGGGCAAAAGTCAGATGTTCAGATGAGATGTTCACTAAAAGTCTGGGCAGGCACAGACACACACATGAATACACAATCTATAGCAGTACGCTTCCTCTTCAACGCACATACGCACACACAAATACAAAGGGTCAGGACCCCACTTTTAGGGGGCACTAGGCCTCTGCAGTATAAACCACTCCATAGCAGTGGGCTGGAGATCAGCAGCATCAACAGAGCAGCAGGCCTACTGTCCAGTCTACTGCTTGAATTAATCCCTACACAATAGCCTGAGAGGCTTCCTTTCTATATCTGATCCATGTTGAATTCCCAGGTGGCACGTAGGCCAGAAGTGTCATGTCTGATTGTCCAGATTTTGGTCAAGTGAGCAAATGACAGACTTGGCCAAGCCATAGAGAATGGAAAGGTTCAGAAAGGAAATCTCCAAGCACCAAGCATTCTTGCTCCATCGTATACATATTATAACTGAGTACTGTGCAAAAGTCTTGTGGCACCCTTCATTTGTTTACGTTTTGCTGGGAAAATTTGGAAATAGGCGCAACAATTCAATAAAATATGCAAACATACATGGAAATGCAGTATATAAACCACGAACAGAGTTTGTGCCATTCTTTCCAGCTTGGAGGTAAATATTTGGTGAGACCACCTTTATTCTTCAAACACAGTCCAAACTCTCTCAGGCAGCTTTCTTGTCCTTTCTTTAAGTAGTCTTCAGGAATAGTTCTCCAGGCTTCTTGAAGGACATTCAAATGCCTCATACCTCCATCTGACCTGTTGCCACTGATTTTCAGTTGAGTTCTTGTGTAATTTTCAGACGTCAGCCTTTTCTCCCTGTTTCCCTTCCTTATGAATGGCTTCTTGACAGAACATTTCTAATAAGCTTTAATGAAAAGTATATTGGCCAGATGTATCTTTCAGGGCCTTTCAGGATTTTTTTCTATTTCTTAAAACATGGATTTTAGGTATTGTTCATCTGCTGTAGCTATTTTGTCACGACTGACACTTCTTCGTTTGTCCGCCAGTTGTCCAGTTTCCTCATTTTTTGTAATAACACATTGCACACCATGCTGAGAAAAACCAAATGTTCAGCTAACAGCTTTTTAGGGAGCACCATGTTAGTGCAAAAATGCTATTTTTTTGTCAGTCAAACTGCTCTATGTTTGGCATGTTAGGTATTTTAGTACCATGGGAGCATTTACTGGATATTGTTTTATAGTGACATTATACAGGAAAACTCTGTCATTCAACAAGGTTGAAATACCACAGAGATCACTCCCTCAGCTACATTAGTTTCTTAATCTTTTAGACGCCTGTTGAAGGCCAAATGGTTTGTTTCAGATTTCACTAATGAAAGAACTCTTCGTTTTGTGCCTCTATGTTTGGCATATTTTGTTAATTAAAGAAATTGGAACAAATTCAGGGTTTTTCCAACAGGCCAACAGTAACAAAATGTCTAAAGATACAATTTAAAATAGGTTCTTTGCTAAGTTGTCTGCTACATATCGACACAACACTAACCATTTTTTGAATTAGATGTCTTTTCTCATGCTTGAATGATTCATATGTTAGTGTTAAGTGGCTTTGAAAGACTTCCAGAAAGCCTGGAGAAATATTGCTCAAGAAAAAATAACAACAAAGTCTGGCTCCTTACAAAATATAAGGAAATGAGGGGTGGCTCGAGACTTTTGGACTACTGGAGGTACAGCTACTGTCCATTAAAAATGGGGCTCTAAACTTATAATAATGTTAGGGAGCTGCAGACATCTATATTGAACTTCTAACTGATTAACTGCTAGCCTAACCTAAGCCCAGTATGAAGATACGAGCGGTCAAAAACAATATTTGATTTATATTTGGCAGATCTTGCACTTCTGCTTTTGCAACTCTAGGTTCTTGAAGGCTCCTTCAATTTTCAAAATCGCACGCCTTGTTGATTTCAATTTCAGAAAAGTCTGAGGGATCCAAATCTGGCAAGTAGGTTTGGGTTGGTATTAAGCACAGAATGTGACCATGTGGCAAAATAACAATCACAATGGCATGAGCAGTGGTTAATGTAATTTCCAACAAATGACTCCCCATCAAGTCATGTCAGGACAGTGCCCGTGGTCAAAATTGAGACTTCCAAGGACTGACTCAATACAAGCAACCTTTCTGAAAGTTGTACTAGAAATGCCCACCTTGAACTTTAAATCAAGTAAGTTTTAAAAGGTTCCAAGACTGGAAATCACTGTAATTAACTCAAACAATCTTCTCTGACAATTATTTCTGTCTGTTTAAATCTTTGCTGAAGTGTAACTCCAGAGACATCCACTAACTAGGTCAAGCTTCATACACAGATATACTATATGCGTTACTTTTGGCTACCACTTACTCAATTAGAAGTTTGCATATTTTGTGTGTTTGCACACAAAGGTAAAAGGGGAAAAAATTAAGAACAAATGAAGCATCTCTCTGACTCTCAGTAAGTGGAAACAACAGTTACCTAAAAATGATCTCTTTAAATTTTAGAGGCTTTAAAAGGCACAGCTTTTCTCTGTTAACTTCTTAAACATCGCTCTAAGGTGTGAAATAAATAGGTCATATGTCAATGAGTAGATTTATTACAGACTATAATCCATTACAAGACCTAGTGGAGCTGTTTTCTGGAAACACAAACTCAGCAGAGTTTAGATATGTTTACCTTGCAGGCTTTTTGGCCTGCAACAGCCATCTGAAAGCAGGCTGTTGCACAGGCTCCAGCATGTATGTATGCTCTGTGGTATCCAAGACTAGGCATCACTACCGGCAGCCCTGGGTGAACTTTGGGCAGATTTTACACGGCCTAAACAGAGGCAAGCTGTAACACGACAACGCTTAGAGTGCATCACGCTGGCAATAATACTCTGCTACAAACCTTGTACCTCAAAGGTCTACTTTTTAGGAACTGATCATGTTTTCGTGGTGATGTCATTCTTATCCTATTAATCTTTCAACTAAAGTCACAATAAACAATTACATTATAATAACTTTTTAGCATTTTTTAACTATAATGTTTATGGACTGAAACAAGCAAAGGAATAAAAAAAGGCTGTGGGATGGTACAAAAAAATCTAAAAGAATGCACATTTTGTACTTTTTGACAAACATTTAGATAGAGTCATGATGTTTGCAAGCCCTGAAATACACTCTGTGTGTTTTGGTCAGTAACAATGATTGTAAACTTGACTTTTATCTGTTTAGAAAAAAACTAAATAAGGCACCATTAAATAGATTTCTTTAAACAATGACAACAAAAACAGTTTTTTCTTTGGCTAGGACATGACTTCGATTATAACAAAAATATTATTAGACTTGTACTATTAACTACTGCCACTAGACTATAATAGATTAGGCTTGTAAATCAAAGAATCTTCCCCGATTCTCTACACAGTTTTATCAGAATTAGCTATTGTTTATCTATTATTTAGAAACATGAGTTAATCATTAATTTGTTTTTAAACAATATTTAGTTTTCACTGTTTGCTAACTACAAGTTACTAGGGTTGGTACTTTCAGCTGCTCCCTTTTCCCCTTTTTCTAAAAATCCTCCCACTTATTTGTGCTTGGGAGTACACTAGCCATCAACCTTCCATGTATAATGCATGTGTTAACCACTACACTACAGAGTTAGATGTTAATCAAAAGTGTCAGTTCACAAACTTCTAATTATCTATCATTGTACCATTTTTTTAATAAAATAAAGGTTGCACATATTTTGGTGCTCATCATCAAGCTTCTGCCATAATTCTGGGTGGATATTTGACCACTCTTCTTGGCAAAACTATCGGTGTTCATTAATTTCGTTGGTTTCCTGGAATGGACCTGATATTAAAATGTAGTCAACAAATTTTCAATAGGATTGAGTTCTAAGCTTTGGAGCTCCAGAAGAGATTATAGAAGATTAACAGTTACAGATTCCAAGATCACCCATTCAAACAATTGTACCTAACTACAACTTATTTGAACGTGTCACCGCTTTGTAATGGTCTGAAAGAAGACCCTTAGGTGAGAGGAAATTGGTTTGGATGTGTAGGGTCAGGTCTACCATGACCTGGAAACTACATCAGTGTTGACAGTTAGAGGGTGCTGAACAAGAAAAAAGCCCCTGCTTAAAAATTGGCACCTTCCAACTTGGCTGAAATTTGCAGTTCCCCATATTGACAGGTCAAATGTCTTCTAGGAAAGTTTTATGGTCAGATGAGACAAAGATTGAGCTATCTGGCCACAGTGGTAAGAAGTGTTTTTGGAGCCGTCAAAGTAAGACTTTCAAACCAAAGAAGACTATACCAACTGTCAAGAATTGCTGTGGTAGTATCATGTTCTTGGAGCTGTTTTGCTACCACTGGTACTGGTACATTGGATATAATTGAGTGAAGAAGAAGTACCTTCAAATCCTTCAACTTCACCTCAAATCATGAGCCATATGGTTGAAACTTGGACACATCTGGGTGCTCTAACAGGACAATAATCCCAAGCACACATCAAAACTGGCTTTGGAATGGAAAGCAGGCTAACATTAAGTTTCTGGAATAGCCTTCACAAAGCCCCAACATCAACCCTATTGAAAGTTTGTAGACTATGCTTAAAGGTTGGATGCCAATTTAAATGAACTCAATCAATTCTACCAGGAAGAGTGGTCAAATAAAAACTTACACTCTGGAAAAAGAACAGATCAAAGAAAGCATTAAAAGACCAAACTTGTGCCTTTGAGCTGATGATCTTCTTACGACAACTGTAGGTCTTTCTCATACTTTTTAAGAATTTGTCCTTTATTAAAACAAGCTCAGAAACTGCCCCCATTTACACTCCCAGTTTCAGTTGCATTTCAGACAGTGTTTGTATTGTCTTAAATCACCCTTGACCAATCTGGAGGCTGGGAAGTTATTCTGGTTCTCAATAGGCAAGAGGAGATTCTTGGCACGGATATGCGTGAAGTTGACGCCTCAGGGGGAGATGGCATAAATACCCATTTTGGGCAAGATTATCTCGGAGCTATTTCAGTCCTGCAGGCTCCGTCTGAATGCCCCTGCAGGTACACAGGAATGCCCCCTGTCAGCTAACAGTGTTATTTCAGCAACCAGATGTCACAGGAGTCCCCCCCGTTCTTTCCACCTCATTTCCCATCTCCATAACAGCAAAAGTAACACTGGAAGACGGTTGTTTTGAGTGGTTGGTTGATTAACAGTACGTTTAGTGAGGTGTTGTTAAGGGGACAACAGCATTTGCTTCACTCTTTTGAAATCTTGTGTGCAGGAACTGGCTCTATTTGGAGCTTTTTTTTATCAACATGTTCTCTTTCGAGGTTGTATCTGTATGATTCCAGTCAAAACAATTAAACGCCCATCCAATCTGTTTAAAGGAACCTTTATTTGGATCCAGGTTTCTGTGGGAATGGAATATCAAGTGATACTGTGCATAAACACAGGGTAGTGGGAAAAATGTGGGTGTTAATTTTAAATAGGAAGACATTTCAGCTCAAAATCAAGTAAATAGGATAACTTTGTTGCCATTTTGTTGTGTCTGAAAAAACTTACGCTCTGATATTTTATATCATTATATTCTTAGAATCCAATTTTCTAACCAGGTCACGGGTTCATTTATGGAACATTATTTTGCAAGGGAGTATCCCATTTCTTTCTCCCTTTTTCACCACATTACAGTGACCACTTTGACATTTCAGATCTGTTAATCTTCACGGTCTGTGTCAAGTGCCAGCAATCATCTCAGGATCTCTATCCTAACAGTTTGATCCTGTTGAATCCAATCCAGGATATTCAAGACTCCACAAAAACAGTTGGATATTAGGTTTATCAAAGTAGGCTTCAAAGAAATGTCATTACAGTATATAAATTTCTTATATGAAAACCAGAGTGGGAAAGATGCACCAACATGTTGATCTGAATGGTTTCAGTATAAAGTCTGAGAGCTAAATATTGTCTAAAAGCATATCCACACTGTCATATATATATATATATATAGCATACATATAGCAGATTTTAAATCAGATTTTGACTTCAAGTGAATTGACTAACGCAACTCAAGAACTTGAAAATTTGTATTTCCTTTATGTATTTCATCTCATAAAGGGCAGCCTTTTTACTAGCATATGCTAGACGATTTCTTTTTTTTTTTTTTTTGGGGGGGGGGGGGGGGGTGTTAAAGCAAAAGCTATATGTCTTTGAATGTACAATTAGCACATACACTTTCAGTGTATTATACTTTACTTATCATGAGATGGTTATAATAATACACTGATGCAGACAACTATCATTTAAACCAGGAACTCAATGATCCCGCGAACAGAGCTGAATTGTGTAGTTTGTGCAGTAGATCTGACCAACATGCATGAGCTTAATCTTAGAAATCCTATCTCGATCAGGCTGTAGACAAACGTATTCTTTACACACCTAATTATAAATGAGTCAGTTTTCTTTCACTCCCAGTCAAAAACCTTCATTATTTGTACAAAGAGTTTTAATACGAATCTAACATGACACTGAAAGGAATTTTCAGTGATGAAGCAATATCTGTTACCAAGTTATGCTATTAATTAGGTGCTTTAGTCAGAACAAAGCACTGTAACCTCAACCACAGACACATATGCCGAAAGCATCACTGCAGTCTTTATCTCACAGTAATGTGTTCCTTTCCTATTTGCTATCTTGTTTTGAGTATTTTCACTGATATTTTTCATTCGTCTCTTGTCATAAGCCTAATCAGACTTTTGGTTTTGATTGCAAACAATAATTTAATATCACCCAATCTTCTATATCTTCCTATTCTAACTTTTAACAAAAAGCTGTGCATTACTTTTTTTCTTCTTTTCTTTTCTTTCCTTTTTTCCCTACATGATTATTCTTGGATCAAAGAAATAGGTGCTCTGACCTTTGGCCTCTTTGCTGCGGGTCACTTGTAGTGTTGATTAGAGAGATTATAGGGACTCTGCAGCTGCTCTCGGTGCACTCTTGTATACCTATGATCAGATAAATTCTTTTGAAGAAAAAAAACTGTAAAAATGCCACCTCTAAGTAGACACAGCTTGCTGTTCCTTGTCTTTGTTCCTTTTTAAAAGCTGACATGCTAAATGGACAAAGAAGAAGATGATGTCAGGATGATGTGTATTTATATAAACATCCAAATAAAGCAGCTGTACTATTTCGTCATTTGATTCCTTGCCCAGATGCCAAATCAGCTCAAGAATCACCTCCTCAGGGATCAAATAAATAAAACTACTTAATTATTAAATTAATCTTTTTCCCCCCAGATTAATTCCTGGAATAAAGTGAATGCAATGGGTATTAACCAGAACATTTAAAGGCTGCTCTTCATCATCCAGAGACCTCTGTGAGCTGCTTTGTGTTTTTGCTTTTTGCAGATGACTTACGTATCGCAAAAGCTCAGACTCCACGACAAATCAACCTAGCACCTATTAGTGTAGTATCTTTGAAAAAATGATGGGATGAGCAGCAATTTATTCTTTTGTGACTCTTGAAATTAGCCTCAGGAAAGTGTTTCCAGCCTCACTTCGGTAAAAAAAAAAAAAAAAAAAAAATCTAACTTTCTTTCATCTTCTGGCCCCAAGAAAGCTCTGCATGTCACTTAGACCACTCACTGTAATGCTGCATGAGTTTCAGACTTCACTCTTCCATCTGCAGCAGCATTAGCACCAAAGCTTTTATCCACAACATCTCCAGGTTCAGCTTTTAGGGCTTATTTCTAAGCTTTTACCAGTTTTTTTGGACACGTCGAACTAAATCTTGAAACCTTCAACCCGGGGAACCAGGCGCCAAAAACCTCAGAGAACGCAAAGAAATAGTGATGTCTAACAAGCCTTTACACGATGTGCCCATGTAGTCTGCTCTCTGGTTTTGCTCTTGTGTAACTCTCAGTTCATTCCTTTACATGCACTATTCACGTGAGCATAACCAAGCAATTATTGAGGCTGATGATTAAATCACAAAATGCATCACAAAGCTTTTTTTGACCTCTTGTGTTCAGGGAGTGGGGGTTACACATGGGTCCTGTTTTTGGTAGTTTCTCTATGTTCCAGGACTCCAGTGCCCAAAGTAAACATGTGTCAGTCTGAAGGTAAACTCTGACAAAGCATGGATTTTGGAAATGAGTAAAAATCACACCCCGGTTGGCCCCACTCTACATTCATTGACTGTGTTTTGCGGCCTCAAATTCAGCCAGTTAATGAGGCTGTTTGCTTTTCTTCCTCACTGTGACCTGCCCTTGTTCAAACACAAACCACATAAGCCTCACTGGCTCCAGGCTTCATTGTGATCCTCCAGCGTATACATCCAGGTAGGCAGCCTACAGTTAATGGAGTCAGTGTCAAAGCCAGTCTATAGTTAGGTCTAGTCAAAGCCTAAAGTCCACTTTTCCAATCAACGTGGCATTCCTTCAGCGTTCTCCCTCTCTACTTATATATTTCTTTCTCTCCACTCCCCTGGGGGAAATGTCAACATCAATACTACACTGTTTTCTGTGTCCATCCCACTGAGTACAACTTCTGGGGCTTTTGCAGGTGACTAACTCTGCTGCAGTGTTTTAAAGGCAGCTTTTTCAGGAGGGCCAGCTGTGTGGTGCACAGCTGAGATGAGCTGTGCAGAGTGGCTGTTCCTTTATCTCTTGTGTTTATTTCTCTGCATGCACACTAGAATGACCCAATGCACATTACATCCCCCGCCTTGCAAAATGCTTTAAAAACTAGTCATTTGCTGTAGCACAAATTATAAAATGACACCCCTCAAATGCGTGGCAATGCAAAGGCCATGTATGAATGTAGCAATCTAGCAACTATGAGATGCTGAAATCTGCGTGAAATACAAACTCGCAGTTTATTTAAAGGTGTTTAAAAGAGGGGAAACATGGTTTAGTATCATAAATATGCAGTGAAGAGGAATATGGACAACTTCCCTGCTGAGTCCCCTTTTCAGCCAGATTAGGGCTTAGCCTTCATGACAATGCAATATTTCTGCACTGTTTCTCAGCCTGCAGTCTAGACAGTGTCATTAAAAATTGATAGAAGAAAAGCAGGTTTCCGGTAAACTGACTGACCGCTGGTTTGCTCCCGCTGCTCCTGGCTGTGGGCGCTTGCCTCGGTGTCCACTTTGCGCCGACATTGCCCCTGGCCCTGCACCAGTTGCTCCAGGGGAAGCTCCGAGTCGGGCGTCGGGTAGCATCGCAGACCGGTGGAGCACCTCGGGGCGTACACGCCACACAGCTCGCCCTCTTGCCGGGCGCACACGGGGCAGCACCCGCAGCCCGGTTCGCGCACTATCTCCGCGCATGTCTCGGTGAGCTTTGGGCACAGCGCCTGGCGCTCCGCGGTACAGCCCGGGCAGCGGAACACCATCTCGGTCAGAGAGGCACCGGCCAGAGACACGGAGAGGATCAGCAAGCTGCAGCCCGCGTACAACAGCATCGTTACAGACATGAGGTTTGGGGGAATTATCATGGGGCAGTGGAAGGCAATCACAAGTGTGGGGGTGTGTGTGGGGGGGAGAGAAGGAGCAGAAATGTGCACGCGAACAGGTGAAGCCGGGGGGCTGGGAGGTCTGCTGGGTCCTACACATTCCCAGGTTTGCTCTCGGGGCCAAAGAAAACTTGTGTTCATTAGGGGGGAAATAGGAAGATTATAGGATTTCCTTCACGGGGAAGAGCAGTTGTGACACTTTCTCATTATATTTCTCGATGGCGTGTTTTATTGGAAAGATCAAATCATCATCATTATCTTTAAATGACCTGCACTGCTGCTCCCCAGCTGAACCAGTTACATCAGACCTTTTTTATGGCCGTATCAAGGCGAAATTAACCTCTTATAGGCGATTACTGGCAAACTATTCACAAATGAAAAACAGGTTTGTTTGTTTTTTTTACCAAAAGCGATGTGAGGCTTGAAGTTGAGCTCAAAAAAGAGAGAGAAAAAGACAGCTTGCATATTCAAAGACTACTTTACATTAGCCTGTTTGTTTCAATCAGCACCTTCTCCCCTCAACTCCCAAGAATGTATAAACAAACAAACAAACAAACAAACAAAAGGACTATGTGCAGAGTATTCCTTACATGGAAAGACATCCCCACAGTGGCTGACATGTCAATTGACACTCAATTAAAATTTGCCAGCTGCTACCAGCCTATATACCTGTGTACAGTGATGCTACTGTGTGTGTTACACAGCAGTGTTTCCTATTGATTGGCGAGGCCAAGCCTTGAGGTGTCGCGCTCGCCCGCTAAACAAGCGCCATATTAACCCCGTCCAGTGCACCAGACTAATAGGTGTTTATCCAAGGGCCCAGAAATAGAAACGGCATGTGTAACCTTACTCCGCAGATATAAATGCAGATTATTTTGTTTTGTGGGTACCCACTGATTTCATGCTATTTAGCCCCATTCAAGATCGGCATCCCTGGCTCACCTTGGAGGTATGGGGAGGGAGAAAGGGCACATTTGAAGCTGCTTTATATCTCGGGGGTGTGAGTTAGGGGGATGCATAAAAGGCTGTTTGCACATAGAACCTCATATGTCATTTTACAAAAACCATGGATGGAAAAGCAGTGGGGAGAAAGCCGGTAATGTGTCTGGGATGGTCACCAGCTTATAGGCCTAACACGCCACAGTATCTGCCCCTGTGTGCAAAGTGATCCCCACCAAGGTCAGTTACGTAAATTCCTCCCCATGGACTTATTAAAAAAAAAACACAAACTCTGGATAAATTCTACATTTATAGAGACAAATATGGGATCACTGATGTGCTATGTGCTTCAGTCTGTATACAGAGGGAGTTCTTTATGTAAGAGCCCATCCCGGAAATGGATACAATCACCCCAGGGGGCACTTGAATAATAAATAAATAATAGTTATACAGCAAAACATTATTATTCGAATACATGGGAAAATAATAGGTAAGTAAGGAACAGGTAAATAATAGGTAAGACTGTTCTAGGCCAATAATAGGTAAGTAAATACTAGATAAGAAAGTACTAGGTAAGTAATACGTAGGTAAATAATATGCCAGCAGTAGCTAAGTAAGTAATAGGTAAGTACGCAATAGGCAAATGTGTTTAAAAAATGTTTCTAATAGAATTTGCAAACAATATAAAGAAATTAAATGATTAGCCCTGATAAACAGCTGGCTAGAATTATGGCCAAAACGTTAGAAAAGTCTAACTAAACTCTCACATAAGCCAAAAAGAAAAAAATATTAATTAATGACTAGATTTAGTCAAATCATGAATAAACTGAACAGAGTTGCAGATAAAAATAGTACATGAATTACTGAAAGAGTAAGCCAGTAAACATAGCTGAACAGTTCAAACTGTTAGCAGAATTTTTGTTTGAGAAAACAGTAATCTGGAAGTAGTTCAGATCACATTGAGATCAGATCAACATGAGAGGTGTTGCTGATGACAAGGCTCGTGAATCTATCGGTGAGGTCATTGCCGATATATTAGATAGGAAATGTATATGCTTCAATAGCACTTAAAGCACATAAATACCTAATTAAAACTAAAAATTCCTAATTTGAATAAGCCAATAGAGTTCCATCTATCTTGAAAAGAATCTCTCATTGTTGATGAATTATTCAAACTCCTATCTAGCCAGTGGAGAGATGAATCACTATCTTACCGATTAATATGATGTATTTAGTTAATTTTACACTGCTAGGCCTCACTGCAAGCCTGTTACTTCACAGTCATCTCTAATTTCAAAATGCATTGTCATTTAAAACAAATAAGAATAAAACCGAGTTTACTAAGGTTATTGGACTCTCCTGGCATCTTATCAGTGAAAACAAGTCCATTTTTTACACTTTGACAATGAATGAGTGCACTGTTTAAAGTCTGGCTTTGATTACTGACTTAAATACAGTTTCCCTTTACTTGGATTACTGATTGGATAAGTAAAAGCAATGAGCAGGGAGTTAGGAAAATAATATATCATCCTGTTAGTGGGGTTAGTGCGAGTTACCAAGGTCACACGAACAGCAGATACGCAGCTGGATTATGACTTCATATTGTAATTAACTGTCAAAACTAGTAGACATGCATGCATGGGTAACCTCTTCCTCCCAGATGAAGGTGATCCACTTCATACATTATGTAAAGGTTCAAAGGTTTGCTGATGCTGACCTCTAGTAGCACTATGACTAAACTGCATGTGGAATGTATTGTACTTCATTTCTGCTGTATGAAATTTAGAAGGGTTACCACCTGGAGGTTTGAAAACATGTTTGATAACATCAGTGTCACTGAATCACGGCCATGAGGCTTTCATTTATTGTCTGCGGTACAGGTTTTTTTTTTATTTGGCCAAAGTAAAATTATTAGCATTTGTGCAAATCTCACTTTGGATTCTATTTTTTTTTTAGGTGAAAAGAAAAATGTAAAATTAAATAAATAAAACTTTGGGACTAAGGGGTTAACTGAATATGCACTCAGGTCTCTTAAGCGGGTAAAACGCACAGCATCTTACTGAATGGAAATGTTTACCAAATTACAGAGCATAAATCCTTACATGGAAATGTTCGCTTCACAAGTCCCAAATGGAAAAATGCTTGTGTGTTTGTGTCTGTGTGCGAGAGAGTATGTTTGTTTGCTGCCTAGCAACAAGTGATGCATGTGCAAATTAGGAAAGTTCCTGCTTTATTTGCTCATGCAAATCATTGTAAAGTATCTGTTATGAAGCCAAAAGTGTTACCCAATAAAACAAAAGGGCTGCTGAAAACTGCTTTCCTGGTTTAGATCAGTTAAGTGTACAGAGGTTAAAGCTTGTCACCTGGTTACATGCTATGTAATCACTGTACATGGACGTGATTGTCTTGTAAACCTTCACAGTATTCTTGATTATATTCAGATTTATATTCTGCTTTCTATTATAGTTGACCTACCTGCTAAAATCAAGCTCATGTTGGTTCACCACAAATTCAATTCAATTTAATCTGGTCTGTTTTGATATGAGTAGATGCGGTGCAAGCTCCAATGATGCCTCTTGGACACCCATCGAACTCTGTTTTTTATTGGTTGCCATGGCTGGAATCTGATTGGACCAACACCCGCCAGCAGCTGTAAAACCACAGCTACCACAGGGTCTGTGTCCTATTATATGGGCTTTTAAAGGGAAGAAGCCAGAAAAAGTCTTTAGTGCATGACCTTTGAAGGGTCCATGTAAGATTTGCAACACTTCTGCCTGACTTCATCTTAACTTTATGTATATATATATTTTTATTTTATTTGCTTTTGGTTTTCAAGCACAAAGTTAAAACACATATAGTATATACTGCTACTTATGCACAGATGCTCATTTTCTATGGTTTTGACATCTGAAAGTTGTATATATCCTCGCTGTTTGCAGTTTTGTATTTATTTCTATTTAATACAGACCATTATATGGAATCTAGCCTCTTTGCTGCAAGTGCTCCACCCAGTGGCCACAGACGTTTAAATTTCAACTATACATCATGTCGAGAAATGTTTTAGCACATGACAGAACTTTTTATTGATGAAAAAGTAGAAAATCTCTTTTTAAAAAAAGTTCTTATGCATTTCTACACGTCTGTTTCTATTTTTGTGCCTTTTAAGTAGAACGAAAAGAACTGCTTTTATAGGCTTGCTCTGTCTTAATCGTTCTTTCAGTATTTTTTGGCCATAGTTTACATCTTATATATGTATAAAAATATGTAGTTTTGAATTATTGTAAGATCATAACAGAGCTATTATACTTTTGTATTTTCTTAAATCAGTTTTATTTTTGTTTCTGTTTTCTTGTTTTTAAAATTCAGATTCAGTCAGTTTCCTGATCGGGTTTGCTCATTTTAGTTTAGTTTTTATTGTTTAAAATTTTTTGTTTAAAAATTGTAATACTATATAGAGGACATATGCTGAAGTCAAGATTCAGGAAAATCTGCATAGGTATTAAAATAAAAAAGCACCACTTTTTGAAGCCAGTACTTTAAGTCTTGCAGACATAAGTATCAGGTCATCAAAGCCTCATCAGGCAAGCTGTAATAACAAACTTTACCAAACTGACAAAGAGGAAAACTAATGATATTTATTTTCTCTAAATAGATTTTTAACGTTTTAGTAAATTTCCACATTTTACAAAAATCATCTCAGTTAATTTTTATTATTTTTAAGGGCCACTTTTTATTCTTATTTCAGTTAACAACAATTTTTGCACATCTAGTTTTAGTTTATGTTTGTTTAATTTTAGTATAATAACCTTGAACTGAACGTTTGACCTTTTGACTATATGCAGTGACATTTATATTTATCTTTAATGTGTGCCTTTATTCAAACTGTGAGGATTTTTACTATTATTATGAATAATAATAATATTAAGAAGAAGAAGAAGAAGAAGAAGAAGAAGAAGAACGATTTTAAAAAAGAAGAAACTTTATTATTAATGGGCGCGTAAGAGTCATACCTTTTGGTATAACGAGGCTACCGTACACGCTTTCAGTTCCGTCATGTGACGGAGGTAAAAAATGTCAACATCACTCTGCGCTTGATTGCCACAATAACAAATGAGCACCATAACGTGGCGTTTCTTTGTGCGCCAAAATTAATATGCTCTACTATAACTAACACCTTGATGTTAGCAATCCGGCTGTCGGCTGTCATTGCACAGGTATGTCGTTTTGCTTACTTATCGGGATACTTTAGCCGAGCTAACTGCTAGCAATAGCAGAGTTTTGGATGCCTATGTCAGTTAGCGTGTCTCTAAAGCTTTGAACGCTAACTACATTAACACGGAAAAAGTGCTTATTAGCCCGAGGCTGTGGTATAGTTGTCTGTAGTCGTCTTTTGTTTTTATCAAATCCGCTGAAACAACAGCACGAAACGTACTGAACGCGTGCAAGACAAGCTTTTCTGTTTTTAATTTCCGTGAGTTGTGTACTCAGGACTATTTCTTGAATTCTTACAGGATGGCTGCACTTCAGACGGGCCACTCTCCTCTCGTACATAGCTTGGCCACGCTTCTCCGAAATAACGGTATGTGCCAGTGTGACACTGTTCCCTTTCCGTACAAGATCCGTCCAAAAACAGCAGCATGACACAGGATCATGAGGCGGCTAACTCATGTTGACAGGTTCAGGACCATCCAGGTTCGCTCTGTGAGGAAACATAATAATCTAAGAGCCTTCAACCCTTCCCCCCCACCCCAAAAGCTGATTGCGCTTTAAGCTATTTCAACAGACGATGTATGAGATAATAACTGAGCCAGCCTAATCCCCTATCCATTAATAATGTAGGGGTTTTACAGTCTGTTTACAGATAATGTTTTCCTTTTAATTTGTCTGAGGAGTTATTTGAAAGGGGGTGTTATATTATTGAGAGAAATCAACCATCCATCTATTGTCTTCCACTTATCTGATGCTGGGTCACATTCACAGCAGCCATACTTTCGAGTCCCTCCTGGGGGATCCAGAGGCGTTCCCAGATTTAACCATGCACGATAAAGAAATGCTGTTGTTTTAAATGAAAGAAATCTGTCAATAAGCATTGTGTGCTTAAATTGTAAGAAATACATGTGTAAAGTTTCAGAACAAGATTTAGTTGCTCATCGCTGAGACTGTCCTGTAATTATAAAACTAAGTTTTCGTTAATTTATAGAAAATAGGAAATCATTTTCTGTGCTTTTCATTTTCTGTGATTTTCAGTAAAAATGGCATCAAGGTAATTTTTACTATGGGCCCGCTGTAAAAAGAAGTTCCTGGAGCAGATAGTGCTAAATTTAAACAACCTTTTCTGTCATTTAAATGTTTATCTATTACTTAATTTCTGAATGTCCATGTGGGAGGTTTTTATCACTAGAACAAAAACTTATAAACTTATTAAAAAAATTGATAAAAAGTCCAAAATTTATGCCCTCCTTCACATTTTTCGAAACTGTCCAGTGGAGCCTCTGTTGTAACGATTCTGTGCCCGGGCCTTAAGTAATTACCTCACCTCTAAGGCACAGTCCAGGTAAAGGGTGTATTCACTGCCTTACTCTTTTGGTTGTTACCCAGAAGTCATGACCACAGGTGAAGGTTGTGGACGTAGATGGATCAGTAAATCGAAACTGTCTTCACCACAACGGCCTGGTTCAACAGCCGGGTTTCTGCTGACGCCGCGCTAAACCGTCCGTCGAGCTTCCCAACACTCGTGAATGAGATCCCATGATATTTGAACTCACTCGCCTTGAGGCTGCCTCTCTTTCCCAACCCAAATAGAGCATTGCACTGTTTTCCCAGCAGTGAACCGCTTCGTCAGACTCAGAGTCGCTGGCTTTCATGCTCGGCTGCAAACCGCTCCAGTGCATGCTGATGGTCATGCACTGATGAAGCCAACAGAACCACATCATCACCAAACAGCAGGGATGCTATTCTGAGGTTCCTCCTGTCCACAGAACTCTCCAATATGAACTAAATACATGAATGAGAGTGGTGTTAATAGTTCACTGATAATGATTCATTTTCAGAAATGCAAATTATTTAGCCGACATCAGACCACTAACAACAGTATAATACGGTAGTTTGATTATGATTTTTTGTGTGTCTAACACACTCAGCCATTTGCCAAGTTTGTGATCACTAAAGCCTTTTTTCCACTGGCACCTACTCTGCACAGTTTCTGCATTTTTCAGTTACAAGTACCATCTCAATGTGGGTGGGGTCGTTACAGCAAGGCTGCCCAAACATCTCAAGACCTCAGTAGTATGCGCCACAAACACAACACATCAAGTGAAGGTTTTGGTGGGAGGCGTGTGTAAACACTTCCCTTGTTACCAGGTTTAAAAAATGGCAGGTTTGAGTCTTGGGAAGGAGTCGCACTCGTGTCTCTTTCAGTGTAGTCGCTGCCTGGCCGATTAGCGGCATGCCGTCCATTGACGTCACATTTTTGGCTCAGATTGGCTCGCTTAGAACCGGGGCCAAAGTGATACTAAAAAGTATGTGGTACCAGCTACTACCACCTAATGGAAAACCTTAAAAACTGAGTCGCGCTGAGTAGAAGTTGGTGAAAAAGAGGCATAGCTACCTAAATTACTGAGCTCTACTGACATCCAACAACAATAATATTCAGGTGGATGCTTCCAAATCTGTAGCACTGCATTGGAGCTACTCATTCATTCTGTAGCTGACTAACTTGCAGAGGTGGGAATCACCATACATCCCACGATACGATATTATCACGATACTTAACGCACGATATGATATTATTGCAATTTTTAAAAATATTTTGCGATATTCAGATTCTGTACATAAAGGTAAACTTTATCAATATTCATTTTATCTAATATCAAAGTCTCACACTCAGTCTTTCTCTCATTTCAGTCAGTTTTATTGTTGACAAACTGAACGGTTTGTATTACAGTCTAGTCCAACTGAACTGAATGCAACCATCTGGTACAATTATAGCTATTTATAAAAACTATGCAGCCCATTCAGCAACTGAAGAATTTGACAATAAATTAAAACAAAATATAATTTTACATTAAATAAAAAAAAGTTTTAAACTTAATTAAAATAAAACATGTCTTAAATTAAAATAAGTAAACTGTCATGTTTATTGCTGCCAAAAAAAAAGTTAAACACATTTGGACAGTGAAGGAATGTCAGGATTCTTGCTCAGAAAAAGGATCAACATGCTCTGAAGTCAGAGTTCCAGTCCACAAAAACCTTTTTTGTAACAAAATATCGATTTCTGCTGTCCCTGTATCGATACATTATTAGCAAACAAAATATCACGATACTACACAGTATCGATTTTTTCCCCCACCCCTACTAACTTGTCACTTGTGAGTCAAATCTGGCTGATTACTTTAAGCATGAAAGCTCGCTTTCACCCTTCAGGTGACATGGTGCTGGACGGCAGCAGCACGCTGACCCTGCCTGCTGCCACCTTGCAGCAGCTCACAAGGCTGTTTGAGCAGTACTTGCTATCCCGGAGCCAGCAACACGGGTTCCTCGCACTGCCCTCCCACCCAGCTGACACCGCTTCGCTGCTGCAGCTGCAGTTCCTGTTTGACATCCTGCAGAAGACCGTTTCCCTCAAGGTTGGTTTTAACCCAGAACTTGGTTCTTTCACATTGAGTCCCAAAAAGTTGGCCCTGCCAACTAATTTCTGACTCGCTGTGTGTTTGCAGCTCATCAACCCGCTGGGTGTGAGGCTCAAGTCTGTGTTAAAAATTTTCCCTTTCAAGTCTCTGAAGTGTTTGGAGGTAATGTGTGAATACTTCCTACTTTCACTTCTTGTTGTTTAAGGTCACAGGTCTTTTACATTATAACTCGTCCCTGCTTGTTCTTCCTCACCAGCTGAAGAGAATCCCCCCTCACTGTCTCGAGGGCCTCAGAGGAATTTACTCCCAGCTGGAGGTTTTTACCTGCTCAAAAAGCCTCAGTTCCTTGGAGGTACTCCCAGCCGGTAGCATGAGCAGGTTTCATGAGAGGACCAAAAAGCTCAGTGATTTATATGATGTGCATTTTTAGGAGCTGCTCTCTCTGTGTGGAGGTGATCTGAGCTCAGCACTACCGTGGCTTGAACTTCACACCCTGAACTTCAGCTACAACTCCATAGTTTGCCTTGACCAGTCACTGGTGAGACAAGCAAATACACAGATGTGTCATTACTGATTCATAAGCATAAGGTTTCTATCCAACCTCAACTTCTTCAAATCTTACAGAGTTTACTGAATGTCCTGAAATCTTTGGATCTAAGCCATAACAAGATTCAGGAGTGTGCTGAATTCCTAAAGGTTGGATTGCTATCAGCATTTGGTTACATAGAATCTAAGCTTTATTTGTTTATTCTGCAATTTACAGTAATCTTGTTTTACTTTATTTTTGCTTTCGCCCAGGCTCTGACTGAGCTGGAACACTTGAACCTGGGCTACAACTGCCTGCAGAGGGCGCCAACACTCGGTATGAGTGCTAGGGCCAAGCTGGTCACACTCATCCTCAGGAACAACGAACTGGAAACCATCAACGGTAGGAACAACTGTTATCAGTCGCAGGCTTCCCGTACTCTTCTTAAAGCCCAATTTACCTTCTCAGCAAAGAGACCAAATAGTGATGAAGCTGGTAGATGAGGAAGCAGCGTGAAGATATACAAACTTTATTGCCACTGTTTTGTAAGATAGTTTTCTTCATCACACAGAGACATTTTTAATAAGGGAAAAGAACATGAGAATTTAATTACACAACTTAATGTTTGGTCATTTTTTTCCTTTAAAACCAGTGCTCTTGAACTTGTGCATGAGTTTGAATTCACTTGCATCATTGGCATCTCTCATCAAAACAGGCGTGGAACAGTTGTCTTCTCTCCAGCATTTAGACCTGGCCTACAACATCCTGCTGGAGCATTCCCAGCTGGCTCCTCTCTCCCTGCTGCACTGCCTCAACACAGTAAAGATGCACACATGCACACATTTATCCTTAGATGATCAAATTTACATGACACTTTGTTACTGCTCCCAGTGAGGTCAAGCGATTAGGGCTCATTGTTTGTAAATCTGCTTGTTAGCAGGTTTCTTCAACCATTTTGGATGGATTTGCATGAAAACGTTACAAAAGTGGGGCTGGGCTAAACTGTTGGAATTCACCAGGATCCAGTATTTGTTTTTTGTTTTTGTTTTTTGAAAGAGTCTGTAACATTGCGATACAGAGGAAGCATTTTACCTCACATCTCTAGAAAATACTAATGAGGTTGACTTTGAGGTCCCCCAGCTGCCTGAGCTTATAGCGGCATAACTAAACAATGGTTTAAAGGTGCAATAGCCATTTTCTGAGTTTATGTTATAGAAAAATAAAGTTGTACTCATCAATATACACAGATTAGTGTGTAATTACATCTTCCAACAAACTGATGTGTTCTTATAAACTTAGATTTAACCCATTAAAAATGCACAGGCGCCGGCACTGGTTTGTGCCACAAACATCTTGAATACAGTGGACGTCACTGTTCTGCCTAATCATATTTTATCTACGTGGTTAGAGACTGGCCACATACATCCCAAAGAAGGAGAGAACTCGTAGCCATTCCCATGCTGTTCAAGCAAATTTGAATTTGTATATGCACCTTCAGACTCTAGATATGAAGGTTCATACTTTGTGTTTTATCGTCTAAGAAGGGGTCCCCTCCACTGACAAACTGAAAACAGGAAGGAAGGAGGCAACACCACCAGTATCTTAATAGAATATCATCCTCTTCTTCCTCACCTCAAGCCCCTGCAGAACTGAAGTCAGGGCCCTAACACAAAAAACCTGGCAACAGATTAGATGCAAAATCCCCCTATTTCTGTACAGCTGATGAAAGCTGGATGAACAATGACAGCTGGTTATAAGCTAATGTTATGCCAGCTAATGTTAGGCTTTAGCCCTGTGACACAGTTTGATTACATTCCCACATTGTATGGCAGTTTATTCACTAAGTTTCACTAACAGCAGCTAACAAAGGATAACCGAAGCTAACAGCAGCAAAAACACTGACAGAAACGTTCAGGATATCTTGAACAACTCACCTCAGTATCGCGCTAATCAAATAGAAGTAAACTTCATTGACTCATCGACTTGTATCAGACTCTTTTCACAAAGATTTATAGCCTCACCCACAGTAAATAGGCATGTACATATATTGACAGCTGAGGTAAAGTGTAGACTGACAATCTTTACGATTTGATATCCCTGTGTTGGTCCTACATCATCATCATAACAATAGTGGTCCAGCATTAACGTCGCAGCTGACCAGTGGCATCTGAGCACTTAGCTAACATTAGCCAGGAAGTTAGCTAATGCTAATAAAAGAGTTGAATTCAGTTAACTTCAATCAGCAGTCTACTGACATCTAATGGTGAGGTTTTACACAAAAAACTTTAAAGTCATGTAATCTAGCCTAAGATTTTCTGCCTCCTTGTCTCAAACTGGGAGGTTTTTTTTCCATAGGTGAGTAGCTAAGAATGCAAACTCTACTGTCTTTTTTCAGTTGAATCTGGAAGGAAACCCACTGTACTTCCAGAAGACCCACCGCACCTCCACAGTCAGACACCTCTCGCCAAAAGCTGCCAACACCAGAGTGAGTGATAAGAATTGTAACTGAATGTATTATGCATATATATACTTTTAAAGTTTACCTTACATTTCCAAAGAAGGATGGAAATGTGATGTGAAAGTATTGTTTTTAAGTTCTAGTAGCCTCTGGGTCATCTGTTCTCCAATTTGTCACAAAGTGCAGCTTTGCTATTCACACAAAGGTTTGAGCTGCAGTGTGTTTCTGTGCGAGTGGCTGCAGAAGCTTCCCAGAATTGCCTTTCTTGTTTTCACCCAAAATTTCAGGCATTCCCTTTTTTCTTTCTTTATAGCTCAAACTTGATGGCACCCTACTGTCCTCATCTGAAATATCAGTGAGTCTCACTCTTAACATCACTTCATCATCTCACAGTTTAAAAGCTTGATACTAAAGCAGATTCTCTTCAGAGTGACTCAAAAATTCATGCGGTGTAAATTGTTGCTACTTGCTACATTTATTTACTTTGTATTAGGGCTGCTCAATTAATCGAATTGTTTTTTTTTTGATCAAGGTCTTTTTATTGAACAAAGAATTGCTTCCAACAACAATTATGGCAATATTAACAAACAGTCCTGCCCCCCCCCCCCCCCCCCCCCATCCAGAACTGTGTAACTAAAACCCAGCCAGAGAGGAAAGAAGAGATAAAATAAAATAAAATTACAGATACAAAGTAAATAATAAAATAAATGAACAACAGCAAGGGGAAAAAAAAACAACAACAAAAAAACCAAAACAACAAAAAAACCCAAAAAAAACCCCCACTCACACGCACATTAAGCAATAGTATCCAGACTTAATCTTTCAAAGTAAGTAAGAAAAGGTTGCCATGTGTCATAAAACCTCTGAACCGAACCTTTTACAGTGTAGCGGATCTTTTCCAGCTGAGTATAGTACATGACATCCTTAACCCATTGCCCATATACAGGTGGAAGTGGCTCTTTCCATTTCAATAATATCATTCTACGAGCCAAAAGAGTGCAGAAGGCCAGAAGATCAGAGTGTGATTTGGAAAGACTAGCATCACAAGGCGTCACTCCAAAAATAGCTATAAACGGGCAGGGTGCAATTGGAACATCAAATATGTTGGACATGGTTTCAAATATGCTTTTCCAAAAGCTACCCAGTTTTGGACATGCCCAGAACATGTGAAATAGGGAAGCAGGCTCTCGTTTGCACCGGTTACATGTGGGGTCAAACCCATCCTTGATTTTGCTCAGTCTAGTTTTAGACCATTGGAGACGGTGAACAACTTTGAACTGAATCACCACATGTTTAAGGCAAATAGATGACGAAGAAATTCTATTGATTATCTTATGCCAAGTCTCATCTGCAATCCGTTGGCCAAGATCACTTCCCCATCGTTCCCTAAGTGATTGCAATGTGGACAGCCTAAAATCACTTAACAGCTCATAAACATCACTTATAACCCGCTTAGCATTTGGTTTAAAATCAAAAATATCATCCAAAAGGGATGGACATGGACAGGACGGAAAGCAGTCAGTATTAGAAGCAACAAAATTCCTGAGTTGTAGATACCTGAAAAAGTGTGACTGAGGGATCTTGAACTTCTTCACCAGCTGTTCAAATGAGGAAAAGATATTGTCCGTGAAAAGAGCAGTCATTGATGTTATTCCAAGCTTTGTCCATATGTTAAATGCCTTGTCCGTTAAGGATGGGGAGAACATGCAATGTCTATGCGGTGGTGCATTAAGAGAGAGTTCAGTCTGTTTAAAGTGCCGTCTGAGCTGATACCAATTAATCGAATTGTAATCACGATTACGATCTGGGCTTTCAACGATCATTAAAAATGACTGAGCCAATTATTAGCCCCTCCCTCGTGCTTTACTCTCGCGCTGCTCCGTGTGGCAAATCGAGCGCACCTCTCTGCATTTCGAACACGCGTCACAACACTGAGAGCAGCGGTCCCCAACCTTTTTTGCGCCACGGACCGGTTTATTCCCGACAATATTTTCATGGACCGGCCTTTAAGGTGTCGCGGATAAATACAACAAAATAAAACTAGTACCGGTACCAAAAAAAAGAAAATTTATTCATAACACACGTGAAAAGACCCAGGAAAACAGAGTAAACAATAAAAACGATAACAAAATAACGTTGAAAGCCGATTAAAAACCCTGAAAACTATACATTTCACACCTGAGCCTCTACTCTCGCGGCCCGCTACCGGTCCGAGGCCCGGGGGTTGGGGACCCGGGGGTTGGGGACCGCTGATTAAGAGGTCCCCCAACTCTAAGCAGAAGTTATTTGGAGAGGAGAGTGACTGCCATTGGTTGAAAAGAGAGGTAAAAAAAACTTCAGTGGTGTGGAAACATTATGGGTTCGCGGAGTCAAGTAGACATAGTGTGTAAACTTTGCTACAGTGTCGTAGCTGCACCACAGAGCAACACTGCAAAGTTCACTAAACATAGATGTTTACATTTTTCATTTATTTTTTATATTGCAAATATTTGCACTGTTATCAGTATTTGCACACTATTTTATATTATTTTTTGACAATCTTTAAAGCCATCATTCAATACATTGTTATTGTTAAATAAATATCGTCAAATAATCGAGATCTCAATTTCAGTGAAAATAATCGTGATTATCATTTTTGCCATAATCGAGCAGCCCTACTTTGTAGCAAGGTATAATCTACATTTATTTGCACTGTATTTGGAAAAGAAAATGTGGAATTAATACTTAAAATCATTTGTGGTAGTAAAGTTGGAGTACTCTTCTCTGCAGGTTCTGCCAAAACCAGGGCCGCTGATGGTCCAGGTGCAGACTTTGCCTTCAGGTTACACCATGCCTGCAGAACGCAGTTACCAGGAAGCATCTAGTGGGATGGGGGAGCTGAGTGACAGCCTGTCCGTCGGCGAAGCGGTTGTCTCAAACCTTCGCAGAAGGAAAAATAGGGTGGGAGTGATGCTCTTTTGGGTGTTGATATGCTTTTTTTAGTGCTTTTCTCTGATATTTAATGAAAAATTGTCAATTTTTGTTTCAGAGTAAGGTGAAAGTGCGGAGGGCCAGTATATCCGAACCCAGTGATACTGATTATGAGTCCAGACCCTTGTCCTCCACACAGGGTTTGTTGTCAAAACATGTTTGCCGTCTAAAGTTTCAACATAAAGGCAAAAATTATGATTTACCTTGTACTGTAGTAATGGAGTATGCTCTTGTTAAATATTGCTAAAGTATCAAATAACCTTATCATATGCTCAACTAAGAAAAGTCATGCAAAGTCCAAGACTAAAAGTATAGAGGTGGATACGAGCATGAATGTTTGTTTTTTTGTTTTTTCTGTTCTTTTTCCTCTTCTAGGCATCGTCCTTCAGCACCAGCAGGAGATTGAACGCATGTCCAGCTTCAGGGAACAACTCGGAGAAGACTGGCTAAGATATGAACACCATCTAGATGGAGCTTCACCCTTAACGCTCACCACCACTGTTAACCAGCAAACCTCCTGCTCTCAAACCCTCTCCAACGGCCTCACCACCACCATCGCTACTACCACTACATCTATCCCACAGCAGCAGCCATTGCCGCTGTCTTCCCACAAGGTCCCGGAAGTCCTCCCACCACCTATTCTTTCCTCTGAACCCAGAAATGAGGCCTCTGACGTGGATGCAGACCTGGAAATGGAGTCCACCTTGCAAGGTGGTCAGACCCCTCAGCTGACAGAGTCCACCTTGGATAACAGCATGGTAGATGGGCTGGTGATGAGCCAGGGAGTAGTGAGTTCACCTCAGCCAAGTCCAGAGAGCCACAGGTCTGCTAGAGCAGCGAGTGGCGAGACCAATCATGAAGAAGAAGAGGATTTAGGAGGTAGGGAGGTTGAAAATTGAGAAACATTTTAAACAGTATCTAAGTCAATATGTGCTCGACTTAACAAAATGCAGTTATTCTGAAGGATAATCAGCACAAATCTCCTCCAGTTATGATCTGCTTTTTCTGACTACTACTTTTCTTTTCTCTTAGTGGACCTTTGTCACCCTCTGCTTGTTGGTGTCTTATCTGACAAAGAGGAGGGGCTTGGTGAAGGTCAGTGGCAGAGGAAGGGAAGAAGGGAGGTGTTCTTGTGCATCAAAAAGGGCTTAGTGCTTGAGATGGACATGCAGTGTGGCCAGGAGAGATGCCGTCTGGAGCTGGATAGCCTGGCTAAGGTGGAAACAACTGAGGCTGCGTGGACCCGAGGGGTATGAAAGGAGATTCTTCATCTTCATCTCTAACATCTTTATGTCTATAAAGGAAAATATAATGTTTTTATCAACTTGATAAATGACTTTGACTATCTTTCAGGATTTAGAAAATCAGTTTCCAGCTGTAGAACTTTACTTTGACTACATCAGCAAGGACAAACGAAGGAGACGCTACGTCCTGTTAGATGATGACCCTCAGCAAGCACTGCAGGTTAGCTGAAAAACTCTCACACATTTAAATTCATGCACACAAACTTCTGTTGCCAGGAGTGGTTGTTTGTGCTGTCAATTTTCCCACACATCAATGCGGATGACGTGCAAGGTGCGTACAATGAAGCAGTGTACGTAAATAAGAACACCCACCCACTGACTTCTTGGGACATGCTGTAGTTGTCTGGGCATGTTCACAGGCTGTCCTCTGCTCAGTCCATGTTACCTTTGTGTACCTGAGGACAATCAACAGCAGTACAATCTAAAACCTGTGTCAGATGAAATGTTAAAAGCAGAAAGCTGTTCAGTTAATATGTAATGTATGTTTAAATACACACATAACTGAATTACGTGTAAAACCAAACGAGCACCTTGAGGTTCTACTTAAGGAAAGAACTAAGAATGACTGCTAGTTTCAGAAATTCATCAAACGTAGTAGTTTATGGAAACCCATTCTAATATTTTCTCGAGTTCTCCTATCCTGTTAAGACAGGGGTGTCAAACTCAAATACACAGTGGGCCAAAACTCAAAACTGGAACAAAGTCGCGGGCTAACGTTAATATTTATTGAAATATATTTATTCCTCCAGATATAAGAATGAATCTTTTCTAATGGACTCAAAAACGTTTTGCTGAAAAACTGAATATGGAACAAGCAAAGCTTAATACTAAACAATATATATATTAGCTGTATAATACCAGTAGGCCAGCTCTGATAGTAATTTGGTATGGCTTCGCGGGCCAAATGTAATTAGGCTGCGGGCCAGAGTTTGACGCTTATGTGTTAAGACATTTTATATAAATACTTCAGTTTTTAGCTTGCAGTCGCCTGTCAGAGAGAAAAGCAAAGAGAATGCTTGTATATCTCATGGGCTGCAGGCAGAAATGTATTATTACCACCTTTCTCTCCTCCAGAATTATTTCTTATTTTTTATTTTGCTGATCAGGTTCTGACTGACATATTGTCTAATAATAAGGTGCAGCCTGTTGTGGAGCACCGCACAAACTTAAGATGTAGCTCTCCATGACAGTCCCAGTTTCTCATGCGGCCTCGTGGGAAAATTGCCTGCCCATGTTTGATATGAGAATCCTCTATTGTAACAGTATATCTGTGACATAAAATAACACAAAGCATTATAGGTACCCTTTAATTTTCTATATAATTTTTTTGTGTAGTTACAGGAAAAAGTTAATATTGTCTGGAATGTGTGGAGAATGCTTGTATATCTCTGAACTGCTGTAAAAAATGTATTATTACCACCTTTGACTCCTGCAGAACTGTTTAGTGAGCAGAAATGTCTTGGTTTTCCTGCTTGTTAACAAACATTTTTTTTTTTTTTGCTGACCAGGCTCTGACTGACATACTGTCTAATGTGGTGGAGGAAAACCAACGCCGGGTTTCTGAGCTCTGTCACAGCTGCATTCGCCTGCAGTGCCTTCGCTGCAGGTCAGAATTCATTCTTCAGGGAGGGGACGATGAAGAGGAAGCCGGTGAACGAACAACGAAGAGGAGAGGAGCTGTGATGCTATCAGAAGGTGTGCAGGAACAGGACGGGGAGGAGCTGATAGAGGCACAGTGGGCCAGCAAAGGTGAGAGTGAGTTCCTGCAGCATTCATCGTCAACAGTTGATAAACAGACACAGGAAGAGGCACTCAGTAAAGTGAGTGTTATATGTATATAACACTCCAGGCAGATAAAATCAATATTATTCTTTCTTTAAGTATTTTTGCATGTTTTCTCTTTAAATTGGCATCCATAAAGTTAAAATGTGCAGAGGAAAAAATGTACAAACAGCAAAAAGAGTTTAAGAAAAACCTTTTGATCTGTTTGCACTAGCCAGATGTTTGGAGCTGTTTTGAAATGGGGAAAAATGCACTTAAGGCAACAAAATGCACTTTTGTTAAAAAAATACAACAAAAAAAAATAGAAAACTGCCAAACCAAGGTGATATCTGGCTTTAGTTTATAGCTGAATCTGTCATCGTCACATGTGAGAGGAGCCCACACACACATGTGCACAGACATGCACACTACAACACTCATTCTGATTCATCCATGAAACTGAGTCATCCCTGATGAATCATGGTCACTCTCACGAACTAAACTATCCTTAAATAGCCAAGTACTAGATGTTTCTAGATGAGGAGATTTTATTTATAAAGCACCTTTTGTATACAAAGAGAGATTAAATGTCTTGCACAGAGAAATAAATCGTTCCAAAAAAAGCACAGACAGGTCTATAAAGAGGTAAAACAATCTTGTGCTCATTTCCAGCTCCATATGTTTTTTCTTAGACTCTCCTAGAGTAGCTTTGCATGATTAACAAAATAACCCTTAGTTCTCTTTGAGCCCTAAGCTTTCTTTTTTTAGCCAGTGCTTTTCAAACTGTGGGTCAAGCAATAGTGGTGGGATACATAGCTACAGCACGTCGTCGGTGGAAGACCAGGGTCAAAATACACAATAAATTGAATGATAAAAATAAACGGTGAAGAGTTTGCTGCTGCTGTCTTGCTAACCTCAGGTTATTAAAGTTCAGCTGGGCTGGTTCTTTATTATTAATGAAAATGGGTGGTGAGTAAATTATAGGTTTACTTATTTTCACAGGCAAACAGGCACAAAGCACTGTGAACAAAAAGATGCCATTTTGGTCATAATGGCCAATAAAAAGATATAATAAAGGGCAGTTTAAACTAAAATGAGCAGTTTAAACATAAATAAATGATAATAATTCAATAATCCGGTGGTGGGTGTGAAGCTTTACTTTTTGGACTCTGATCTAGGGGATGGCCAAAATGTCTCAGAATCACTGCTTTAAGCCAACTTTCATATACATTTCTATACCCTGCAAACAGAAGGTCTGTGAGTCAGGAGGAAACTAAGCCAAAAATGTCCACCATTTTTATCTTGTTTATCAAGATAAAAATGGTGAATAATGCAGTAAGATAATGAATAATGCTATAATAGTAAGAGGCAGATTTTTTTTAATGATTAATATATGTGGGTCTGCAGGTTTTGTGCTACCATAAAAACCAAAGCAGAAATGACACAAGGTCACACATTGCGAGTACCAAATTCATTTGATTTCAGAGTACTTGCCAACTATCAGTTTCCCATGATTTCACAAGACAAAATGTTAGTTTTAGACAGCCTCTCTCGAAGCGTCAAACACGTTATCTCGTGGATTCCATAGCCAAGAGTTCCCACTTCAGCAGGATGCAGATAATAGTCATCATTCCAGCAGCCTCCAACCAAACCTGACATTAAGACCTGCACGGGCTTGTACAGACTGTGTTCAACAAATGTTTGGAGAGTTTTTTTTGGAACCATACACCTTTTGTTAGTGTGCTTAGTCTGTGGTTCTGCTGACATTTTGGGCAACAAAAGATTTTTTCACGTTGCACGTGTCTGGACGTAGACAGTTGTTTGCCTGTGGGTTACAGAATACACTCCTTGTAGATAAAATATAATCTCCTTTGACCTGAAACATATCCATGCATGTTTTCTGTCACTCTCCTCTGTTGTTTTCAGATTTCTTTTAAACATCCTGTTATTCTTGAGTACAAAACCTAAGTTCAAACAGGTTTATTATACAACCCTTGTCTTTTTGTATCTTGACATGAAAAATATGTAACAACATATCTTGATTAAAAAACAATACATCTTGATTTCCATACAGTTGTTACAGTAACTTTGTTAAACTGGACCTATTTCTATCTCTTGGATATTACAAGAGAAGCTCTGCATGAGTCACAGGTTAGAAAAGTCGTATCTTTTACCGCGTCTTGGTGTAGCTACTCCATTCATCTACTGAATGAAGAAAGGCCTTTTAGTTCCTTTCTCTTCAAGGCCACCCTCCCATTAAGCCTACTCTTTTTCTCAAATTTGCTGCCCCTCGCAAACAGAAGGTTTGAACAGCAGGTTGCCGGGGCTTCTTTAGCCTGTTGTGGAGAGCCTCACCAATAAGCTTATATAGAGGTACAGCCTGTTGTGGAGGGCCTCACCAGTAATCTTTAAAAGAAGTACAGCCTATTGTGGAGGGGTACACCAAGAAATGTAAGAATAGGTGTGGCCTGTTTTGGAGGCCCACACCATTAATCTTATAAAGATGTGCCGCTATCTGCAACAGTCCCAGTTTCTCATGATCCAGATATACTGACCTCATTATTTGAATATTTTTTTAGCAACGTTTAATATGAGATTGCATCATTGTAATAGTGTTTTTATGACATAAAATAAGGAAAAACCTTACAGGTCCCCTTTACTATATACTTTTTGTGTGTATTTACAGGAAAAAGTCAGATTTGTCCAGAATGTGGCAGTGACCATGTTGTCCAAGTGGCTGTTCAAACGTCTCCCTACAGCAGTACACCCATCCAGCGTTCATTCAGGACCGACAGTGACGATGACCATCGGGACATAACTGTGAGCATGCAAAGTGCTAATAAGGTATTTCCCATATGTTAAATTATTCACTGTCTTTTGCCATGTCTCCTGCGGTAATTGATTTTCAGAATTGTTAATGTTTTCTTTGTTCTACATCAGGATGATTACACAGATGCTAGTAGCAGCAGCAGTCCCATCCCAGAAGCTGTTACCGCAGCAGAAGAGTCCATGTTTGTCACTGCCCAAGGAAGCTCTTTCTTCATTGGAGATAGTCCAAGTCAGACCAGTCACCTTTCCTGCAACTCAGTGTGCCAAAGTAGAGAGGACCTAGCAGGCAGCTACCACTACACCACTACTGGTGCTACACCACCTCAAGTGCAAGCACAGCCTGCAGAAAGGTCCACCCCTAATGGTGAGTCTGCCCTTTGAAGACAATGCAAGTAATGAGGGTCCAGGTTCATACATTAAATCCGCGTCTATGTCGTTTGAGCTGTTCAGCCAGTAGATTTCAACCCAGGACAGGACTTACTGTGACAGAAAGACAATACTAACCTGACATTTAACTACATACACAAAATGGAAATACACTAAGGTCTTAAAATAGGAATTTTAACAAAACATTTAGAACAAATAAAATAAATTCAATACAACAATTCAGACTACTAATGAAAGTTGCATGTAAGTAGTAGGTTTTCACTTGAATAGGGTTCAGCAGATTGCATCACCACTAATCTTTTTTTAACCATATGGATTTAAATTTAGGAACCAGTTCATGTGTTTTTCTCTTCAGATCAAACTGTCTTAGCCTCCCTTCCTCCTCCTCACTTTCAAACATCATATAAACACAAAAATAACTAAAGCATAAAATTAAATGTTCAGGCCTTTGTTTTCTCTTTGTTTTTTGTTTTCTTTGGCTCATGGCACAATATTTGGATACATGTTACACTGTGACATTTGTATATGCTCACATGTTATTGTTTATTACAGTACCCTAACTACTGGTTTCGGTGTGTACTGTACTTCACAATGGCCATTTGAATTGTGTGGTCTGTAATGGGATGATTAAAGGGAATCATTTATTACACCCACATACAGGTAAAAAAAAAAAAGACAGATTGAGTGACAGAATCACTTTAGGACCACACATGTGGCACACTAATTAAAGTGGCCTTGTGGATTTTGCTGTGTGGGGAAGGTAAGAGGAGCTGAGAATTAGATATAATCAGATACTACAACGAGACGTTCCCTATAGCCTGACATTCACAGTCATCTAGACCTCCAAAGCGAAGCTGATTGGATAAATTATCTGTCAACAGGGTATCCTGGAAGATTAAATAAGCAATTGGTGTTGTTGTTGTTTTTATGATTAGTTCATTGGGTGCATAGATAAAACTATAGTCATAAAATGTATATATAATGAATTCACATATGTTGTTTTTTTTAAAGATATTCATGGACTTTGAGATGTATTCTTTATTTCTTTATTGTATCACAAACTCATGTGATTTAGGATTTTATAAATGTCTGTTATTTATGTCGGGGGAGGGGGGGGCTTTTAGACAGTCTGTGTTTGTGGATGAACAACTTCATTAACTTTGTACTTACTAATATTTAAATGTTTGCTATCACCTGGCCATGGACTACGACCAGGTGGTGGTTTATTGAGAGTCACACCCAAATGTGGAAAGGCTGAGGGTGGCCACAGGCTAAAAGGCTTCTCCGTTTCCTCTTACAATCTTTCCTCTTATAATATTTGTAAATGTGAATGCCGAAGTTCTTATTAATACTTTGGATTTAAGTGGTTTAGCACCCATTAGACTGTTTAATCATTTTGAATTGAGCATGCTGTTGTTTCTTTTGTCTAGCTGTTAGCTTGTTACCTTTATTACGATAAAGGGCGATTGTGGCTCTAGAGTTCGTCTTGTAATCGGTAGGTTGCCGGTTCGAGCCCCGGCTCCGACAGTCTCGGTCGTTGTGTCCTTGGGCAAGACACTTCACCCGTTACCTACTGGTGGTGGTCAGAGGGCCCAGTGGCGCCAGTGTCCGGCAGCCTCGCCTCTGTCAGTGCGCCCCAGCTGTGGCTACAATGTAGCTTGCCATCACCAGTGTGTGAATGTGTGTGTGAATGGGTGGATGACTGAATGTAGTGTAAAGCGCTTTGGGGTCCATAGGGAAAGCGCTATACAAATACAGGACGTTTACCGTTTACTTTTTTGGAGCAACTCTGCAGTGACAAAAGGCAGGAAGACAGAATAACTGTTGTACCCTCGACTGAACTGTTTCCTTATTCTCTTTTTTCTTTTCGTTTTTCTTTTGTTGTGGCAGCGGGCACAATGCACAGCAGATGTTACACTGTGGCTTTTGTATACACTGCTATGAAAAAGTATTTGTCCCCTTCCTTATTTAGCAATTTTTTGGATATTTGTCATGTTTCCAATCATTAAACAAGTTTTAATTCTTGACAAAGATTACCCAAGTAAATAAAAAACCTTAAACTTAGAATTTATTTGATCTGAAACATATAAGCGTCACATGCAAAAAACTAAGAAATCAAAAAGGGGGCAAAGGCTTTTTCACAGCACTGTATCTTAGGCTTGTAGAGCATTTTATAGTCACTATTCCAACACTCTGTTGTCGTAAAAGAGAAATGAAGAGCTTGGTAATGAAAGCATCACTTCACCTCAAATGTCAACTCTTCTTATCAGTTAACTGCAGGCACAGTGCACATCTTTGGACGGATAAGCGAGCGCTTGTCATAAAGAGTAGTGGTTGAACTCTTTCGAGTCATGCTTTAAACCTTTCGGCTGTTAGCCGGTAGTATAGTTTTAAAAACAATACAGCTAAACATGCACCTTTTAACCGCACCCAAGTGAAATTCTGACATGCATACCCAACATACACATACATACATTTTTACATCTAAAATAACGTTGTTGGCAGCACTGTTTATTGAAGAACAAGCCAAACAGCAGTAAAATATAAGTGGAGTTTTATTGCTTCAAACTCAAATTCTGCACTTCGCGTGGTCATTGTAAAACACATCAGCAGTGGCATGTGGTTTAAACTGTTTACATCGGCTTTACTGCCTTTGCTAAAGACAGATGTAAGTCCTAATTGAAAGTGAGCGCAGACTGAGAAATATTTATGAATATTGTGTGGCACAGAAATCCTCTGAGCTGCTCTGTATCTCTGTGACAGCATCTGACTTGCCCCCCCCCCCCCCCCCCCCCCCAACATCTGGCTGCCATTTTTAGATGAACCACATGGTAAATGTGCAACAAGACAGATTGGAGTCATTGCTGGAAGTGATGGGAGAGGAATGAAAGCCTCAGAGAGGGAAGGCCGAGTCGTAATGATAGCTTTCTGTATCTTTTTTCCTCTGTGTTTTTTCCAATTGTGAGATTGCAGTTGCAGAGCCATGTAATCTGTCCTTCTGAAATGGCAGTTTTGTTCTGGAGAACTCATCCCAAAACACTGACGCACATTGAATATGGGGTTTGTTTGGGGTTTTTTTTTTAGCGACACAGTGCATCCATTGTTCCAAAGCACCTCTTCAACCGGTCTCTAAAGACTCGTCAACCTGTGCGTATGCTTGTGTGTGCATGCACCTCTCCCCATTTAAAAGCAGTTATCTGAAAGTTCAAAGGCTGTTTTAATCAGATCTCTGTTTGCACTCTTCTCAAATCAAAGGCCTCAGCTTTGGTCTCTGCAGATCCGTGCCCTGTTGTTTTTGATCAGCTACAACCATCCATCACAGTTCTAATAACTTCTGTTGCTGTTCTTTGGTGGATTTATTGCTCTTAAATGCCTTTCTGCATGAGGGCTGTTGGCCAGCGCTGCAGTCTGCTACAGTAAACTCTGAATATGGTTTCATAAAAACCAAGAAATACTGTATGCAAGGCTTCCCAGTGTTTCCAGGAAGCTACGCTATAACGATATTAATGTAGAATCATCTGAAAGCATAAATACAAAGCTGATTTTAGTTACTTTGTAACTTATCATGACTTAGTTTTTTTTTCTCATATATATTTTTTAGATGATTTGGATCTTCTGTCTGAGGATTACGAGGTGGTGGACCATCGGCTCAAGCTTTTCCTGGATGTAGAAGTCTTTGAGGAAGAAGAAGAACTTCATTCTTTCCTTAAGGTTTGTGAGCCTCACACAGAGCTTAGAGCTTAAAAACCAAAGAAAAAAATGTATTATTGTATGGTTTCATAATTCACAGTAAAGAGAAGATTGAGAAAATATGTTTTCAGGGTCTTTAAATCTTTACTGGCATTAGTGTAATTCAGGAAACACTATTGTTTCCAGACTCTATGTTAAAGCACAAGTTTGCCAGCAATGGCAGCCTATGACTGATCGCTCAATTTTGGCAGTGCAGCGTTTTTATATGTCGGTGTTATTGTTTCTTTTGTGACTGTGGTTTTAAAGGAAAAAAACAACAAAAAACTTTAGATTATCTCCCCAGTGGGGTGAAAAAAATTCCAACTTAATAGCTGGTGACAACTTTAAGACCTATTACCCTTCATCTGCGGTTTCATCTCAGTCAGCCAAGACGAACTCTGACAGTAAATCTCCCAGGATCCCATTGAAGCCCCACTCTTCTTCTTCTTCTTCTTCTTTTTCTTCTTCCTCTTCTTTGGCTCCTTTGTGTAGCTTGTGCACTGCTGTCGTCATTAAATGTTGTTTGAGACTTCTTCGAATCACCAGGCTGTTGCTTGTCTCTATGAGACACTTGTACAAAGAGCAAAAAGGACCAAGCAGCTGGAAACAGGAAGTCACACACCATTCATCTTGGTTATGTTTATTTACCCAGTGACAGGGGCTGCTCCATTTTTCACTTGTTCTCTTACTTCTTGCGTTATATTGGAGGAAATGATACAAGAAAACTTACAGAGCTTGGTTTCATCTGATAATGTGGTTGTTTAATAGTTTATTGTTGACTTTATGGTGCTCATTACAATGTTGTAAAAGAGTTTATCAGCACAGGAGAGCCTCTCTGTTCTTCTGCTAAGACAGTCAGTGTTTTCCAGCTTTTTGTCATTTACCCCCTTCTGTTTGCTTGTTTTTCTCTGGACTTTCAGATGTCAGCTGTCAAATTTGGAGAACCTGGGGAGGTTCCCTCGCTGCTGGTTGTCTCAAATCAACGTATTTATTTCCTGGAAATGACATCAGATTTGCAGTAAGTAGAGCAATTTTGTTCACACAAAGCTGATTAAGCCAGTCTTTCCCAAGTAAATCTCTGTGTTTCCCAGCATAATGGAGTTTTGTAGCATCCTTTACCCACATGTGTTTCACTTCAGCCAGTAGTGATTAGTTTGGTAGCGGTGAAGAGGGGACGAACTGTAGTGACAGAATTGGGGACAAGAGTTTCTAAAGCTCCAGATAAATCACAAAGTTTTTGTTCAAACAAAAAACAACACTACAGAGAAGGCAAACATGAATGACCGTCAGTGCCGTCTTGGAACCCATCAACTACTCTGCTTCTGATGCAAAAAGCATCTTAAAAAGCTAACAAAACATTAAATCATCATCAGATGATTGGCAATCATTTCAAGATTGTATTTCAGTAACTGTAGTCTTACCTTTCCTTCTGCAACCGAAGCTTGCTCCAGTATGATTGGTCAGTAGAGTCAGATCATAAACCAATGTTAATATAAGATAAGATAAGATAAGATAACCTTTATTAGTCCCACACGTGGGAAATTTGTTTTGTCACAGCAGGAGTGGACAGTGCAAAAGTTATGAGGCAAAAATTAGAATACAATAAGAATAAATACAGTACACAACTGTACAGAATAGAATAAAATACTATATACAGTAGAATAAAATAAAATAAATATACAATAAGATAAAAATAGAATACAAATACAAATACTATATACAACTGAGTAAAAATACAACGATGACAGAAAGGATTATTGCACTTAGTATTATTGCATATGTATGGATGTGTGTGCTTGATCAGTTAAAGTCTTTGTTGTGGAGTCTGACAGCAGTGGGGAGGAAAGACCTGCGAAATCTCTCCGTCCCACACCGTGGGTGCCGCAGTCTCCCACTGAAGGAGCTGCTCAGTGCTGTCACAGTCTGCTGCATGGGGTGGGAGATGTTGTCCATCAGGGATGACAGCTTAGCCGTCGTTCTCCTGTCACTCACCACCTCCACTGGGTCCAGAGGGCATCCTAGAACAGAGCTGGCCCTTCGGATCACCCTGTTCAGTCTCTTCCTGTCCCCAGCAGAGATGCTGCCGCCCCAGCAGACCACACCATAAAAGATAGCAGAAGCCACCACAGAGTCATAGAAGGTCTTCAGGAGTGGGCCCTCCACTCCAAACGACCTGAGTCTCCGCAGCAGGTACAGCCTGCTCTGCCCTTTCCTGTAGAGGGCGTCTGAGTTATGAGTCCAGTCCAGTCTATTGTTCAGATGAACACCAAGGTACCTGTAGCTGTCCACAGCCTCAATGTCCATACCTTGGATGTTCAGTGGTTGCAGTGGAGAATGCTTGTGCCTGCGGAAGTCTACCACCAGTTCCTTGGTTTTACTGGCGTTGATCTGGAGGTAGTTCAGCTGGCACCAGTCCACAAAGTCTTATGGTCTTATTTATATAATATAAATATAACTTGAGTAAATACAAAATGCTCTTTGTAAATGATGATTTCATTTAAGGGAAAAAAACTATTTAGACCTGGGGGGGAATCAAGAGTTTGCAATAACTGGCACGTCACTGTGGGGGAATTTTGGCCCTCTCTTCTTTGCAGAATTGTTTCAATTCAGCCACATTGGACATGCTGTTTAAGGTCAATGCCAAAGCATCTTAAGTTCAGGATTTGAATCCAAACTTTGATTAGGCCACCCTAAAATCCTCATTTTGGGATTTTTTTAAAAATTTTTTTGAGTCATTCAGAGGTGCTTCAGGAACTGAACTGATAGTCATCCTCTTTCAGGATTTTCCTTACTTGAGCAAAGCAGCCCCAGACCGTCACACTACCACCACCATGTTTGACTGGACTGTTGCTATGATGTCCATTTTACGAAATGCTGTTAGTTTTATGTCAGATGTAACGGGACTCAGACCTTCCAAAAAGTGCAGCTTTTGTCTCATGAGTCCACAGGATATTTTCCAAAAGTCTTGGGAATCATCAAGATGTTTTTGGTAAATGTGAGACGTTGTCTTTGTGATCTTTTTGGTCAGCAGTGGTTTTCTCCTTGAACTCTCCCATGGATGCCATTTTTACCCAGTATTTGTCTTATTGTTGAATCATGAACTCTGACCTTAACAAGTGAGGCCTGCAGTTCTTTAGATGTTGTTCTGGTTCTTTGGTGACCTCCTGGATGAGTCGTTGATGTGCTGTTGGGGGTTGGTGACTCCTGGTACGGTTCACGCCTGTTCCAAGTTTTCTCCTTTTGTGTATAATGGTTCTCACTGGAGTCTCAAAGCCTTGTAAATGGCTTTGTAAAAACTGAAAGATGTCAGTAACTTTGTTTCTCAGCTCTTTCTTTAGATTGTGGCATCACGTGTTGGTTCTGAAATCATTTCACCTACTTCGCTTGACAGACAGGCTCTATTTAAGTGATTTATTGATTCAACAGGTCTGTCAGTAATCGGACCTGAGATTGGGGAGTGAAACTGAACTCAGCTTTCTAAAAATGTGGTGAATCCCACTTTATTCATGATTTTACAATGCAAGGCAATTGCTTGTAACACAGAGCGAGGTAGTTTTGGATAACTCTTTTCCTTTAATGAATGAAACTGTCAGTTACCAACTGCATTTAGTACTTATTTGGATTATTGTTGTCTAATATTATAATTTGCTTGGTAAGCAGCAAAAAATCAGGACGGGGCAAGTACATTTTCAAGACACTGTATGATGCATATTTGTTTGCTTTCTTACATTTATTGTATCTTGTTTGAACTGTGATGGCAATACTATGAGTTTTGCAGTTTTATTTTAGTACTTTATGTAGACCTTAATGACAAAAACGATCTCAACACTTTTTCTAGCTTTGTGGTATCTCCAGTGCCTCGGTGATTGATTTACGTTGAATCAAGTGTGAAGACTTTCCCCAAGAGCAGGGGTATGCCGACCATAAAACCGAAACAGATAAAAAGATGATTAAATCAAAGCCACTTAAGGACAAGTTTAAGCAGCGTCCTCAAAGCTGACTTTTCCATGCAACCACGTGGCAGATAACAATTATGTCTTGTGATGGTGGTGAAAAACTCAGCACCCTCTGATTAGGATCTGGTTAATATTGCACAACCTGCCGAGCAGAATAACCTGTTTCTAGGTCACATCTTGAAAACACATTGATCTCAAAGCGTCTGCAGTCCCTGGGCTCTTTTCTGTTTTTCTCCCCTCTGTGAGAAATTTGTTGGCCATAATAGGTCGACTTCCCTCACACATCAGCTTTTCCTCTGATGCTCTTCCAAGGTGGCGTCAAAAGTTGCTATGTACTGCATGTTGCAGGTGCTGAATTCTCTTGTTCTTGGCACTGTCTCGGAAACCAGACTGTTAATATGGATTTGACCCGGTGTCCTAATCCCTGAAAAATGAGGCATTACATAAGTTACTGATGTGATTTGTACTAACAAAACTCTGACTTTTACAAACGGATTACAAGTGTCAGACATCATGTAAACTGTTTAATCGAGGTCAGCGAGGCAGGACATTTTCTTTACCTCCTGATGCCTCATGTTGTTTCCTCCCAGCAGAGGCCAGCTCACCAATTGGCTGCAGAAAAGGGACAGCTACCCAATCATGGAGCTGAGCTACCTGGAGGTGGGGCTGGGCTCTCAGAGCATCCACATGGAGTTTGAAGATGTGGGTGTGGCCTACACGCTACTCGTGAGGGACAGCGTGCGGTGCAAACGCTTCTTTGGCCGTTTAACAGGTAAAAAAGAAACCCCACAGAATAAAAGGAAACTGTATGGAAGTTTTTATTTTGTTAATATAGTCAGAAAGACAATGTGACTGTCCCGTTCTCGCTGTGTTTACTGGTTACACTGGGTTCAGGATTAACCTCAGGGCACAGTGAGGGAAGATTAAACACAGTTAACCTAATTTTAAAAGTTGGAGGGCTGTGTTACGTCCCTGAGGCAGACATTTGAACAACATGTTCCCTGTCACAGACCCACTCGCCGCCACAAAGTAATACTATACCATATGTGTGCTTTGTGACGCAAATTTCTACCCGTCCCCCTCAGTATTGGGTTTCCACAGACTGAGCACATCACCACACCAACTTGTCTGACTGAGAGGACCAGAGGCTGAGAGGAAAACCTTTTATTATACAGGGACTTCTTCCTGGGCTTTGGAATGTCTGGAGAAATATGGAAAATCAATTTGACAGTTACCAGCCCCTAAACATTTGGAGAAAAACAGAAAAACATTTTGGCATGTGTGGAATAGGATCGACACTTAGTTTTAGCACATGTAACGTTTTGATATTGAACCCATGCGAACAAAAATTACAATTAAAACAGCACAGAGAGGGATGGTCCCTGATGTTTGTACAGATCAAGCCTGATGGATGTGGAAAAAAAAGCACGAGATGTGTTTTGTATATGGACTTTTTAAGGATCTTGCTCAGTTTATTTACTTGTTTTGATTTCTGTTCACGTAGAAGTCTTAACTGAACAACAACCTGGGACAGGATACAGTTAGCATAGCAAAGCTACCTCCTAATTCAGACCAAGCTAATGGCTCAGTCACAAGTAAAAGTAGGACAGCATTCTCCTTACAACTACAAACAAAACCGATGGCTGCCTTTTAATTGTGTTGAATTTTTTCACATTCTGTGACCGATTACCACGTGTGGTGACTAAATGGTTACACAGAGCTGGAGGGTATTCAACACTGACGACCACTTTTGTTAACTGCAATCACTCTCAAAGAGATTGTTCAAGTTCAAATAATTGGTGTGTAGTTTATAAATACAGACAGATTGCCAACATGTTGCAATCAATCTGAATGAGTCTTTGTCAATGAGCACAACTCAACTGGCTGCCAGCTGGTTGACACGGTTATAGGCGCTGCTTTGTTGAAGCTGCAAAGCTGTCCCACCATCTTGAATATAGTGGCCAAGATGGACATCACCGTTCTACGTAATCTACCGCATGTCTGTGGCTAGAGACCGGTCAAATATGTGGCACGTGTTTCCTTCTCACCTCAAGCCTCATTTCTTGAACTGAATTCAGGGCTCTAACACATAAACATGCATAAATATGCTCATTGTTAGCCTGCCTAATGTTAGGCTGGAGTGTCTGTCGAGTATCGAGTTTATTCACTAAGTGTCCAAGTCCAATAATGTTAGATCCAAAAACAAAGTTTTACTAACAGCAGCTAACATAGGCCTACAGCAGCTCACAGGGGCAAAAACACTGGCATTTACTGACAGAAAAGTCCATGATATCCTCAAGATGTCACCTCAGTATCGCTATCATCAGAGAGAAGTGAGTTTTGCTGACTTATTTACTTATTTACAAACATTGCAACATAATTTTGAGGCTACAAGTGTAATTATTTCAGATCATATCAAATCTTTTTACATATTGTTTTAAGAGGAAGGGGTAATCTGTTTTTATAAATGCTCTATTTTTCCTTTTCAAAGGAATGTTTAAAAAGGCAAAAACCTTTAAAAAAAATTGACATTTTGCACGCATCGCTTATAGAAAGGGTCTGAAACAACTGCCAATTATCAAAAGTGGGCAGATTTTCCCTTTTGCAAGTAATTCTCTGAAGGCTTCCTGCCACAGTAGTGGGTATATATTTTAGCCAAAATAGTCCTGAATCTCTGCTGAGAGTCGCTACCACAATTTGGTTTCATTTACCAACGCGCTTTTGTAAGAGTTGCATTTAGTGGTTGGTCATTGAAGATAAATTATTTTAATATAATTTTCACTCTGGTTTCATCTTTCAGTAAAAAATACAACAACAAAAAAACAGAAGAAACATTTCAATGTAATGTACTGAAACAAAAAGGCAGTTCATTATCTAAATATGTTTGTCTGACGAATGTTTCCAAAGCTAAATTCGAGCCTCACCCACATATATGAGAGTATTTATGAACTTATTTGATCCTCTCACTGACCAGGATCAAGGAACATTTTAGGCATCCCACTTGCTTCTTTCTTCTCCCTCTTCCTTGAAGTTTTGTCTCTCCACTAACAGCATTTTCTTTTTAAGTCCATAAACCGCTCATTTACTGCATTGTATTCTTTGTGGGTGAAAATAATTCCAGATTGCTTTCAGCAAGACCAGAATGTCTCCAAAACAAAGCAGACGGAGTAGAGAAAAAAAAACAACAACCCACAAATAAGATCTTTTTGTATCCTTCCAGGTGCTCAGAAGACAAATGAATCCCGATGTTTCTCATTGCTTTAGACACCTACATGTGAATTATACGAAGGCTGTACTTATTTCTGTCCTGAAAACAAAGTGGCTAATATGACAAACTCTCTGATGCCACTGCCAAATTAACCCCGAAAACAGCTGTTGCAATATTTTGTCAGGAGAAATACGGAAAAGCTTAACCATAACAAAGTCTGACTGTTGTCCAAGCTGGCTCCTTTCATGTGGACAAAGTTTTTTCGAAACCACAACTGGAATGACGATGGACTCGCTGCCTGGAAGACAGAGGAAGGATGTGGTTATAACAGGGACAGTTTTCTGGAGCTTAGAGCTTCTTTCTCCAATCTAGTCTGACACAGCTTTATTGAAACAGGAGAGATAACACAAGACCTCTGGAATCTACGGCCCAGTGTTTTTTGGGGTGTTTTTTTTGGGTGGGGGGGTCTGCCAGGTCTTTTCTCATGCTTGAAGGACTCTATTAATGTTCACTGTTGCAATCAAACCGTGTTGTAGAAGATTTGGTGCGAGTTGTCGGTATCAACAGAGAGAGATGTTGCTTTGGAAACTGGAATTAGAAAATCAAATCTTTACCCATTTCCTGTCCCGGGTGTCTAACGTATCAGACAGTGGTTTGGTATTTGATATCATGTGAAAATGATCTGGGGTGTTGTTGTTGGAAGCAGCCACACAGCAATATTGACACAGAGCAGAGCTCTAGTGAAAGTCTGTTTGTTTCAGATTTGGTTCTTAACACGCTCTGCTTGTCACCTTTACTTACTCCTGATTGCGGTCTTGGATGGCACCTTGCTAAACTGTCCACGTTAACACGTTATTTAATCTCGTTGTTAGTCTTAACGCTCACTGCTTCCCCTCAGACATGCTAAACACTGCCAGGAGTGTGGGGAAACTTTGACCCGGGGCCAGTGCAGATTTTCGTGAAAGCAACTGAGCCATCTGTCAGTTTTGTCCAAAATATTTTGAAACTTTTTTTTAAGGAAATTATTAAAATAAATGAATATGAATAAAACTATGCAAAGTCTTGAAAAACATCAGACACGTGACACAAAGCGGGGCAAGAACCTTACCTTTTTTATCCAAAGGCAACGGAGTTTGATAAACCACAAGATTTTAAACAATTCGACAATTAGATTTAATGACAAAATATGATTTTTCTTTTCTTATTTTTTTTTAATTTTTTTTAAGAAATGAAAATGGGTTCTCGTGCAAAGTGGTAACCACTAACTTTTGGATTTAAAAAAAAGGTAGTGGTTACAAATATATGAGAACAAAAAATAAAATGCTGATCTAATTTTGTGGCACTTAATCCTGAGAGGTGAATTATGTGTTTATAAGCACTGATTAGTTCAAAATGATTGTTTAACTTTGAAATTTATCAGGAATGTAAAAACTTTTATACGGACAGCTGTTTGCTAAAAAAAGTTTCCTGGAAAAGTTCTACGAGTCATGCTTTCACTTGACAAATAAGGGCCATTATCTGTAACTGTGCCATTTTCTCTTTAATCTATCATGTCTTTGATTCTCTGTCTTAATGTCTCAATGTCACGACTGGTTTCTGAACCCTAAATCTTTCTTCATGGTTACTGAAATGTCAGTATGAATAAACATTTCATTACATCAAACATTATAGATTGATACACACCTTTTAGAAGCTGGTGTATATTTTTAGAATCATTTTATTAAATTAAGGAACCAAACTGTCGATGAACTTTTGGGGATACGGTGTCATTTTGTAACATAGGTGAAAATTAGATAAGACTTTTTTTTTCTGATTTTCACATTTTTAATAAAGGAAAGCATGTTTTGCCCTCATTTTATGTTCCTTCGGCTGTAACTGAGCCTTGTCCTTTCTTTCTGTCTCCTCCTCAGTGTCTCTTTAAATCTTTGAAATCTCATCTATTCAAACTTGACCCCAGTTATCATTTCTTCCCTTTGTTGTAGTCACACTCAATGATACGCCACAATTCACAACTGTTGGCGTGACCCGGCAGATTGTGTTCCCAGCATTTTCTCAACCACTGATTCAATGGTGCTGATATTTAACACCTGCACCTTATGACAGTTACCAGAAGTAGTTTCGGCTTGGGTTCCACTTTTGTCTTTAGACTTCTTTCCATGAATGTTTGGGTGTGACATTTCTAGGATAGTACACGTTTACAAGTTTAGAAGTAATATTTGTATCCTTTCACCTGATTGCTTTCTCCTGTTAAATGTTCCTAAACCCCCAAATCTGTCAACTTTGATTGATTGATTGATTGATTGATTGATTGAATCTTTATTTTGAACATGTTGAAAAAGTATAAAAAAAAAAAATAGAATTAAAAGAGACAAATGAACAAAGCAAACAAAAGGAAAACGAGCAACCACAACTCCAAATAACGTCCATGTTCAAAAAGGAGCAGGAAGAAGCATAAGCTTATTTAATCCCACCCCTTTTCCACTATCTAGTATCAATAGACTACAGAAATACCTCCTTGTAATTACATTATATGTTATGTGTAATTTTTTTTTTTTTTCTTTAAATATATACACATATATGTTTCTATCTATCCATACCTACGTATATACACACATACGCACATATACACATTTTCAATAACCCCATTAACACCTGAAGGATACACAACCTACAATTTTATATATATATATATATATATATATATATATATATATATATATATATATATATATATATATATATATATATATATATATATATATATATATATATATATATATATATATATATACATACCCATACCAACAAACCCGTGCATGCGCACACACATGAAAATATTAGACAAGAACACCCTATCAAATCTCTACCTTTTCCCTGTACCCTGTAAAAACCATATCCTTAAACCGCTTTTTAAACTGCGCCATGCTTGGACATTGCTTCATATCTTTACTTAGTCTGTTCCACAGCTTCACTCCACACACAGAGATGCAAAAACTTTTTAATGTTGTACGGATACGAGGATGTTTTAAATTTAATTCCCCCCTCAAATTGTATCCCCGTTCCCTTTTAGAAAACATTTTTAGAATATTGTCAGGAAGCAGGTTATTTATTGCTTTATATATAATTTGTGCTGTGAGAAAATGAACCAGATCTGTGAATTTTAGAATTTTTGATTTTAAGAATAGTGGATTTGTATGATCTCTGTAACCAGTTTTATGGATTATCCTTATGGCCCTTTTTTGTAATATAAAGATTGATGATAGCGAACATTTGTAAGTATTGCCCCAAACCTCTGCACAGTAATTCAAATACGGTGCAATCAGGGAACAATAGAGAATGTGGAGTGATTTGTGGTCCAGAATGTGTTTTACTTTACTCAAGATTGAGACACTTCTTGAAATTTTGTTATGTATATGATTTATATGAGACTTCCAGTTTAATTTATCATCTATAATCACACCAAGAAACTTATGTTCAAGTACTCTTTCAATTTCCACACCATCTACATGAATCTGCACTTGTGCATTTCTAAGGGAATTCCCAAATAAGATAATTTTAGTTTTACTTAGATTTAGCGATAGTTTGTTCCTGTTAAACCATTTTTTAATTTTGCACATTTCTGAAGTAATTGTATCCAGCAGCTCCTTTAGATTCCCCCCAGAACAAAAAATATTTGTGTCATCTGCAAATAATACTAATTTTAATATATCAGATGCCTTACAAATATCATTTATATAAATAATAAATAATTTTGGACCCAGTACAGAGCCTTGTGGAACACCACAAGCAATGTCCAAGCATGATGAGGAATGGACACCCAGCTTCACAAATTGTTTCCGGTCACTTAAATAATTTTTCACCCATTGCAGTACAACCCCCCTAATCCCATACCGTTCCAGTTTATTAATTAATATGTCATGATTGATTGTGTCGAATGCTTTCTTGAGATCCAGAAATACTCCAGCTGCATACTGTTTCTGATCTATAGCATTCGTAATCTCCTCAATTGATTCGATTAATGCCAGAGATGTTGATCTTTTTGATCTGAATCCATATTGACTGTCAGAGAGTAATTTATATTTATCTAAGAATTTGTCTAATCGTTTATTAAACAGGTTTTCTAGGATTTTGGAGAATTGTGGTAGTAAAGAAACAGGCCTGTAATTTGTGAAGTGGCGTCTATCCCCGGTTTTATACAGCGGCACAACTTTAGCTATTTTCATTTTGTTTGGCACTTTTCCCGTCTGAAATGATAAGTTGCAAATATATGTTAGAGGTCCTACAATTCCTTCAATGACCTTCTTGACGATTTTCATGTCAATATCATTACAATCAGTGGATGTTTTATATTTACACATGTGTACAATGTCAATTATTTCTTTTTCCTCCACTGATGTGAGGAACATTGAGTTAGGGTTCCTATCAATCAGGTTTTCACTACATTCTACTGATGGCAGTGACTCAGGAATTTGTTCTGCCAGTTTTGGTCCAATATTTACAAAATAATGATTAAAGCTGTTGACCTTATCAGCAGTGTTTTCCATAATATTGCCATTATCGATAAAGTATTGTGGATAACTTTGTTGTCCAGAATTATTTTTAATGATACCGTTTAAAACATCCCATATTCCTTTCATATTATGTTTATTGTTGTTCAATATTTTACTATAATACTCCTTTCTACATACACGTATAATATTGGTCAACTTATTTTTGTATTTTTTATATTTATTTTCAGCTTCTTTTGTTCTTTGTTTTAGGTATTCCCTATAGAGTGTATTTTTCTTTTTACATGCATTTTGTGAACCCTTAGTGAGCCATGGTCTATCTGAATATTTGTGCTTTCTGTTGTATTTTATTGTTGGACAGTTTTTATCGTACAACTCCATGAATATTCTTAAAAATATGCCATATGCAATATCAATATCAGCTTCTTTGTACACCTTGTCCCAGTCCTGATTTAATAGATCGTTCTTAAATGCAGTCATAGTTTCTTCTGTCCTTACACGTCTGTATCTCAGTTGTTCTTCATGCTGATTTTTCTTATAATTAGTGTCATAAACTGCAAAAACTGGTAGGTGATCACTGATGTCATTAATTAATATTCCGCTCACAATGTTGTTTTCCATATTGTTAGTGAAAATATTGTCAAGTAAGGTGGCACAATGTGGTGTAATTCTGCTAGGCCTGGTTATTTTAGGATGTAAACTCAAACTGTACATAGTGTTTAGGAATTCGTCGGTCATTTTATGCTTTTTTGGATTCAACAGGTCAATATTAAAATCACCACAGATAAACATAACTTTTTGATTTGTTTTAGAGAATATTTCCTCTATGAAGTCATTAAATACTTGAATACTAGAGCCAGGTGTTCTATATATACAGCTAATTATTACATTTTTTTCTTTTTCCTTATACATTTCAATTGTTATACATTCTAGTAAATTATCAATTACAGTTGTCATACTTTCTACCACCTTGTAGTTTAGGTTTTTATCCACATACACAGCTACTCCCCCTCCACTCTTGTTCCTTCTATTTACAAAATTCACTTCATATCCCTCCAGTCCAAAGTCCATTCCTTTCTCCGCATTGATCCATGTTTCAGAAATGGCAATAATTCCAAATGGATTTGTCAACTCATTTAGATATTCCTTTATATTGTTGAAGTTGGCATACAGACTTCTGCTATTAAAATGGATTATTGATAATTTATTTTCCGTGTTGATGGTGTGCTTAAACTGTTCATCAGTGAAGTAGCAGCAGTTACAGCTGATGTTGTAGAAGAAATTATTTTCCGGGTCTATATCCTTTTCTAAGTCTAGAACATTATGGTCTGTGTATCGAAATGTTCTCAGTTCCAGATTATCATAAAGAGAATTCCAATGAGTCATGTTGATATTGTTGCCGGATGCAGATGAAGTTCTTTTGGACTGTGCCATGTCTTGTGTTGTGTGTCACGTCACATGTGTATTCATACCTCCAGAGTAAGTTGACCTCAGTATTTGTCCAGCTCTTCCATATTTCTGATGACCAACACTTTGGCTTGTTCCGGTGTTCCATTGAGTTTAATGAATACTTTGCAGTTGGTGGTCCATGTATTTTGAATTTTTCCCTGTTTCTTCAAGTAACGTGCTTTCCTGGCAATGTCCGCATTTCTTTTTATCAGATGTTCGTTCATGAAGACATCGGATCCTTTCAGTTTCCTTCCTTGTTTTAACAGTGCTGTTTTCTGTTTTCTGTTTGCAAATCTCACAATGATGGCTGGTTTGTTACTGTCATTTTTTCGGGGTAGAGGGTGGCAAGCCTCAATGTTGTTATAATCCACTTCCACACCTTTGGACCGTAGAAAGGTAACCACTTGATGCTCCGTGGAGTTGACATCTTCCTCTCCTGGCCCTCCTACATTGTCAGTGGCGACCGCCCGGGCGTATGACCGGGGTTTGATGCGAAGCCCCGTGATGATAACATCGTTCATCCGGGTGTACTGCTCCAAATCCGCCACTCTGTTCTCCAGGTACGCCAGCCGCCGATCCTTCTCGGCGTTCTGGATGCGGAGAGCCTTAACTTCCTCGACCAGGTCCAGGATGGCTTTCTGCTGCAGTTTGACAGTAGAAATCTCCTCTGTCATAAACTCCAGCGACTTCTTAATATCGTCTCCTTCCTCGGCTGACAGAACTTTTTTCGGGCCCATGCTGAGAGACGCTCTCGTAGCTTTGCCGTGACGACCGGCTAGCTACTTCATCTAAAATGCCTCAGGAAAGTGAGAACAGAGGAGTGCTACCCTCTCAGCTGATTCAACAAGCTGTAAACCAGCCAGCTGTAAACTGCTGAAATGGTCACATGTCATGTTCAGAAGGAATCTAAGAAATTTTAAGTAAATTTCAGCGGTGAACTAATAGATTTTTGATTGGGAAGGTTGAGGTTTCAGACTCTTAATCTTCATTCAACCTTCATTACATTTTTTGAGTATTGGAACCATTTTTGAATTTTTGGTGGTTGGATATTTCTTAATGTGCTAAATGGAACATGTCAGACAAATGACAAATACACCTCCTGAAACTTAAGATAACCAAATGAAGCAACTACCAGTGCGAACAAAGGATACTGTCAATATTGACCTATCAATAAATTAGAGGATTATCTAGGCAACTGGGGCCTGGATTGTCCATTAATGATGAACTCTGCGATACATCGATGGACACTGAGTGACACGCTTTATATGTGGAAGTTTCATCTCAGAAATTCTGTGGTTTCTTTTGGAATACTAGAGCTCTTCCACCTCTGGAATTATTTTGCAAATGTCACCTAAAATGACCCTAATGCATCATATCCCACAATGAAAATTGACATCTTAAAAATTTCCACAAATATAAACCCAAATCTTAACAGATTACATATTCAGAATGCTGAAAAAACCTCAGTTTGTACTTTTGTTGGTCAGTCACAGAGGGAGCACACAAATGGCCGCCCCTCCCTGACCCTGGTTCTGCCGTAGGTTTCTTCCTGGTAAAGAGGAGTTTCTCCTTCACACTGTCGCAAAGTGCTTCCTCGCAAGGTTCATCTGATTGTTGGGGGTTTTCTCTGTTTTGTAGGGTCTTTACTTCCCAAGATAAAGCACCTTGAGGTGACTGTTGTTGTTTGTTTCTATTTAAATACATTTGAAATGAAGTAAAACTGAATGCTAAAAACAATGAAATGACTGCGGCCACTCTTGATGCTTCTCATGCAATTTTTTTGTAATCTTTGGTGTTTTTTCATGCTTCTCCCATTCATGGTGAACTCCCTTTCATCCGTTCTTTTCATCCTGTTGCCTTCCAACCAATAAGCATGTACCCATGCATCGCATCATCGATACTAAGCTACATGCTTTGGGGGTTTTTTTGGAACACCGCATATAACCACATTTGCGTAGGTTGCATACCCCTCTGCCTAAGCTCTGCATATTCAAATACCTGAACAAATGCAGAACTATTGAAAGGTTTTAACTTTCCCACATAAAGATGATATTTGGCAACCTGCCCCTGTACCCTTAATGACAAGTTTTAACACCTCAGTATATAACAATAAACATGTGGTTTGATGACTGTTGGAATAGCATGTGGACTTATCCAAGGATGGCTGCATAGGCAGAGACCACCCTCACTATCTTCTCAGGCACACCCAGTAATTCTGTTCTATGAGGAGGTCTGAAATAACTGAAACAACTGTTCATAAAAGAGCTTCAAGGGTTACTCTTAGGAGGCTTTCGGGGGCTAAAGAGTTAAAGGGAGAAGTGCTAAAATGGCTTGTTTCAGGTAGGATGAACTGAGGGAGCTCACCGAGATGCAGCATAAAATAATTAACAGTGAATCATGCAAGCCAACTCTAGTAAAAACCTGGGTGAGAGGGAATATTCACGGGTAATTCTTTGACCACTACTAACTGTTTTCTTGCTGTTTCTTCAGGAGTTGTGCGTGAGATGGCTCACAAATCAGAGAGCAAGCTGAAGTCGATCTCCACCACAAGGCTCACCCCTGAGCACCATCTCTGGTACGCACCCACACTGCATCTGCACGCCTACTTTTGCTGAGGGAGGACCCGCTGGATGCAGTGAGAAAACAGCAGGCGTCTTTGATTTTATTTGCGTAGATGCTGAAAGATGTGGTCTGAATAGTGTTATGCACATTTGTATGTGGTTGGGCCGTGTAGGTTAAAGGGAGTTACGGCAGTAGAAGTTCTAACGCTGCACATTTCTGACACATCTTTAGTTGATTACAATCAGCTTTTTTTAGACTCCATTTTGTAAAATGGCTCCACTAAATTAGCTGGTAAACCACATCTTAATTTGTAACATGTGTTTTGCTCTGCAAGTCCTAGAGCCTGCATGTCCCCCGTGTAGTTTGTTAACAGTGCCAGTAGTGTTTCTGCACCTTTATTTGTATGTTTTCCTTTCTCACTCAGAAGATAGACGCTTTTCCTGGGTGCTCACTGAAAAGGAATGTGGTTTAGCTCATGAAAGTATGATTTCAGGGAAGAAACATGCAAAACAAAAAAAACCCTCCCATAAACCTGCAAAAAAAAAAAAACACGTGCTGTGAATAATCCAACTTTTCAATCATACACACAAACTGTGTAAGTATATGAGGCAGTTTAGACATCCTGGAAGAATTTTTTTTTCCAAGTTAGAGAACATAAATAAATACTTTCTTTTCTCTTTAGCTTAAAAAAATACATTGACAGTGACAGAAACCAAGCCTGTTAAGTGCCTGTTAAGTAGATTAGCAAATTCATTCAGGTGCCAACACAATAAGGCCTTAAATCTCCCAATTTGTCATTTTTCCTCCAGGCTTCACAACACAAAATCAAAAAATACAAACAAACCTTCATGTGTTCTGAGGCAGCAAACCACAGTCTCACTTCCAGTGTTTGCACAACACTACTCCTGTCAGCTGTCATTATGTTAATTATCCCCTTTGCTTCAGAGTCACTGTAAACTTTACGCTGGGATGTTGAAGCCCTTCAATCTCACACCTATCAGCCACAAGGCTCCAAACCGCCCTGTTATTTTATACAAATCGGTGTTTATGCCATTGTATCTTTAACTGAAGGAGATTTTTGTTTGTGTTTGTATGTCATGTTAACACTGGACTTTGTCTGATCTGTCAGGCCTTTAGTGTGCGAAGACATCCAGGCAGATGTGGAGGACGGACAGCTGCAGTTCTTCTATGTTCTGGCTTTTGTCCTACAAGGTGACACATCCACTTGTTCATAAGTTGTTGTTTTTTTGCTGACTTGAGTTTTTATTACTCTATTTTTCTGTTTGTTTCTTTTTATCTCACAGAGTTTGCTTCCGTTCTAGATTTCTATCAGTTATCACTAGATAACTAGGTACCTTGCTAGTACCTAGTTAGACCCTCCTTTATCTTCAGCGCTGCTTTAACTCATCATGGCATAGATTCAACAAGCTGGAAAATTCCTCAGAGATTTTGGCCCATATTGACATGATAGCTTTAGACAGTTTGATTTGATTTGATTTGATTTTGATATACCTTTATTAGTCCCACAAGGGGAAATTTCATAAGGCTGCCGACCTATTGCACGCAATGGCGGCGCCATCTTACCCTCCGACCATTCATACATGACACAAAACATCACATGGGGAAGACAGGTCAGAGAGGTATAACAATGGAAAATGCACCACACGAGGAAAGATGAGGAGAAAAAAATAACTCCCCCCAGACTGAGCTCCAACAGGGAGATCAGTTTGAGAACAGAAAAAAAAACACCTCTGCACATAGCACATGAAAAAATCTTAATACAGCAAAGAAACACATGACAAGCAACAGGGGTGGGTAAAGGGGTGAGAGACAGCCGATTTAGACAGTACATCCCGGCCTGCATGCGCTGGTCTCCCTGATCCACTGTCAGCATTGAAAGGGAATAAGTGTCGAAGGCGTTTGGAAAGGGAGGGGGGGATGAGTGTGTGCATATCAGTGTATATGTATGTGTGTGCGTGCCCAGAGTTCAGCTGAGACAGTGTCCTTCGCCCTGCTAGGCTAAGTAAACAGTCTTCCAGCCAACCCAGGTGGCCTTGCATGGAATGGGAAGGAACAGACTAAACACAGTCGTTATCAGGGTGTTTTTGATCGGCTCCAGCCTTGCGACCGCAGCTGGCACCGAGAGGGTATCCGCATGAAGTGACGGTGCTTTTTACTTTAGTGCGAACAGGTCATATGAATTTCTAAGCTGCTCTAACAGTCCAACACTGGTCTCTCAATCTCCCGTTGGAGAGCCGTGAGCTTTCTATGATGTTATCCAAACTTACGTTCCATGATGTTGTCATTCTTTTTGCTCAAAGAGCAGGTCCTGAGAACTCACAACTGCAATGCACTTCCCCAAGATTTGATCCAATTTGCGCTCAAAGGTGTTATTCGAGCGAGCCCCTCCAAATGTACCGGTAATCCAGTTTTTCACTCAGAGGTCTTGTTCTGAGTATTCACAGCAGCCGTGCGTTCTCCAAGATCTTCTCCATGCTGCACTCAATGAGCCCATTTTGAGAAACTCACGCCTCGTCCCATCATTTCAATCCCAGCGGGCAGCCTTGTGGGGGTTTGAACAGCCGGTTCCGCTTCCTTAATTCTTCGATAAGCCAGGGCCAAGCCAGCTCCGATCAGCAGGAACCCTGTTATCATGGTTCCGAATAGGTAGATATCTTCAGCAGTCAGGCTCACCCGAGCCCAGACTTCTCGTTGAGAAGGGGTGTCAATTGCATTCAGAGACCAGTTGATCAAATCCATAATTCCTCTTTTAGGTTTTAGAGAACAGACTGTGAGAGAGTGTTCCAGGGAACATTCTCTCACTGCCAACACATCCAAAAGGTGCTCGATCGTATTGAGATCTGGTGACTGACCATTTGAGTAGAGCGAATTCATTGTCATGTTAAAGAAACCAGTTTGAGGTTTCATGGTGTGTTATCCTGCTGGAAGCAGCCATCAGAAGATGGTACACTGTGGTCATAAAGGGATGGACATGGTCAGCAACAATACTCAGGCAGGGTAAGGTGTTTTAACAATCTTCATTTGGTACTAGGTGGTCAAAGTGTACCAAGAAAATATCCTCCACACCACCACGAGCCTGAATAGTCGATACGAGGCAGGACGATTCCGTGCATGCTTACTCCAAATTCTCACCCTACCATTTCAGTATCGCTGTAGAAATCGACACTCATCAAACCAGGCAACATTTTTCCAGTGTTGAATTGACCAATTTTGGTGAGTCTGCGAATTGTTGCCTCAGTTTCCTGTTCTAGCTGATGGCAGGAGACCACACCCATTATGGTCTTCAGGAGCAGGAGACCATAATGGGTGTGGTCTTCTGCTGCTTTAGCCCATCTGCTTCAAGGTATGCTCTTCTGCATACGTTGGTTGTAACAAGTAGTAGTTATTCGAGTTACTATTGCCTTCCTAGCAGCTTGAAACAGTTTGGCTATTCTCCTCTGGCATTAACAAGGCACTTTCACCCACAGAACTGCTGCTCACTAGGCATTTTCTCTTTTTCAGACCATTCTCTGTAAACCTTAGACACGGTTGTATGGGAAAATCCCAGCAGAGCAGAAGTTTCTGAAATACTCAGACCAGCCTGTCTGGCACCAAGAACCAAGACACGTTCAAAGTCACTTAAATCACCTTTTGACCATTCTGCTGAAAAAGGTGATCTGACAGTTCTGCTCAGTTTGAACTGCGGCGGCCGTCTTGACCATTTCTTCATGGTTAAATACACTCAGTTGCTGCCATGTGATTGGCTGATTAGATGTTTGTGTTAATGAGGAGTTGAACAGGTTTATCTAATAAAGTGGCTGGTGAGTGTATCTCTTTATGTTAGTGTTGTTTGTCGTGAGGTTTTTGTATTGAGGTAATTTAGTTTACAAGCTGGAGAAAAAGCTAAATCCTAACTGTTGGTTTTAGCCAGAAGTAAGGAATCTTGGCCCAATTAAATCCCTGACGCTACTTCTGCTCCCCCAGAATTACTGCAGGAATAAATGCCAGGATAATGTGCTAAAGGGGAGAATTACAAATGAAATGGCAACAAGGTTTTATTTCCTTGAAGATAAAAGTAGATTATGGCAGGAAGAGCCCCCCACCTCAAACCCCCCCAACCCCCACACCCGTGGGGAGTAGCTGACGTGAGATGCCTATCGACAATCAAACCTGTGCCCTTAAATGAGGCAGACATCTTTTGTTTTTACTCAGCGATGGCAGGTGACTGCTTTGGCGTGAGTTTGGTAGATACTGACCCTGCAGGACTCCTAACTGGCTCTGCTAAAGCAGGCACATTTAAAGCAGGGGTAGCTGCAGGCTGCACAGAGCTGTGTAGGTCTCTGGAATTTCAAGTACTATAATTTTAACATGTCTGGATCTGACTTCTCTCTGTTTTTTTTTTTTTCTTCCTCCATGTGTCCCACAGAAGATGCAGCTTTCTGGCATGAAATGTAACACCATAACTTTTCTTTGTAGTTCAAAAGTACTTTGTAAAGCTTTTAACATCAGTGACCTCTAAAGGCAGCTTATATGACAAGATCAGAGGTTAAAATCTCAAAGCTCAAAACAGTAAAGTTTAAATGTGTTGCTCTTGCTCGAGGGAGAAAATACTGCAGTTCTTTATAGAATGACCTGAGATGACTTAAGATATGATTTAGCTCTGTGTGAATATGTTATAATGGCACTTTTGGAGTTATTTAAAAAACGTGAAACTTTTCTGGCTTTCTTTCAGAGGATATCTGGATGCCGTTGACGGTTCTGGTGACTAGAGAAACCCTCTATCTGCTCAGAGAGGATCACCAGTGGAGGAAAAACAGCCCGTCGGCGAATGAAAACAAAGAACCGTGCAGCGGGAGCGTCACTGTGTTAGAAACTCTGCCAATCAGCTGTGTGAGCTCAGTTCTCCTGTGGCCTGTGGACCAGTGCAGGATGGATATAAAGCTTTACGATGAGGTGCGTGTGATCTCAGAAGTTTAAACAAAGCCCAGAAATGTCATGAGAAAGTCTTATAGTAACTTTATGTGCTTCTGCTTCTTGTCATGAAGACAGCTGCCACTCAAAACTACACAGAAATGAAGAATAAATATATCTTTGGTTTGATTCCAGACAAGCTTCCTTTTTTGTTTCTTTTGCATGCAGCTGATTAAAAACACCGGGGAGATGAGGAATAATTAGGCATGAGAAAATGCAAACACTCTTTGGTAGAAAGCAGTAATGAATGTAATACCACTCTATTAGTTATGTATCTTGGCAGAAATTGTAGTTCACAGGAACATGTTCTGGCATACATTTAGTTTTTCCTCATATGAAACTCGCATACAGATTCAGGGAAACAAATGAATGGCTCGTTGGTGTTTTGGCAGATCCTAAACTGTATAATAATAACAGGCTGATAAAGCAACAAATAGGTAACAAAAATGACTTACAAAAACAGTCGCGTATTTGCATATGAAGTATTTCGAGGTTTTAAATTGGCCGTGGCGGTTGGGGATGTTTGTGTCATTCCTTCGTCTTTATTATCAACTACAATTGCAAAGTTAGTATTGATTTAATCTTGTGATCGCATGTGTGGGTGTGTGCGTCTGTCTGTTTCGGGTACTTTGGCAGGCCTGTCTGACTGTGGAAAAATTTTGTTGTGTTCCAACAGTGAAATATAAAGTCAGAAAACGTTGTGGGATTTAGAACCGGGGATAAAGTTTTCTCCAAGTTCATACGGGCTGGTCAAAGGCTGAGAATCAAATCTGAAAACAGCTAGGAAAACATAAATGAGATATGGCATTGCCAGACCTTAAGAAATATTTTCATGCTGCACAAATGAGACCTGCAATCTGCGGTTGTGTCAGTGATTATGAGGCAAAGTTGAAACTCTTACAGCAGTATGTAGAAGCAATGGAAATTAATTTTCATTGGACATGGAGATAAAGTAAAGATATACTTAAACAGGTAGATGTTATCACTCAGTTTACATTAAAGGCAAGGCAAGGCAAGTTTATTTGTATAGCACAATTCAACAACAAGGTGATTCAAAGTGCTTTACAGAGACATTAGAAACAAAAACAAATAAAAAGCATGATTTAAAATTGATTAAAACAAGAAAACAAACAAACTAATTAACAAACAAACAAAACAGTATATAAAATCAAAACAGATAAAATCAGAACAATAGATAAAATCAGTAGTTAAATGTAAGTTTTGAAATTTAAGCTTAAAAGTGTGGATTTGGTGCTTTATTCAAATGCAGCTGAGAACAGGTGAGTCTTCAACCTGGATTTAAATAAACTGAGTGTTTCAGCTGATCTGAGGCTTTCTGGGAGTTTGTTCCAGATATAAGGAGCATAAAAGCTGAATGCAGCTTCTCCGTGTCTGGTTCTGACTCTGGGAACTGATAAAAGACCGGATCCAGATGACCTGAGGGATCTGGAAGGTTCCCTCAGGTACTTTATGTCAAATTGGGGTTTGACATAAAGTACTGTGCAGAAATCCTGGGCCAACCTTTGTTTCCTTATATTTTGCTTCCAATGAGCTGTAAACTGTCTTGTAATTTGTTAAAGACGTCTATGAAGTAGCAGTTTGTAAGGAAGGGAAATGGGGAGAGAAGTCCGACGTACGCCAAAGTACACAAGAACTAGACCGAACATCAGTGGCAACGGGTCTGATGAAGTGATGGATGCAAATTTTACGCTTTTTGTTCAAATCATCATCAGTATTTCCTGAAGTGGTCTGGAGAGAAGTAAAACAGTGAGTGTCTGCAGGCATCTGTGTAACATGTTGGAGGCTCTGTCATGGTTTGAGCTGCATTGCAGTCAGTGGTGTTGGAGATTTTGTCATGGATTGGCTTCCCCAGAGCCTGGACTTCAACATTATTGAATTTTAAAAATTAAAAAAGAGATGGGAGAAAGGTCGTTGAAGGTCATGTTCAGAGTAGAACTGCACACAAGTCAGTAAGGCAAAGCGGCGTGATGGATGTGTTTTGTTTGTTTGTTTGTTTAAGAAAAACAACCATTGGGCAATATATCAGATTTTTAAATCCCGAAATATCAGGATCTATTATGTAGCCTATTACCACTGCAAGCCACTTTGCAACCCACCACTTAACCAACTTTTTTTATGCAGTTTCTGACTTTAATCAGAGTTGTATCTGTGTTACATAAAAGGCCACCAAAGTTTAATTACTACATGTGAAAATTGAAATCTTTATTTATTTATTTTTTACTATAGTGGTAAAAATACGTGTAAAAAACATCAGTCACTGTTTAATTGTTCATGTGCTTACTTTAGTCTTTGCCCTTATTTGTTTTTTATTATTATTATTTATAAACAAATTACACTCAGTGTAAGTGTAGGGATGTGGAGATAAATAAATATTAATCGTAGAAAAGCATAAAAAAGAACCATTATACATTTAAGTCTATGTGGAGGACTTATTAAATGCCACAGATATCATCCATCCCAGTATTTTGTGACGACCATATCACGCACAAGACTTTCACTGAAGATGAACACAATCTCATTGTTTGACGTTTATTGTTACCAACAGAGTACGTACCGGTGAATTAACCATACTGCTGTTCAGTAAGTGGCTAAAATGCAGTGCTGTTTTCTAATGTTTGCTACTTTGACAACATCAGATCTGATAACAAAGTTCTGCTGCCGTTCTCCTTCTGTTTGTGCAGCAGCATGTTATAGATTGTGGCCCTGCCAAGTTTAACTCGCATGTGATTAACTGCTTTAATTTTCATACTTTCCCGTGTGTGTTTCCTGCAGACTGTGAAACAGGAGAGGACGTGGTGTGTGCGCTCAGAGAGTGGCGAGCTCCTCCAGGGTCTGCTGGCCTGGGTCAAAACACAGTGGGAGGCCATGTTTGGAGTAAAACTGCACACAAGTCTGCAAGACAAAGCGGCGTAGTGTGTGTGTGTGTGTGTGTGTGTGTGTGTGTGTGTGTGGAGGGGTGCAAAGACAGAAAAAGTTGTATGGTGCCGGGTAAAGTTTGGTGAGCATGACCGAGTGTGTCTTTGTTTTCTCTCTACGCACTCTGCACTCAGTCTGGTCCCATTACGCTTGTTGCTTTAAGCCAAGAACTTGGAAATGATTGCACTCATTCATGTGGCACACAAGCCTGTAAAAGCACTGGTTGCATAATGTTTCCTCCAGATACCATCCCACTGAACTTTTCTACAGCTGGAATGGAGTGTGCCTTGTTTCTTTTGTTGATGCTGTGTTGTCCTAATGAAATGCACCTTAATGCATCACATGCTGTTCTTTGATCGTCTGTAGCATCAAGCTAATATGGAGCAGATTTTGGGGGAAGGTTTGGAGTTACAAGCATTAAGTCAAGGGAGTGAAACAAATGTTCTGTCTTAGGATTTGTAGGGAAGTAATGCAAGAGGCTGAGCCTAGAATATGTCAACCGCCTTTGTCAGTTTTTTTTTTTCTCTCTCTCTCATCGTCTTAGGGTGCTTTGCATCACGCGGTCAACACGAGGCTGGGGGAGCCTCTGAAAGGCCAAGGTTCAAGACATTGTCGTCAAAGAATTTGCACGCAGTTTTCACCTAATTAAGGTCTTGTGATGTTTCAGACGTTCGGTGAACAGTAGCACTTCTCGTGTTTAAACATTTTGAAAAAGATGTTTATTTTAATTTGTAATTCGGGTTTGGTTGATTGGTTTGTTTTCAGAGCATTTATCAAGGGCAGGGAGAAAAATCTGTTTTGACATCAGGCACTGTCATCATTCAGTAAATGTGATGGATAAACATTATCTCAACTGAATCCTTGTTTATTTAGTTTGTACATCGGTTAAAGCTGTAAGACAGAACGTCTACAGCTGTGTTCATATGTAACCACTGTAATGGGAAACTGTACATATCAGTTACCGCAAAGGTCAGCAGTTAATTTAGGTCTACTAATTAGGTCATTAGTAATTTATTTATTTCTGTGCTTTTTTTTTCATAACAGGTTTATGCAGAAGACTGTGTTTTATTTTTATATCAATGTGATGCCAATCATGCATATACGTGACTAAAGAAAGTGATGTGTTTGGAAGTGAAGTTCATTTTTTGTAGCCACACCAAGGTGTGATTACTGCCAAACTTGCTGAATGAAGAAATCACCTAATAGAACCGGTCTGATAAGTGAAGCAGGCTAAAAGATCTCAAAAAGCAACACATCGTGCCACAATCTAAAGAAACAGCAAAGACATTGACAGCTATGAGTCTGGAAAGGGTTGCAAAGTAATTTCTAAGGCTTTGAGACATGCATCCTACAGAAATTACTCCGAGAGCGCATCAACGACTCATCGTTAGTAGGCCACGTAGGAACCCAGAACAACATCTAAAGAATTGCAGGCCTCACTTGTCTCAGTTAAGTTCAGATTTCAAGTAGAAAACCACTGCTGACCAAAAAGATCACAAAGGCTCGTCTCACATCCGACATAAACTAACAGAATTTCATAAAAAGATCATCATACCAACAGTCAAACGTGGTGGTGGTAGTGTGGTGGTCTGGGGTTGCTTTGCTGCTTCAGGACGACCTGCTGTAATTGATGGAACCATGAATTCTGCTCCAGGGACACTTGGATTATGAAGCAGGACAATCAACCAAAACACACCAGCAAATCCACCTCTGCATGCCTCAAAAAATGAAATTAAGGCTTTGGAGTGGCCTAATCAGTCCAGACTTAAGTCTGATTGAGATGCTTTGGCATGTGGCTAAATCAATTCTCCAAAGAAGAGTGGGACAAAGTTCCACAGCAGTGATGCAAAAGACTCATTACCAGTTATCACAAACACTTGACTGCCGTTCTTGCTGCCAAGAGTGGCACAGTTAGTTATTGAGTTTAGGGGACAGTTGCTTTTTCACAGGTAGGTCTGGATAACTGTGTCCCCTCAACAAATGAACTTATCATTTAAAAACTGCACTTAGTATTCACTCAGGTTATCTAACCTTTAAATGTCTTTGATGATCTGAAACATGCAAGTGTGACCAATATTCAAAGACTGAAATAAGGGAGCAGCACTGTAAATGTGAAGTGTATTGAATGTGTTTTACTAAAATCTTACTTTAAAACATTTGCTAACTTAAGTTTGAAGGGAATCTATTCTGTTTACTAGCATTACCAGACCAGTGTTATCCAGGCAGTTAAATAGTGTAGCGATGTACTAATCAGAGTTCGTAAGTAGTGCTTATTTTTCTCGAACTGTGACCTGATAAATGTATACTGTCTGAAACAAGTAATTTTAAAGTAAATGGAGTAAGATTTAATTTATATAGCATCTTTCAAAAAAAATATCTCAAAATTCTTCACAACCAAAATGCCAAAAACATATGAGCGAGAAGTTTAAAAAGATTAGTTCTGAGCTCATAGGTCACTGAGTCCACGGAGCTGAAGTTCCGAGCGAGAGAGCTCCAGAGTGTGGGAGTCTTTAGTTCTGAGCATCAGCAGGCTCTGGTCACATGACCTCAGGGACGTGCTGGGGTGTATGGATGTAAAAGTCACAACCAGAATCTGAAAATGTGTCCTGAAGTTAATGTGAGCCAGTGCAATGGTGTGAAAGGACCCTCCCACTTACGGTTGGCTGCCTCCTGCAGAGTGCAGTTACACATGTCCTTCATGATACAAACGTCCCAGTGACTTCTGCCGCCACACAGTCTTAAACTAGGGATGGTTGATGTGTGGCTGAGATGACATCGTATAGATCTGGGAGTAGAAAACAACCATCTGAAACTGAGTGTTTACAACTCACTGAAGCCTTTGAAGGGATTAACTTGCACATATGGTGACCTCGTTATTTGAAACTACAAACTTTAATTTAGAGAAGAAAAGACAGCACATAATATTCTGCTTCAAGTCAAGTCTTCAAGTCTTGATTGTTTAAGGATGTTTATGTTATGTTTCCCGTTAGTCAGTTGAAGCCAAACTGTCGAGCTTGTTCCTGCAAAGCGAAGCTTACTGTGAGTCCAAACCAGAGGCCACCAGGCAAGGTAGGCAACTGCTGGGGGCCCTTGGCCCAGCAGACAACACATTTTTATAATTAACTGAGGAAAGTTATGAAATTTAGATTCAAAGAAATTTGGACGGGGCCCTAGAAGTTACGCTAAGTTGTACTGAACTGTACATTATTGTGCTGGATGTGCAGTCGGGTGCACCTATTGTATTTTCTGTATTGTTAATGCAGACTTTGTGGTTTCATGGTGCTAAAATCTGTATTTTTTTTCATCATGTAAAACTAAATGGACAGTGCAGCCACAGTGCACATTAGTTTAATCATCTGTATTGGAACTATTACATCGCAGCTATCAAAAGAAAACAGTAAACACTATAGATTGAATGCTGTCTGTAGGCAGGAGCTCAACGTAGAGCTGCTATCCTTCCACACTGAAAGGAGTCAGTCGAGGGAGTTGAGATATAATTTAACTTGAACACCTCCTAGGCAAGTCGTCCTGGCCATGTCGCATGAGAAGGAGGCCACAGGACCCAGGACATGGAGAGATTAAATCTCTTAGCTGGCTTGGGAACTCTTCAATGTCCCCTTGGAAAAGCTGAAGGAGGTGGCTGGGGAGAAGGAGGACCTTTTTGCTTAGACTGCCACACTCACAAGCTAGACTTAAATAAGTGGCAGAAGAAGTGGATAAATGGGCAGATGGTAAACACCCAAGAAGACCGTTCAGAAGTTGAATTTGAGGAATTCTGTAAAACGTTTTAATGTTATTAACATGTTGTTATGAGTACCTTATACTATATCCCTTACTATATCACTGACTTATTTTTCTGGCACCAGTAGCAAAAGAGAAAGATAAAGTGCTTACTCCAAAGGCTGATAATGCCACAGTATTGTTCCACATTTAATGTATTATATCGTAAGTGCACTCTACTCCAAAGACTCCTCCTTATGTTGTTATCCATGTTTCTTTTTTCGTTTCAGTTCAGTCAAAAAAATTGATATTATTTATTTATTTAAACATTTCTAACATAAAGACGATAAAGTCGGAGTTTGGAGGGGTCCCCTGTTAGTATGTGCCCTGGGCCCCAGCAGACTGTGGAATCACCACTGGTTCAGGTTCAGCTCTGTGAAAGTTAACCACCTTCAAGGTACAATTTTTTTTTTGGTGTTTTACATGTGCTGTGCACATGCTTGTTGAAGCACTGGACAAGCTTCAGTTGCAGCCACGTGGCCGAGGAACCCATCTCTCTCTCTCTCTCTCTCGCTCTCTCTCCCCCCCCCCCCAATCCATCCAAAACCAGTGAAGAGCAGCAGGTTTAGCGTTCCTCCTATAAGTCTGATCTGATTCAAACAATAAACACCAACATATTTTGTGGTTGATTCCTTTTATTTACTTTTGTAATTTCAGGTGCAATTGCAGAGGCTGCATACCAGCAGAGATGCTTGTAGCTTAAGATGTTAAAATGTGTTCCCAGCTGATATATAGAAAGGTTACAGCTCCTCCTTTCCCAGTCCACAAATTAAAAAGAAGCAAAGCAATTAAAGCTCATTAGGACTGCAGCTTCGGTACAGATGGAATCTGCGGATTTCAAATAGCACTAACAATGTTAGCATTTGAACTGTACTGAAACAACTTGTGAGCTTATACTAAGGAGGTGTTGTTAGTTTGATTATAGTAATGAGTTTTCTAGTTCTTAAGCAGCTTCTTAATGGCTTATTAAAGAAAAAATAGCCTAGAAGGAAGCAAAGAAGAGAGGCACATAAAACATTTATGGTGAAGTTATACTGTACATCATTAATTCCACTTTATGGTTCTGATATGGCATCTGGGAGCATTTTGCCCACACTCACATTCCCATAATAAGCCATGCATTTCACATTTTTATTATCTTTCTCCATGTGGTAACCGTTTTCTGTCTCTGTTTCTCTGTAAACTCCTTTACAGTTCATTTTCTTCCTGAGGATCGGAGCCTCCTCCATCTTCTTTGCAAGGAAATACTGAAGACCCTTCTGCTTCTTTTTTCTTTCTGTTTTCTGTTTTTGGCTGACAATGTGGTGAAATTAATGATCCCAGAAAGTCAGCCTTGACTAACCCATGAGTCATAATGATTGCATGCTATGAATTTATGTCAGAAAGGTTTATATTTTGGGGAGGCAACAAAGCATCTGAGGCGGATACTTAATCACTGCCACAACTACACAGGTGGGCTGAAATTAAAAGTGCTCTTTATTAGTACTGAGTCCCTCCCTTAATAAAGCTGTTAATATATTCTCTGCAGGGGTGTCAGCAGGAATTTTGAGTCCCGACAAAGACGTTGCCAACCCCTGTGATGAGTTTTTCGGAAACTGGCTAACTCCAGTGTCATTTTCTGCACGTCTCTTGTCATATTTTCTGCGATCTTGCATATATCTTGCATATATCCCATGCAGGCGAATGAGTTCATGCCTCCCTAACACCATATTTGATCAGCAGATGAAAGCAGGGACAGGATAGTTAGTATGAAAGGGAGCTGGGATGGAGCCACGGCGCAGACATCTGGCTGGACTCGACTTCCCACAGGCTCCTCCAAACATTTCAGGTCCTCTGGTAAATCAGGAGCACTACAGCTGCACTGTGCATGACAGCAAGAAATCTGTTGTTTTGCTGAATGCTCGAGTCAACTAAATTCTTGGATGGTGGGCCTCCTCGTGTAAAAGCTGCAGTCACGCAGTGCTCTGTCAGGCCAAACTGTGGTCCAGGAGGAGGATAATACAGGGGTCCTCAGCAGAAAGACAAACTATTACATTATGGTGGTGTTACACTCTGTGTGCTTTTGTTTTTGCATAAAACAAACAAGAACGTTTAGAGATAAGCAAGAATCAAACTGAAGAAATGTCTCAAGTGGTGTGTCTTTGGCCTTACTTAAAGGGGACCTTCCATGATTTTAAACAGCAAAAATCAGTAACAGTTGTCTAATCTTCCGTGACTCTCGGCGAGCTTTGAAGGCTTCTCGAAGTGATGTCATCTCAGACGAGAGTTTAGAAACCGCAGATACTGATCTTCGAACTGGACGTGAAGCTTTAAAGACGTGGGGCACTTATCAGGAAATGAGGGTCTGATGAGAGATGCTATCAAACTGTGTTATGGGAAGGGTTGGATCCAGCATCCAACATATCTCTGCCCCAGTTCTGACCTGTGCTAATCTGTCTCACGTGAGTCCTTTAAATGTGTGCCAGGTAATTAGAAACGCCTTTATGAAGGTCCATAAAGATTATAATGTTCCGATTAAAAGGATTGCTTTATTAATCATTTTATTTTTGACAGCTGCTTTACAAAAAGAAAAAAAAAAGTAAACTATGTCATAATTTTAACTTATGCCAAATACCTATGTAACTTAATTACAAAGATAAATAATTACGGTGATTCTATGGTGGCTCAGAGAGGAAAAATGCTGCCAATGCACATAAAACACAAAAGAAATAGGATTTTTTTTTTTTGCAAAAGCTTAATAACAATAAAAATAATGATAATAATAATAATATAGAAAAAAATTAAGTGTTTCTGGGGACACAACTGCATGACCAGGACCAGACAGAAACCAAAACATGTGAAGGACACGCTTAAAAGAAATGAATCGTTCATTGATGTGGTGAGAAAGAAAAAGATGAAGGTAAAGTGTGTTTTAAACCCATGATCCATGTAATACTGTAGATACATGTTTGCTATTTGCTCTGTACTGTTAGCTTGTCACTTCCTCAGCTGGACTTGTAAAATTTGTCCTAAACCCCCCCCCCCAAAAAAACAAAGTAAAACAGAAAAACAAAGTTGAAATCAAGTGATGTCTCTAAACAAGAAAAGACAAAACCTGAGATTATGAATTCAGCCAAAGCAGCAGCCGGGAGAATTTCATAGTTTGATCCAGGAGTTGAAGATGTATCATGGCTGCTTTTGGACATATTTCATGATGTCAGTGAGGCAGTTTGAAATCTTGTTCGCAGAGCTGGGACCACACCTGAGAGGCAGAGAAATGATTTCAGAGAGCCGATTGACCTGGAGCAGCATCTAGCATTGTGCCTGAGGTAAAACTGTATTATTTTACCATTTCTATATCTCTGCATCATCGCATAGTCCTGTGCACACTTTGAGCTATGAGCACGCTTGTTACAAAATACATCAATCTGATTGGTCAGAAAATCAGAACAATTTAGCTTGGTTTAAAAAAAAAAAAGAAAAAGTATTGCTGTATTACTGTAAGGCCTTTACCTTTACATTGAGGCAACTCTTGTTGACATTTTGCATTAAGAATAGGCAAGTCCAAAAAATATTTTTAATGCACGAAATATTTGCACAGCCTTTCCAGAGAAATTCTTTTCTTGTAATTACTTTTTTTATAAACAGAATTTTTGGCATTTTTCGGCCTCCATACTAAGTGGCTGCCCTGTTGTGACATACCTTTCGTGTCCAGACAGCAGTTTATCCGGGACATTGCAAAGACCTATAGGATTCCCCTGGTTCTTCACCGTGAGGGCAGAACGGTAGTCGGGCAGCTCAGGTTTCAGGGGCCTCCTCTTGTTCTTGAATGGGGCCGAGTTACGTGGAGGAGGTGCAGCAGCAGCAGGAGGAGGAGGGAAGCAGGAGCCTGCAGGAGTCGCAGACCTCTCTTTCTTTTGTGCTCTCGTTCGGGACCCCAACACATGGGGTCAACGCGGGCTGAATGGCTTCATAGTGAAAGCTGCCTCGGACGCAGACGGTCGGCGTGAGAGAGCGAGCGCGCGCGCGCTAATTAGAAAAACGTGGTGAAGCAATTAAGCGCGAGGAGAGAAGCAGCGCGCCGATTGTAGTGCAGAAGGTGAGTGTTTGGTCTCGAGAAAAGTTAGTGTCGTTTGGTTTTCCTTTTGGAGTTTAGCTGAAGCCGACTGTGGTTTGTTTGTTTTTGTTTTTTTGTGTTTGGTACCCGAGAAGTTTGTTTATTATTTATTTTAAAGAGCAGGGTTTAGTCTAAATATACTGAGTAGGTCCGCGTGGCGAGTTCTGAAGCTGTGCGTGCCGGAGTGTCAGTGGTGAGTCTTCCTATATTCGTCAGTTTTTAAACTAAGGGGAAAAATTTAACACATGGAGACTTTGAATAACGTCACCATTAGTGCGGCTCGCAACATTGTGAGATCACACAGTGCAAGGAAAAAAGTTCTTATATGTAAATAGAAGTTTTTTTTAAGGGAGCAGTTCATGTGCTAATGGCTGTTTTGAACTTTCAGAAGTCAGACTCTGAACTTGATGGCTTCATCTTCTAAGAAGAAGAGGATTCTTGTTTCCCCACTGAAGCTTGGCAGGACTTAGTTTTCCTCCAGGAATGCCACAATTTCCAAAACAATTCAGTCTGACTCAGCAAAGCGTATTCGAAGCCTTCAACAGCTCCACCAAGGAGCTTTTAAACTTCCTTCCAGCTACACAAACCGACATCAATCATGTGCATTGACTCCATTTTCCACTTTAGATTTAATTTTTGTCCCTGCTCTCCTCAAAGTCAAACTATTGTAGACAGCAAAAAAAAAAAAGATGTGATTTGCATTTGCAGATGCTGGATGGTTCTCCTTCTGCTGCTCTGATTGTATCGGGAGTCCATGTGCCCTCTGTCTGCTCCCTGAACCCTAAGAATCCCAGCTTTCTGCTTTTGGTTAGGCAGGAATGTTAACTTTCCCTTTGTCCAGATCCCTTCCCCAAAAAAACTCTCCACAACCCACCCCACTCATAACTCCTGGAGAGCATAGTGACTCCTGAAGCAGAAAAGGGTTTAAACCACATGAGCAAATAAGCTACTGTTTTTGTTGTTGTTTGTATTTTTTTTTTTTTTAAAGCCGACTTCAGTGCATTTGTGAGTCTGCACAAAATGCTCAAATTTACTTGAGCCAGATGCATGTTTGTCTTAGTCAAATGTATAGCTGAAAGGCGAATGTTTGGTTTCCTTGGTGTCTTTATCTGGAGGGGAGGGCAGTTTTACAGTGTGTTAACAAGGGGTGCTGTAAAGCCCCCTGAGATGAGTAAATTCTGTGCGTTTGCTGCTGTCTCAACTTATTTTTTTTTTTCCCCCTCCCTGCTTCTTTTAGCTCAGCACCTCTAGAAACTCTTAATGGACCCTGAGCATTAGCACGAGCTGAACTCCCTTCTGGAGCAGTCCTGTGCAAAGTGAACAACAGCTGGAAACTCAAAACTATTCTGAGCCCGTGGCACAAAATTGCATTCCTCCTTTTTTTTCTCTTCTTTGTTGTTTTTCTTTTCGTCTTTTTTTTTTTTTTAATGTCACCATAGCTGTGATGACACAGTAAATTTTTCTTGTCATTCACCAAACACTCAGCAAAACTCACACATTTGTTTTCTGCAGCTTATTTTTCTTGAGGGGGAGTATGGGATGTTAGGAGATGGTGCAAGAGCACGCAAAGCATATTTATAAAAAAAAAGTTTTTAAATGTGCGCACTTGTTTGGCATGTCTGCTTCGCCTTCGTAAATTCTGCTGGCTAGGTCACTGGCTTTTTCCAGGTGCTTGTTCAGGTGACTGATAAGCTTGGTTAGAAACTGATAGCAGGAATTCAGTGAGGTCAAACTGAAATCTCGGCTTCTGGCTTCTTGTTTTGTCTTTTCTTCTTCTAATTAAAGGTTTTTCCTAATTACACTGAGATTAGATGTCCATTATTGGTCAGCCTGCTCGTGCCTTTCATTGCTTGAGAGATGCTTTTGGTCTGTGTGCGGTATTCTTTATATCAGGTCATGTCCTCAATACACACTTAGGCCAAACTGTTGCAATGCAAGAACAAGTTTCAGTGGAGGAAACCAAAGGCAGTGCTGCCCTGGGGGCGGAGGTTTAAAGGGATAAGTCTGCCTTGCTGAATGAATGCCAGAAAGAGGCTTTTAAATTTTAGCAGCAGCCTTTTCTCTCGTCCTCTGAGACCTCTTGGCTAATGTGCCATCTAAAGGTGGATTTTGTAACACTGCGTTGAGGGTAAAATGGATATCACCAGGCAACTGGACTTGTCTCTTGTTTTGTTTTGTTTTTTGTCTCTTTTGTCAGCTTTAGAAAACCAAGAGTACATTTCCCAGGGATGTGAGTGTGATGCCCCTTCTTTAGTAGATGAAGCTTGTAATTTTTTGTTTTCAAAATGTAATTCTAGATTCAGGGCGACGCTGTTGCAGTTCGAAATCTGAGGGGATGATTTCAGGGACCTACTGTCTGGAAGTTTTCATAGCTTTGGTGTGGCTTAGTCTCGTGAGACTAAGGCCTTGTTAATTTTTTTTTTTTTTTTTTTTTTTTTTTTGTGGGATATTTTTCCATTACGCAGGTCAGGCTCGGGCAAGTCACTCTAACCATTTTTCAGCGTCAGAAGGTGCCAGGGTTGGAAAAGAAGAATTTCAGAGGACTGGATGATGAACAATGCGTCTGAGTGTCAAATGCTAATCTGAGGAGACAAGCCTACAGATGCCTGTAATGGCTAAAGGCTGATGCTGTTGCAATGAGTCATGAAATGCTGCTTATTTTCTTTGCTACACCCTGTGGTCTAAAAGCGTAATTGTAAAGATGAGCAGTTCATAGAGTCCCTTTTTCTCATCCTCCTCCCCCTCTGTGTTGGTTTCAATCAAATGTGTTTTGAAATAAAGTTATGGTGGCATTTCTCTTTTACAGTGTGTCTGGTGCCCTGTTTGGTTAAAGAATACCCTCATCACAGACTAGACTGATCCAGGATGTGTTTTGAAACTGAGTTCAGTCAGGCTTTAGCCAGAATTGGAGGGGAAAAGCACAAAGCTAATCTTATCTTGATCAGTTATTAAACTGCTACATCAACTCTAAATGTTATTTCCAGCTGGCTGCTAAAGCTTACAGCCACTGCTGTAAGACATTTTGCACATTACTTTTTGAGTATTTGCCACACTTGAAGGAATTTAAAAGAATAGTTTCTGGTGCAGAGTTGGAGAGCAAATTCCTAGATCTAGTCACTGCTATAATATCATAATTCCTGCAGCCTGGAGCCACAGCAGGTCTCCTCAGAGCTAGCTGCAACTTGCCAGTTGCCTCTTTGATTCTGATTAAGCATCTCTAGCTTGGCGTGGCAGTGAGGTGTAGGAATGTTGGTTCTCGAAAATGCTGCTAGGGACTAGTGCACTCTGACCAACAAGACTGATTCGCATTTAAAGACCTGTATGTCTGACCTGGGTTTAAACCACCTGTATGGGCCTCGTGTTACTTGATACCAAATGTGCGGCTTTTGTTTATCTATTTATTTTTTAAGATTTGTTGTGGAGACTTTCTTGGAATACCTGCATTTCCAAATGCATGGTTTTAATCTTCTTTTGGGTGTGAAAGCTTATCATTTGGTTTCTTCTAGTGACTTTCGGTTGAAGTAATGCTTCAATATTTAACTTAATTGAATAAGAGCTCGAAATGTTTATTTTCTGTACATACAGAGGTCCTTTAACAAGGTTGTTCAAAGTCATCACACTGAATGTTTTGTTTTTGTCCCCCCCCAGCATACAAAACATCTGCTGTGGGCACTCAACAAGGCGTGTGTGTGTGTGTGTGTGTGTGTGTGGGGGGATTACATTTCTGTGGATCAGCCTATAATTATTCAGCTAATTGTTTCATACTTAATGATAAACATCTGCTGTATGACCATCTGTCCACAAAGGCTTCTTTTAGTTGCTGTGATCCTAAAATAAGACATGCATAAACCTCACAGATTCACAGGCTGCTGTTCTTGCTCACTTTGATTTTTATGAATGCAAAACGAAGTTTTCCCATCACTTCTCAGTCTCATGCTTTTGTTTTGAACCCAGAGCTAACTTAGTGGTCCGATCACCTTGGCACCATGAGTTGGAGCTTTCTAACCCGTCTGCTGGATGAGATATCCAACCACTCCACCTTCGTGGGGAAGGTCTGGCTGACTGTGCTCATCATCTTCCGCATTGTGCTGACGGCCGTTGGCGGCGAAACCATCTACTATGATGAACAGAGCAAATTTGTCTGCAACACACAGCAGCCTGGTTGTGAGAACGTGTGCTATGATGCATTTGCGCCGCTCTCACATGTCAGATTCTGGATCTTCCAGGTGAGCTCTAGCAAAAGAAGGCTGTCGGTGTTTATTTTACTCACACAAAACAGTACTGTTAATGTCAACATGCATACATTTACCTCCAGGTGATCATGATCACCACCCCAACCATAATGTACCTTGGATTTGCCATGCACAAGATCGCCCGCATGGAAGAGACGGACTTTCGGCCGGGCCCAAAGCGGAAGAAGAGAATACCAATCATCAAACGTGGGGCTGCGAGGGACTATGAAGAGGTAGAGGACAACGGAGAAGAAGACCCAATGATTGCTGAAGAGATTGAACCAGAAAAGACAGACAAAGCAGAACAAAGTAGGGCAGCAGTACGTCTTTCACAAAGCATCTTTAATGTTCTAATAGATTACAACCCCTACTTGATACTAAGTTGGCTTCTAATGTTTCTGTTTTCAAGGCTCAGAGAAAAAACATGATGGTCGCCGGCGGATCTTGCGTGACGGCCTGATGAAAGTCTATGTGTGCCAACTGCTGTGGCGCTCTGCCTTTGAGGTGGCCTTCCTTTTTGGGCAGTATATTCTTTACGGCTTCGAGGTGATTCCCTCCTATGTCTGCACTCGTTCTCCGTGCCCGCACACGGTGGACTGCTTTGTTTCCCGTCCCACGGAGAAGACGATCTTCCTTCTGGTGATGTACGTTGTGTCCTTTCTCTGCCTTCTCCTCACCATCCTGGAAATCATCCATTTGGGTATCGGCAGCATCCGTGACACTTTCCGCAGGCGGGCCACCCTCAACACACGCACCTCCCGTCCACCGGCCTCACGCTCCATGCCTACAGCTCCACCAGGATACCACGCCACCATGAAAAAGGAGAAAATGAAAGAGCTGAGGGACTTGCCAATGGGTGATTCTGGGCGAGAGAGTATTGGGGATGAGGGTCCCTCGTCCAGGGAGCTCGAGCGGTTGAGAAGACACCTGAGGCTGGCCCAGCAGCACCTGGACCTCGCCTACCAGGTGGATGAAGGAAGTCCTTCACGCAGCAGCAGCCCAGAGGTTAACACAGCTGCACAGACTGCTGCAGAGCAGAACCGTCTCAATTTTGCCCAGGAGAAGCAAGGAGAGGCGAGCGAGAAAGGTAAAGAAGACGCTCGGACCTCCATTCGACACACTGAATTTGACACAGATGAACCAGGAGGTAGAGTTCAGCCTTCAATAATCAAAACCAAATCATTTATTTATATAAAAAGCCAAACATTCAGCTAAATGTGGTTCAGGTTTCTCAAAAGTAAGAGTTTGCCACTCTTCTGTTTTGTATAACTGTAAATTAACAACATTTGGGTTTTGGACTGTTAAAAATTGAAGAAAATTATTTGCAGCTCTAAACCATGGAGAAAATATTTAGAAGAAGAGTATTGCCAGCATATAAAAGTACTTTTTCTATAAATAAATTAGGGCTGGAAGATGTGATTAATCAGCTAAAATCATAGACTCTGTGAAACATGTAGCCACAGTGACCTCACCCACTGGTTTGTGGGTTTGCATTTTGAAGCCTCAACTTTAGCTTTATGGCTGCTGCCATCTTGCTTGTCTTAAGACTGAAGTGACCATATTTGGGCAAGATGGTGGAGTGCTAAGGTATTAGCTAATGCTAGAGAGTTTGGTTGGAAAGCTGCACATGGAATCCAGTGGTGCATTGCCCAGTCCGGGTTAGCTTCTAAGTGACTTAGAGATACAATATTAGATTTTAACTTGGCAGACTGAAGCACAGATTATAACAGGTTGTGAGTACAGTTAACTGTACAAAGTAATTATTTACCAGGTGATTGCATCATTATGATGATGATGGCTGCCGACTACAGCCGTCTTCTTCCACCAAAGTGGTATTAAAACAATTAAGTAGTCCTATCATGACTTGGAATAGTGTGTGGTTTTTTGTTTTTTTTTTTTAAATGGGCCTCAAGTGGCCATTAGAGGAACTGCAGTTATAGAGATCCAACCCTTCATTGTTGGCTTTCCATCATTTAGTTGTTTGAAATTTTGTCCAGTCAGCACTCTAAAATTCAAGGATGGCACTAACCTTAATATTTGGCACATGGAAACCAGAGAAGAATATTGAATCTTTCTACTTCCAGCCGATTGTGTAAATACAGGCTTAACTTTGGACTTTATGTCAGATTTTTATTTATTTTTTGTGGTTTATTTCCTACTTTGGTTTGACCTAAAAACATCAGAAAAAATCTCAGTTTTAAGTGAACATGCATGCTTAATAATCTCTGGTCTCTTTATCTTCTAGGGATACATGCCTGAGCGTGCTTCCTGCCTCAAATGTCTGTCCTTTCATTCCTACTGGCCTTAAACACATGGGGGAAGCACATATGGGAATGCAGTCAGACCACTGAGGGAGACCAAAGTGTGTGTAATATGTGTGCGTGTGTTTGTGTGTGGGGATGAGAGAAATGTGCCTTTCAGTATTAGAGGTCAGTTGAAAACAAAGAAATGCTGACTGAGCGGTGTTGTGACAAATGGTTAATTTCCACGACTCTAAACTTGAAAGCTTGCCGACCTACATCCAAACTTTGACTGTGCCTTTGGCTAGACCTCGTCTACCCCATGTTCTTTCGTCATCTCTGTGTTTTGTTGCATTGCAATAACCTGTCCATTATAAGACCACGCAAGGATTATTGTAAGCTTCAGCTGAGTGTATTTTTTTTATTTTTTTTTTGTTTGGTTCACAAGAGAGGCTTTTATTTTTTATTAATGTTTCTGAATGTTGATGTCTCACTTGGTTGAAGCTTATTGGTCTCAAATCTTAAACATGACCTTGCGTTATGTAATGTTTTTGAGTATGTGCAGAAGCTTGTTAAGTGGGGCTAAACCTGTAACTGGATGAGTCATCTTTAATTTAAATGTTGGGAATTATTGGTGTATTAGCCAGATAATTCCACTTCAGAAATGTTTGACAGAAAGATTTTTTTTTTTCTATTTCTTTTCGAAGCCTATTTACCCAAATCAGCCAAAAATACTTACCTGGGAAATGCTTGAATTCTTTAATCAACAGGAACCGTTCCACACATTTCCAACAATCATCTTTGTACAATCATTTTACCGGCCTTTATTTAAGTTTTTTTTTTTTTTTTTTTTTTTTTTTTTGACCAAACGTTGTAGGCTAGTGACATTTGTGTAGAAGGAAGTGTTGTCATGCAAATACCACCTCAGCATTTCAATGTTAATCCTTTCCTAAATTATGTTCTAAAACAAATATTTAGTGTTCGTTGGGGCAGAAAGTTGGAAAATAAATTCACTTTTTGTGGTTTTTCATGCTAACTGGCTAGAAACATCTGTTTTCTGGGGCACTGTCAAACATGTAATTCCACCCTTGTCTTTACAAATTTACATTCTTCTTTAGTGAGACATATTTTCCGTCCTTGACATGCAACCTCTTTCTCCTTCTCCTTCGTGCTGAAACACGGATACCTTTGTGCATCCCGGGAAAGAAGGAGGAAGAAAAGCCAAGCTGAGGAAAGGATGACAGTTTGCTGACGCACAGCCTGGTGCCATGTAAACATGTAATCTTCAACTCACCGTGAGATTCCTTCCTTCCTTTTTTTTTTTTTTTTCTTTTTTTTTTTGTGTTCAGTAGCTTTCAGTATTCATACAGTTGAAACGTTTTCATAGTTGGTTTTATATCCTGGAGAACAAAGTGCGGATCGCCAAAGAACTGTTGCTGTATTCTTATAATCATCTCACTTCCAGTTTTGCTACTTATTTCGAGGTACGACATTAAATTTTTGAGTATAGTACTTTTTTTTTCTATTGCAAGTTTTGTAGTTATTGTAACTGTAGAGATTATTTTGTCTTCAGAGTAAATAAATATATTTGAAATCGTTTACTCCTGTCCTTGATTTGATTTATTTATTTATTTTTAATAATTGTTTAAACCTGTGGTTGAATTGCAGTCTGCTCAATATGTATTAACATGTTAATTTATCAATTAAAATGAAAATTTATTGGATTGTAAAAACGAGTGACATCTGTTAGTTACCCTGACATCTACAGGGTCAGTCATACTGTTTAAGGTAAAATGATGGGTTTTAAAGTAGGCCTACTATGCCCTCCAGAGGAATAATCAAGTAATGGTTAAAAGGGGTTTAAATGAGCTCAAACTATTTCACTATGTCACTTTGGTTTATTATTATAATAATAATAATAATAATAATAATCTTTCAGTGGCCCAATAAGGGAAGAACCCAATTTTCCCCTTGATTTAGTCGTTAAATTGGTCAATTGGGGGTTCTGGATTAATTCAAGCAAAGCAAACATATCGACCAAGTCCTCATCAGGTATGAATTGAGTTTTAAGCAATGTATCTAAAATGCCAAATTTATGCATACATATCCAAAAGAATTGGTATAGCAAATATGCGACTAAGTTATGTGGAAAGGAACAGATGTATAGAACTCAATAGATAAATTAAACAAGGAAATTTTAACAGAAATTGTAATTTTAAGTTGATCGTGTCATTGGCCATTTTTACAATGTTCAATTTATTTAATTTACGGCAGTAAGGACTTTAATTGATGGTTAAAGTGTTCCTAGAAAAAGTATCTTAAATTTTATTGACTTTAATTTTTAGCACATGTAGAACTATATCTTACACTTCCTTGTATGACTGTGTGTTGAATATTGATGTGAGGTACACTAAGCAATACCAGTGAAAGGGTGAAAACAACACATTAAACAAACAAAACCCGCTAAATAACACTTTAATCAAGGTTAACATATAAAGTACAATCTGTTTTGAGGCTTATGTAGCACACACCCAAACTAGAGAACAATCAGGACAGAATTGTAAGTGAATAAGACAAAATCAAGTTTAATAAGAGCAGTAATCAAATTTCAACTGTGACTTGTAAGTAAACTGAAATCTTTTATTTGGGTGAACTGGCCTTTAAGGTCTGATGTTCAGATACATGTACACTCTTCAGGTATAATGTTTGGCAAGGTCTCATACTTGAATGAGTATCCACCATCAGATGTCGTGGTGATCCTCAGGGACCTCATGGTCCCCGGGACGGGAGCGCAACACTGAGTGATCCCCAACATTGCAGTGGTTAGATCCCCACCCGAGCAGTTTCCGTGACAGTAGTAAAATGTCAGCACTTTCGGATGGACGATCCAGTTGTCCCACCCTAGCTCCTCAAAGCTGATGTCGATCTCTGCTCGGTGGCAGTCGCTGTGTAGAGGCCTTTCCTGAGAGGGCCGCTGCAGAAGATAGATGGCAGAGGGAGACCAAGGAATGGTCACTGCTGCATTGCGGGGTGACCGGGAAGGTCCACGAGGTTGAACATGGAGGTGAAGAAAGGGCATCTTGTCTGGTTCTCCTGCGTGGCACTGACAGGCTGGACAGTGGACCTGAAGAAGAAAGGGGCCTTCGGCGACAAGGGCCAGCAGGTTCTGATCCAGATGGTAGGTGGTCCATCCATCAGAGCTTGAATTTGATGGAGCCTCCGCTGCCTGGAGTCGTTCTAGTGCTGTGGTTACAATGAAAAGCTGGGCGGAGGAGTTAGCTGTGACTGCTTCGCCTGCAAAGAACCAGAAGTGGGCTGATGTGACTACAGTGTCCTGGCTGTTGATGGAGGGCTGGAAGTAATATGTCATATGTCTGTTTGCAGTTTCTCCCTGAGCTGAGTCCGATTTGGTGCAGTCTACAGGGAGACATCAGATTAAAAAAACAAACAAACATGTTAGCCTACTTAACACTTTCTTTCATCTCTAAGCACAAAGTGAAATTCTTCACAGTGAACAGCGGTGATGAAGATGTGTACATCACAGCACAGTCACTTAAGAAGGCACTTGGCTGAGTGACGAAACGTTTCTCCCACTGAAAACGCTACGTCCAGATGAACAGAACCAACTTTTGGTGATTTACTTACCTGGATGACTGAGCATGCATCAGGACACTGACAGGTATGATTACTAATTTGGATCCAGCATGAACTTCTTTCAACCTGAGAGGACACTAACAAGTTTATTTCAGCCTAGTATAAGGTTATTCTTTGACAGTTAAGTTAAACCCCAAATTACACATGCCCCATCTACACACATTTATTTAAAAAATTGTTTTCTACTTGCCTTTTATTATTTAAAAAACTGCATTGTGTTGGCTTTGTTTCTTTCCTACATGTAGTTAATGTGTCTAAACATGAGTTAAGTTTATAAAAATTAAGTGTTGCAGATAAAGTACACATCTCTGCCAGTTTACTGCAACATAACTACAGTGGGGCAAAAAAGTATTTAGTCAGCCACCGATTGTGCAAGTTCCCCCACTTAAAATGATGACAGAGGTCAGTAATTTGCACCAGAGGTACACTTCAACTGTGAGAGACAGAATGTGAAAAAAAAATCCATGAATCCACATGGTAGGATTTGTAAAGAATTTATTTGTAAATCAGGGTGGAAATAAGTATTTGGTCACCTCAAACAAGGAAAATCTCTGGCTCTCACAGACCTGTAACGTCTTCTGTAAGAAGCTTTTCTGTCCCCCACTCGTTACCTGTATGAATGGCACCTGTTTGAACTCATCATCTGTATAAAAGACACCTGTCCACAGCCTCAAACAGTCAGACTCCAAACTCCGCCATGGCCAAGACCAAAGAGCTTTCGAAGGACACCAGGAAAAGTATTGTAGACCTGCACCAGACTGGGAAGAGTGAATCTACAATAGGCAAGCAGCTTGGTGTGAAAAAATCAACTGTGGGAGCAATCATCAGAAAATGGAAGACATACAAGACCACTGATAATCTCCCTCGATCTGGGGCTCCACGCAAGATCTCATCCCGTGGGGTCAAAATGATCATGAGAACGGTGAGCAAAGATCCCAGAACCACACGGGGGGACCTGGTGAATGACCTGCAGAGAGCTGGGACCAAAGTAACAAAGGTCACCATCAGTAACACACTACAACGGCAGGGAATCAAATCCCGCAGTGCCAGACGTGTTCCGCTGCTGAAGCCAGTGCATGTCCAGGCCCGTCTGAAGTTTGCCAGAGAGCACATGGATGATACAGCAGAGGATTGGGAGAATGTCATGTGGTCAGATGAAACCAAAGTAGAACTTTTTGGTATAAACTCAACTCGTCGTGTTTGGAGGAAGAAGAATACTGAGTTGCATCCCAAGAACACCATACCTACTGTGAAGCATGGGGGTGGAAACATCATGCTACGGGGCTGTTTTTCTGCCAAGGGGACAGGACGACTGATCCGTGTTTAGGACAGAATGAATGGGGCCATGTATCGTGAGATTTTGAGCCAAAACCTCCTTCCATCAGTGAGAACTTTGAAGATGAAACGAGGCTGGGTCTTCCAACATGACAATGATCCAAAACACACCGCCCGGGCAACAAAGGAGTGGCTCCGTAAGAAGCATTTGAAAGTCCTGGAGTGGCCTAGCCAGTCTCCAGACCTCAACCCCATAGAAAATCTGTGGCGGGAGTTGAAAGTCCGTGTTGCTCGGCGACAGCCCCAAAACATCACTGCTCTCGAGAAGATCTGCATGGAGGAATGGGCCAAAATACCAGCTACTGTGTGTGCAAACCTGGTAAAGACCTATAGTAAACGTTTGACCTCTGTTATTGCCAACAAAGGTTATGTTACAAAGTATTGAGTTGTATTTTTGTTATTGACCAAATACTTATTTTCCACCCTGATTTACGAATAAATTCTTTACAAATCCTACCATGTGGATTCATGGATTTTTTTTTTTCACATTCTGTCTCTCACAGTTGAAGTGTACCTCTGGTGCAAATTACTGACCTCTGTCATCATTTTAGGTGGGGGAACTTGCACAATCGGTGGCTGACTAAATACTTTTTTGCCCCACTGTATAAGTAAGGCTGCATTACAATATGCAGCACTGAAATTTAAGCATTGTCACCACCTAGGAGGTTATGTTTTTAGTAGTGTTTGTGTGCATGCATGCCATTATGTTTGTAAAAACAATGGCTCAAACAGTTGAATGAATTCTGATAAAACTTTGCAGAAGTGTAAAGTGGGATCATGTTAACAATCCATTAAAATTTGGCTTAAATGCACCATTGTCTTCAAGGTCAGCTTAATGATTTATTGGTTGAAAATTGATAAAAAGCCTTATGACTTGATAACTATGATTCTTACAAGTGTGGTGTGTCAACACATACCTCTCCTAGACCTCTCCTTTAAGGTCAAGTTTGATTGATCTGAAGGTCAAAGTGTTAATAATGCTAACAAGAACCATTTAAAATGACAAGAGGTTTTCACTCTGACCAAACTTACTGATATGATACTATGGTAAGTACTGTAAGAAATACCGTCCAGGGAGTGAGCCACCTCGGCAGACAGCACTTCAGGTCGAGTGCCATTAGTTCCATTACATTTTAGAGAAGGTAAATATATTTAAAACTAATGTCTCTGAGGTTGCAACTCACACTATAACAGTGATGGATAAACAGCACTGGCAAACTTTTTTTTCCCCAAAAAATCCCATATTTATTAATGGAAACTTTAGAGCCAACAATCCGTTTCACCCTTTTTTTGAGGTGTTCTATTTTATTTTCAATTAGACAAGAATTATCATTAAAGGTGATCAGGTGTGTTCAAAGGTTACCAAAATAAATCGACTTTTAATTCACATACAAAGAGTGATATAACATAAAGCTTGAGGAACTTCAGTGAAGGTGATGAATATCAGTAGATCAGGTTAATTTTAAACAACTTACTTTTGTGTGTATTTTGTGAGTTTTTGAAACTTTTATACACTCTATGTTGGTTGTAACAGAGAGTGTATAAAAGACAGATGGTGCTGCCACCATGGGGTGAAAAGAGAACATTACACATTATTGATTCTGTTTGTGGCAGCGGGCCAGAACTAATACGTTTTAAGGAAGGAGCGAGGGGACATATAAAATCTGATTTAGTGCCATGATTGGCCCGGGACAGACTTTGGACATCGCCCTGTCTAAGGACATAAAGACTAAATCACATATCTGTCTACCTAACTATTAATTGTTTTATTTGGAACATGTAAATATACCTAAAATAGCAGAATACATTGTCTGAGAAGCTTCTTCAGTTCTCCTCAGAACTGAAGAAGCTTCTCGGATGAGAGGTGAAACGTCTTCAAATAACTTAAAGATGTCCAGATGCTTTTCTTTCCAAGCTCCTTAGAGAGCAGAATACATTGTAAATAGGAAAATAAAACAAAGTTAATATGCTGAGTTGTTGTGAATGTCTCTATATTTTACACAATTTAGATGCTTGGAAAGGAGTAGGATGAAGTTTACACTTATTTGATCCCACCACCCTTAATACTATTACATAATTTTGATTATTCAGTGTATCTTATTATCTTACTACCTGGCATTTGGATAGATGCAATTCTGCTGCGCATCATTTTGTTTTTACTACTAATACAAATGTATATTAATGGATGTTAAAAGAAGTAAAAATATGTATAACCATCTATAATATACAAATAATAAACTTTGCAAGGAAATTTTGCAGAAAAATTTTGCAAATAATGGCATCCTTATGGTTTTCATTTAGAATAAGATCTATTAAAACTTAAAGTCAAAATGTATCCGTATACTGTTTTATTTGTAAGAGTAAGAGGACATTTGACCTGTTGATCGATTTAAAGACCCGTGTGGAGTTTTAGACTCACTCCACTCAAACAGATAAGTGCAAAAGAATTTCTCACCTGAACCCGGGAACAGAATTATTTGCGATGATTCCTGGTTCGGACGGGTTTGAGGATTAACCCATGATGTTCTGCTTGTCCTGTGGGCCCTCTGGTGCAGGTGCCTCGTATCAGGAGGTACCCTGTCTGCATCGGGACCTTGCAGCGTGCTCAGAGGGGGTTCTTCGAGCCCGAGACCTTCCAGAACCCGTACTTTGAACCAGGATAGCACAGCCCCACGGGACAGCTCCTCACCCATGCAAGCTTGAATTATACCATGGATGCAAAGAGGACCCAGGATGAGGACAGTACAGGACACCATGACTATATATCTTGAAACTCTTGATGAGAGGGGGAAAAAAAATCCTTAAAGTAGGCGCAACAATTTTTACAGCTTCAGAGTCTGCCTTGTTTGTCTGGTTACCTCTAGAAAATGGATTCCCTCCTGTTGCTTTCCCTGTTTTCTAACATATTTGTTTTGTCTCTGCGTGCTATCTGCCTCTGAGGGAAGTCTGTGAAGTAAGGCATTCTGCTGGTGAAACAAATGGAAGATAAAGAGTGACCTTGACGGATTGGATGTTACACACAGTAACAGGGGAATGTGTCTCTGTCTGCTTCTTTGTCCTACTCAGTTGTTTCTGGGTAGATTGGTTTACTTTAATCTTCAGCATACAGATAAAAACATATAAATGCCACAAATATATAAACTTCTCCTTTTTTATTTGATGTGAATTAAATTTAGGCATCTGTCAAGACATTCCTCCTCTCAGATTTCTGTATGCTTCCATGTTGCACACTCTTTTACACACACACACACACACACACACACACACACACACACACACACACACACACACACACACACACAAAAGCAGTAATACATTTTGAAATGATAGGAAGGAAATTGGAAATCCTTTCAAAATTAGGAATAAATCTACCTGTGATCACTAAATCTGTAGTCTGGCATTAAGCTGAAGACACACAGCTGTCAAAAACAAAATGCCTTTGTCTGCGCCTCTTTATCTGACTGACCTTGAATCCCTGTCTGGGAAAATGTTTTCCGTGGTTTAGGTTTGAGGAGAATTTACAGTGGGGCAAAAAAGTATTTAGTCAGCCACCGATTGTGCAAGTTCCCCCACCTAAAATGATGACAGAGGTCAGTAATTTGCACCAGAGGTACACTTCAACTGTGAGAGACAGAATGTGAAAAAAAAAAATCCATGAATCCACATGGTAGGATTTGTAAAGAATTTATTCGTAAATCAGGGTGGAAAATAAGTATTTGGTCAATAACAAAAATACAACTCAATACTTTGTAACATAACCTTTGTTGGCAATAACAGAGGTCAAACGTTTACTATAGGTCTTTACCAGGTTTGCACACACAGTAGCTGGTATTTTGGCCCATTCCTCCATGCAGATCTTCTCGAGAGCAGTGATGTTTTGGGGCTGTCGCCGAGCAACACGGACTTTCAACTCCCGCCACAGATTTTCTATGGGGTTGAGGTCTGGAGACTGGCTAGGCCACTCCAGGACTTTCAAATGCTTCTTACGGAGCCACTCCTTTGTTGCCCGGGCGGTGTGTTTTGGATCATTGTCATGTTGGAAGACCCAGCCTCGTTTCATCTTCAAAGTTCTCACTGATGGAAGGAGGTTTTGGCTCAAAATCTCACGATACATGGCCCCATTCATTCTGTCCTTAACACGGATCAGTCGTCCTGTCCCCTTGGCAGAAAAACAGCCCCATAGCATGATGTTTCCACCCCCATGCTTCACAGTAGGTATGGTGTTCTTGGGATGCAACTCAGTATTCTTCTTCCTCCAAACACGACGAGTGGAGTTTATACCAAAAAGTTCTACTTTGGTTTCATCTGACCACATGACATTCTCCCAATCCTCTGCTGTATCATCCATGTGCTCTCTGGCAAACTTCAGACGGGCCTGGACATGCACTGGCTTCAGCAGCGGAACACGTCTGGCACTGCGGGATTTGATTCCCTGCCGTTGTAGTGTGTTACTGATGGTGACCTTTGTTACTTTGGTCCCAGCTCTCTGCAGGTCATTCACCAGGTCCCCCCGTGTGGTTCTGGGATCTTTGCTCACCGTTCTCATGATCATTTTGACCCCACGGGATGAGATCTTGCGTGGAGCCCCAGATCGAGGGAGATTATCAGTGGTCTTGTATGTCTTCCATTTGCTGATGATTGCTCCCACAGTTGATTTTTTCACACCAAGCTGCTTGCCTATTGTAGATTCACTCTTCCCAGTCTGGTGCAGGTCTACAATACTTTTCCTGGTGTCCTTCGAAAGCTCTTTGGTCTTGGCCGTGGCGGAGTTTGGAGTCTGACTGTTTGAGGCTGTGGACAGGTGTCTTTTATACAGATGATGAGTTCAAACAGGTGCCATTCATACAGGTAACGAGTGGGGGACAGAAAAGCTTCTTACAGAAGACGTTACAGGTCTGTGAGAGCCAGAGATTTTCCTTGTTTGAGGTGACCAAATACTTATTTTCCACCCTGATTTACGAATAAATTCTTTACAAATCCTACCATGTGAATTCATGGATTTTTTTTTCACATTCTGTCTCTCACAGTTGAAGTGTACCTCTGGTGCAAATTACTGACCTCTGTCATCATTTTAAGTGGGGGAACTTGCACAATCGGTGGCTGACTAAATACTTTTTTGCCCCACTGTATAACCTTTAAACAGGCCTAAAAGCACATTTTCACAGTAGTTTTCTTTTAAAATAGGCATATTTGATCATATATGATCCAGGCGATTGATATATGCATTTTTTGTCTGTTTGTTTTGTTGGTTTTTCTTTTTTTGCCCTTTGTCACCGTCCCTCTTCCCCGCAGTTTTTCTTTCCCTCTTTCTTTCTCCCTTTTCTTTCCCCCAGTCAAGTCTGTCCCGTGTGTAGTAAGTGAAAATAAAATAAACAATAAAGGCAAGGCCGGGATGGTCCATTTGGTAAAGTAAATCCGTTCGGCATCTTTCTTTGCCTTTAGACAATAATTCTGATGGCAAAAGAACCAAACAGGACAGGCGGAAAAAATAGATAAATAAAATAAATAAATAAAAATTAAATAAATAAAATAAATAAATAAAAATTAAATAAATAAAATAGGCATATTTTCAATCAGTAAAGCTTTTATTTTGAGCAAATGTTAAGATGTGAAAGTACAACCAAATCCGTGAAATGATGAATAGAATGAAAACCCATCCTAGCCCACCGAGGAGCTTTAAGAGTAGTGCACCTCAAACTCGTGGACTTAATCCTGAAGCAGGAGAGATCTTTTTTCAACAAACTTTTAAAATAAGCAATAAGGGAAAATTCAAGAAAAGAGTTTTCCACAAAGTCTTGCAGAAATGGCAGATATCTGACATAGTGCATTGCTAGGTGGGTATAAAAAGGATCAAACTTTTCCCACTGCTTTATCCGTTTGAAAATCAGCTTCTATGTGTTTTTGGGATCATTGTCCACACTCAAATATTTCCAAGTTTCAACTGTCTATCTGCTGATTTGAGATGAAGATTGTAGCATTGTCTTAACACACGCTTGAATGTTCCACAACAGGGAGCTGTCAAAATGTCTGCTTTTATAGAGGAGCTCACACTTGCTGATGGTCATAAAGGTGAACATAAATGGGCACTTTGACATCAACATTACGATGTAGTCACAAAACATAGAAGGAAAGGACAGCCTTGATTTAGCAGATTTTTCCAGGTTTAGAAGCTCAACTTTGGTTTTCTGTCTTCTTTCAGGTGAAGGACTAGATATATGTGGGACCTTCAGATTGTTCCTGCCTCTGAGACTCTCTGGGATGATATAAAACCAGACTGGATGTTAAAAACATTTGTCACATGCTCAAGAGTATGTAAGGAGAGATTAATCAAAGCTTAACTTTCAGTTTTTGCAGCAGAAGATGGTAGGAAATATTTGGATGTATTTAAGAGAATATTCATTTATTCAGTAGTGTTAGTTTACATTGGCAGTTTGAGCTCCATAATTTTAACAGTTATAAATTAAAGATAGAGCTGAAATGAACAATTACTTTTATTATCTACTGTTTCCTTCATTTAATTATTTTTTAATACAACAAAAAGATAAAAGAAAGAAGAAGAAAAAAGATATTTGATACATACATACATATGTATATATATGCACATACATATATATATATATATAGAGAGAGAGAGAGCGAGAGAGAGAGAGAGAGAGACAGATTTTTTTTGGTAATCTTGAATCTCGTGTTCACAGTACAAAAAACAAAAAACTTCATTTGCTTCTCTTGGTTTCTGAACACTTATTCTTTCCAATTTGCTTTGGCACTTACACACTGGTTTGTTAACATGTGACGTCAAGACTCATCAGCAAGTGTTTGTTAAAAAAAATAAATAAACGTTTCTTTGTGTGTCTGTTAGTAATGAAAGAGTAGTGGCTGACTCTCAGCTGATAATGAATTTGTCTGTGAATGAAAGCATTGACGGCCAACATGGAGACAGAACCTATGATTTAGCATTAATAAGATATGCAGTTATACAACATGAACATATTCTGTGTTTCAAAAGGTGGTGGTATGAAACACATTACTTCATTAAAAAAAACAAACCCTAGTATGGGCATTGAACTCATGCCCTGTTAACACCATATGATAACAATCTGAGCTTAGTGGCATACTGGGATTACTTTTTTCAACTTGAGAAAAATGTGTGCTTATCCAGAAATATTTCAGTTGGTACCAATGAAAACAACCATTAAATGGATAAACCCAAATCTTGGATGCTCCATTTTGCCTACTAATCAGAAGATAGCTGTGTAGTTCATTCAACGAGTAATGTGGATGAAACAATTGAGAATGGTATACTTATACAGCTATTGTTGTATTGCTGAGTCAGCTGGGATAAGTAAAGAATGGGGGGAATTTTATGTTAAGTTTTTCTTAATATAACCACTGTAACCTTTTGACTTTTTCTACTGAAACATTATGTATGAAAAGCATAATTATGTTTACTTAATAGCCATTAATTAATTAGAGGTTGCACTATCATTCTCAGGCATAAAAGAAGTCCTAAACCTAGCATCCTCTTCTGTCACACCAACTCTCTGCATGTCCGGTATCCAGGAATGTACTCTGTGATCTTTGTCTTTTCTTCCTGCCTGGCAGCGCCATCTTCAATATCCTTTATCCCTCTATAGTTACTACAGTTCTGCATATTACACTTGCTGCAAATCAGTACCAGTACACTTCATCTCCTTTTCTCAGACATTCTCCCTCTCCAAGATTGTGTTCAACCACCTGGCCAAAAACTCCACTACCCTCTCTCCACAGGTATGTCATCTGTACACTCTTCATCCGCTTCATAGCTGTCCACATTTTCTCTTCTCTACACCTTTAATCCAAGAAGGGACATTAAAATGTGAGGAATAATAAATACAAAAAGTGTGAGAAGGCTTTTAAAATGTGTGGCTACAAGATCTTTCAAAGTATTGGCATATCTGCATTGACAAGATTTGGGCCTTTGATGTAGCCCTGGTGTTATAATACTGCTAAGTTACCAAATAATCACTGCCACTCATCTAAGCAGGAAAAAGTTGCCACACCTACACTGAAGATCAGATAGAAAGATGAGGAAAAGAGGGAACCGTAATGAGAGACAGGAACCAATGAAAACAAAAACAATATTGGTCTAAAGAACACAGACTACAGGCATTGGAAAACAGAAAGCTTCTGGCATCAAAAATCTGTTCTACTTCTTTCAGTTTCTCTACATTCATATGTAGGGAAACCACCAATTAGGCTTGGATTCATTAAAACATGTTGTGCAGCAGTGTTGCTCAAACTGAACTCTTTACCTTGCACTATTATAAACATTTGTGTGTTATATGAATATTTATTATTGTAGAGTCTTTACCTTACAAATAAACGCATCTTGAGGAAACTTGATGTGAATTGGGGCTATATATTTTTTACCCCCAGCATTTTCAAGCTCTTGTAATTACTTAATCCACATGAAATTTTCAAAGCAGAAAAAATAAAAACTTTGTGGCACATTTTTTTGCTATAACAGCATGAATATCAGTTTTTATATCTATGACCCAGAGGAACATAATTTTGCACCGTTACCTTGGAGGACCTCTTTCTGATAATTCACTAACAACCCCCCCCAAAAGTCAGTAAACTTAAGTAAAGGCTCATACCAACCATGTGGCAAAGTTCAAAATATGTTATAGCATGTGGAATGTCCCTCTTTTTTAACCTACAGTTCGATTGCAGGTTCATTCTGTGTAAATAAGCGGACTAGGAAAATATTCATATTATGACGGTTATGTTTTGCATGGTTTACTTTAATATACTAAAATTATTGTCCAAAAAAGTAAAAAAAGAAAATCCTGAAGGTAAACAGCCAGGCAAGACTCCAGAAATCAAGCTACAACTCGTACTCATAATCCTGCTAATTAACATTTACGCCCCCCCCCCCCCCCCCCCCCCCCACACACACACACACAAAAGCAGTAATACATTTTGAAATGACAGGAAGTAAATTGGAAATACTTTCAAAGTTAGGAATAAATCTACCTGTGATCACTAAATCTGTAGTCTGGCATTAAGCTGAATACTGGGTTTCAAATGTCTCAAGATCAGTCTGTTTCATTTGTTTCATACCTTTTATTATTGTTATTAGTAGTATTATTAATTATAAAGCCATAAATGTTGTGTATTAAGTCCTTAACATTTTTAAAGACAATAGGAAGAGCTTAGTATTACAGATAGCTATTTTGTGGGTCTCGCTTAGCATAAAGCATTTCTTTTCTGCATGTGTACATTGAGCTGAGAGAAAACACAGCATCAGCCAGGAGGGTTGGCAGAAATGGGAAGATGCTGAAGAAAAACATCTCCATGGTGGAGACCAGCAGGTATCTGTGTTTCGGCCGAGCAGATGTGACCGCGTGCAGCATTGCTGCGATGACCGGATCGGCGTCCTTGAATCCCACCCTACATGTTGACGTGAAGTAGTCATTGGCCAGATCAATGTACTCTCTGCCAAAGATTCGTTTTTTCTCATCATCCAGTTTGTTCCAGATGTCCAAAGCAGTTTTCCTCTTCAGGATGTTAGTGGCTTGGCCAAAATTACCTGGCTGAATGATGCTGACCTGAAAGGGAGTTTATGTTCAGTTAGTCCATTTACAGCGTTTTTGTGTGTATCTGTGTTTCTGTGTGTGTTTTAACTTAAACAACAAATCCATGACATTTATGAAAGGTTATTTGCGTTCCTGATGAAACTTTAGCTAGCTTAGCATAAAGACTCAACTAGGAGGAAAGAGTCTTCTATCAGGTATTATTAAATCTTGATGGGTGTTCACATCAGTATCAATTACTCCAACTCATGGATTCCTGTAAACCCATAACTTGTTTTCTCACTTCTATTTTTGTTGGGTTAGACCAAAAAGAAGAAATGGATTAGGCAAACTTTAGATATACTCTAATTAATTTTCTATGATATATACTATGATGTCATGTTTGATCACAATAATCTCAAAATTAAGGACACAGAGCTAATATTTTTACATTTTTAAGTAAAGATTTAGGTTTCAAGAGAAACAATGTGGTTTTGAAAAATGGCAAAGCTTGCACAATGTTCAAGGTTTCTGCCCTGGACTCGTTCAAATGGTCACAACGTAACTGGTAAACACATGGTCACTTAGAGCTTCATGTCTGTTAATGAAATACACATTAACAGACAAACAGTCTTGAGCCACCCCTCATTTGTTTATATTTTGTTTCCAAGAAGCCAAAATTTTCTGTATTTTTTTCAAAGTGGTCTTGATCAATAGCTTGCTGGACTTTCTAAAGGTCTTTCAAAGTTTTTTGGGGGGGGGGCATTGGTTGCTATTTTAGTCATCTGTGGTCTATACGTAACAGGTAACTTAGTAAAGAACCAGGTTTAAATTGCATTTAGAGGCACTATGTTAATAGCTGCCCATTGCAAAAACACATTTAAGGACAAAAGGAGAAGTGGGAGGCCTTTAAAAATCCTACAGCAGATGAAAAGCATCTTAAGAAATAGGGAAAAAAAAAAAAAAAAACCCCACCTAATCAGAAACGTTCTCAGTGGAAGGCTGGCTGTCAAGAAGCCATTCTTATTGAATGGAAAGAGGGAGAAAAGGCTGAAAGGCTGAGGTGTGAAAATTACACAAGAACTGGACTAAAAAGCTTTGACAACTGTTCTGATGGAGTGATGAATCCATATTTGACATTTTTGGTTCAAATGGCCATCATTTTTACAAAAGGTCAGGAGAGTGGTACAACAGTGACTTTCTTGATGCATGCTCAATCATCCAGGTAAGCAAATCCCAAATAATTGATTCTGAAACCTGCAGTCAGCTGGGACTGAAGAAGTCACTTGGATAAGTGAAAAAATGTTTCTCACACTGAAAATGTTACGTCTAGATGAACAGAATCATTTTTTTTGGATACAACAGTGAGTGTCTACAGCCATCTGTAAAACACGGTGGGGGCTCTGTCATGGTTTGGGGCTGCATTTGAACCACTGGTGTAAATTAATAGAATTATGAACAGAATCAAAGCAGCCAAATTGTTCTGTGTGTTATACAAGTGTGAGAACCAGATGTTTCTCTGAATCCTGTTCCTAAAAGCAAAATAAATAAGCATTGGAATGTCTTGGAAAATCCAATGAAAACATACCATGGTTTTTCATTAGAATGTGGTGTCCCACAGCACTGGCAAAAACAACTCTGTACAGTGTAATTAAAATAAAAAAAAATTCAACTTCACTTACTCAATGAACCGTATTCATAGAAAGACTTCGTTCCCATTCCCCTCACAGGCATAACATTTTATGTACCACAGAATTACTAAATTTTCTACTTCATGCTTTACAGTGTCATGGGATGTTTTTGTGTATCTTTTCACCCATTCGGTACCTTCACGCCAAAACTAGCCATTTCCACTCTTAAGCAGTCAGCAAATGCCTCCAGTCCTCTCTTTGACACACTGTATGCTCCCATGTTCAAGCAGTAGAAGAAGGAAAAGATACTTGACACAAAAACCATCCGACCTGAAAACATTACACAAGCCTTTATTATCCATAACGCCACTACAGTATAAATGTGAGGACAGTAATGTAGCTACACATGGAACTCACCTTTGCTGGCACGAACCAGCGGTAGGAAAGCGATAGATGTCCTAATGGATCCAAACAGGTTAACATCCACCATGTTTTGGAAATCTTCAATAGTGTTCCATTCGATCTCGGCCCAGTCTGAGATCCCAGCATTGTTCACAACTGCCCACAGACCTGACAAACAATAAAATCCCACTGACCCTACTTTTTTCTTTAGAGAAATGTAGTTTTAAATGTGAAATAAAAAACATGCAACATGTCATGGATAGACCAAATAGACTAGAAAGTTATTTTTTTCCCACACTATTTGTCAAATTTGTAAAAGTTTTATTTCTTGCAAAAACAGAAACTGAACTGGCCTTTGGAAAGTTGACCTCACAAGCTAAAAAAATTAAAAGACTGGATTTACTGTGGATTCAAGACTTTTCATTATTCACCTTTGCCTTTTAATCTGTAACTATCATTGAGATTTTATCCTTACATATTTAACAACCCCTGGAGGATCTTAGAAAAATGCATACACTATCGGTCTTAGAGCCACAAATCGACCACGCCCAAAAAAGTGCTATAAAAAATTTATATATTAATATTTTATTCCACTTTAAATTAGCCAATCTTTTAGACCTACTTCTCCTTGAAATATTCATGTCAAGTTTTAATTACATTTCGCGGATTTTAACCCTTTATATCCCGGTTTCGTCACATGAGCGCACTGCTTTTTTTTGCCCCAAAAACATAAAACATAAAATATTTTCCAAAAAAAACATTTGAAGTAATATTTTATTGTTATTATAATTAGGCCTTTAGATGGACAAAAGATTGGCACCAACATTAATTTCGATCCGGTTTTAATTTTTTTTCCAGAAGCCAAAAATGTCCCCAGGCGGCGCTGCTGCTCCTGCTCCCCCGGGGAGGAGTGCCTCTGCCGCGGGTGTGTTTCGCGCAGCGCCGGAGCATATGGTTCGGTTCCCGTGTCTGCAGCACACACTTCCACTACCACGTGAAAACAAATACGTCATTTCCTGTTGATTAAAAAAAAAAAAAAAAATCAAACGAACCTAAGGTCAGAAAATGGTCCGGAACGAGCAGCGGGCCAAGCTGCTGCTGTACGTGGGAAATTAGTCTGCCTTTTCCGGGTATCTGTCTCGAGCAGGCCGCTGGAGAACATGTGTATGTTCCAGCAGGCGTCACATGTGGAGCAAGGGCGCCACCCGGTGGACAAATAAAAAAATTACAACTCTAAGGCCAGTACTGCAAGCGGAAGCGGAAGCATTACCGATCACGATCGATTTGACCGTAATTTTTTTGCTGTGAAAAATAGCGTTTATAATGGGTTTCAATGGGGCACAAATCGACCACTAGGTCCGATAGCGTAAGTTTATCGCTAGCTTAGCCACTGAAGCTAATTTCCGGAAGTCATACTGTGACCAAACTTTTTTTTGCAGACGTTCGCTATATTCCATTCAACACTGTGCAAATGGCAGGTAATCAAAATTTGAAAAAGCCACAAATCGACCCTCCAGGGGTTTAAATACAAACAAGTCAAGAGATAAAGATAAAGAGATAAAGAAAAGTCAAAAGTTTGTCTTTTCTTTATCTATGGAAATAAGCAAACAATAAAATACAATTTTCTCCTTTTTGCCATGGCTAATCTTTGATACATTTTTTCCATTGAGCTAAACTCCTACCTTTCTCTGGCAGGTTCTCCTGCACCATTTTCTTTGCCTGCTGCAAGTCTTCATCCCTTGTGACATCCAACTTGAGGATTTTTAGATTACTGGAACTCTGTCTGACCAGGCTCTGGGCTCCAGCTCCTCCTGGAGACAAACACCCAGCAAAGACCACAAACCCCTTTTGGTCCAAACAGCGAGCCAGGTGGTGCCCGAAGCCACTGTCACAGCCTGTTATCAGCACAGCATGGCCACAGCTGTCCAACACATGGTTGGAGCGGTAGATGGAAATAAGCTTGGAATAGATGAAGAGGAGGATGGCAGTGATGGGGATGATGCTGACCATTTCGATGAGGAAGAAAATGGTGATCATGCTGCTGAAGTTTCAATGAATTACTGTGCTAGATGATTATCTGTATAGATGCACGGTTGATGAGGTTCAGAGGATAGACTGGCCACCTTCCTTGGCATGTGTAGAATATATAAATAGCTTCACCAGAAAGAAAGAAAACAGAAACAAGATTCAAAACAAGTGAAAATAGACGAAATCTTTTCTTCTAATAGAGAAAACGTTTCTTCTTGAAACATTAAAAAAGGCCACAAAATAAAGATTAACTCTTACCAGAAGTGTCATCTCATGTTCTGGTGAAAGGGAGTGCAGTCTTTAAATAACAAGTCATCGGGTGAACTCTGCCAGGACGACAAAGTCAGATCAGAGTTTTTTTTTTTTTTTTTACAAAATGCCTCCGGCTGCTTTCATTTGAGACATATCTTTGTAAGACATCATATGTGTACTGGAACCTTCACACAATTATGTGGGGATAGCTTTTGTGGCTTTACCAAGAACTAAAGATTATACAAAAGTACAGGAAGTAAAGATTATACAAAAGGGTATTATACAGGGGCACTGCAAACAGCCAAAGTGTTTGTTGCCTCAGTTCAACAAGTCAGTAGTTGTTTCATCAGGAGCAGATATTAAAAAGGAAACAAATAATGTTGTTGACACAGCCAACAAATAATCGAAACAACTGGCTATAGGCAGACTTATAGAGCTATAGAGCTTTAAGGCATCAGTAGTCAGTCTGTCCCCCTCTTTTTCTTTTTTTTTTCTTGCCTGTGCCGTTCGGTTCTTTTGCCATCAGAATTGTTGTCTAAAGGCGAAGAAAGATGCACAACGGATTTACTTTACCAAATAGACCATCCCAGCCTTGCCGTAATGGTCCATTTGATTCACCTTTTATTGTTTATTTTATTTTTTATTTTCACTTGCTAGATACGGGACAGACTGAGGAAAAGACAGGGGAGAAAGAAAGAGGGAAAGGAAAAACAGCGGAGAAGAGGGACGGGGATAAAGGGCAAAAAACAAAAACCAACAAAATAAGCAGACAAAAAATACATATATCAATCACCTGGATCACCTGTTGAGAAAGAAAAAAGAAAACAAGCAGAAGAAAAAGAGAGCAATAGAATAAACAACATCATGATGATATATTGGAATATGACAGTAAATACTAAATATTAAACATTATTGTGAAGCACGTAAGATCGACAGCGCACAGTGTGCTTTGAGGTAGGAGCCAAGACATATCTTTGTAAGACATCATATGTGTACTGGAACCTTCACACAATTATGTGGGGATAGCTTTTGTGGCTTTACCAAGAACTAAAGATTATACAAAAGTACAGGAAGTAAAGATTATACAAAAGGGTATTATACAGGGGCACTGCAAACAGCCAAAGTGTTTGTTGCCTCAGTTCAACAAGTCAGTAGTTGTTTCATCAGGAGCAGATATTAAAAAGGAAACAAATAATGTTGTTGACACAGCCAACAAATAATCGAAACAACTGGCTATAGGCAGACTTATAGAGCTATAGAGCTTTAAGGCATCAGTAGTCAGTCTGTCCCCCTCTTTTTCTTTTTTTTTTCTTGCCTGTGCCGTTCGGTTCTTTTGCCATCAGAATTATTGTCTAAAGGCGAAGAAAGATGCACAACGGATTTACTTTACTAAATGGACCATCCCAGCCTTGCCGTAATGGTCTATTTGATTCACCTTTTATTGTTTATTTTATTTTTTATTTTCACTTGCTAGATACGGGACAGACTGAGGAAAAGACAGGGGAGAAAGAAAGAGGGAAAGGAAAAACAGCGGAGAAGAGGGACGGGGATAAAGGGCAAAAAACAAAAACCAACAAAATAAGCAGACAAAAAATACATATATCAATCACCTGGATCACCTGTTGAGAAAGAAAAAAGAAAACAAGCAGAAGAAAAAGAGAGCAATAGAATAAACAACATCATGATGATATATTGGAATATAACAGTAAATACTAAATATTAAACATTATTGTGAAGCACGTAAGCCACAGCCACAGCCCCGTCCTCCAGGGCATGAAGCAGGTATGGAAGCGATCAAAACTCCAGACATCCAGAGGCCCTCAGAGCACAAGAGACCAAGGAAGACCAACAGAGGGGCAGCCGTGCCACTGTCCCAGAAAGAGCCGAGGAGAGTCCCAGATGAGGGGTCACTCAGCAGCCGTGGAGCAGAAGCCAGGGGGGGGGTTGCGGTGACGTGCCCGTGAGCTCCGCCGGCAGCCAGCTGTGCCAGAGTGACTGAGGCTGGGGGCACCCCACCCCCGAAGTGGCCCGAGCGAGCCCCAGGCCCGAATAAGCAGCCACCAAGGAGTGAGCTGGTGTGTGCCTGTCCCATCCCCGGACACAAAGAACCACCAATGCACCGATGTCTGAGGGCGTCTGCCACTGGAAGGGGAAGTGGTGGGGGGAGATAGGCCTCCATACCTTGGAGGGCCTGAGATGTCCCCAGAGAGGTGACATCTGATACCCGACCTGACATATGGACACAAACAAGCAGGCACACACAGATACAAACATCCATTCCCACCCTCATGCTCTCATATGCACTTACTCCACACTCACCCAACGTGGAGACAGACATAGAGAGACACTGTACACACGATCACACTCCCCAAGCGTATTCTAAGCGCCTAGGTACCCTTGCCCCTGGAGGGGGAAACTGCACCCAGACCCGGGTGGTGTTACCCTTTTCCCTGGGGTGGGGAGAAGCAGACCGCCCTGACTCCGCAGCAGCAGGGAGGCCCCACATTCCAGACCCCAGTCGGACGGCCAACTGCTCCTCCTAGCCCTCCTGCTCCAGCAGGCCGCAGAGAACGGGGGTGTGTGAAGACTCCAAACCTCCCTCCGCCCGCTCATTTGTAGTGTTGATGCATGTGTGTTCTAAGGTGCATATAAACCCAGGAGGGCATGGAGCTACCTGCCAGAGAGCAGCAGGTAAGCACATAGCCCCTCCTGATAGCCCTCAATGTCTACATGTATTTAAAATTGAGAGGTGGGCAACGACGCCAGGGGTGGGGTGTACACCCTTGATGGTCTTTTGGATTCCGTGTAGTGTGCTCACCCCCAAGATCCTATATGTATGTGTAATGAGAGTGTGAGTAATGTGAATGTCTAAGTTGTGGGATAAAATTGAGGCAGAGGCAGCCAGAAGGGGACAGAGGGGGGGGGGGGGGGGGGGGGGAATGCCTCCCCTGCACCCTGGTGACACACCCTTACCCCAAGGCCCTACATGTGTGGGTGATTGTGGTGGAGCGGGAAGAGGGAGGCAGCTGAAGATGGGGAGGGAAGGAAGGGAGGGGCAAGTGACCCCTCCCTGGATCCAGTTCCCCCGCTGACCCCAGTAGGCACCCCCATACTCCGCAACCCGCCAGGGAAAGGGGGTCCTGGCCCATCCGGACCGGGGGCCAGTACAGCAGCGCCGCCTGACCCCGCAGAGCCCGGGACAGCCCACCCGACCCAACCACCCACCCCGTCATCCACTCATCTTCCAGAGTACACAAGACAATAGACGCCCAGGCTGAGATCTTCCTCCACCTCTCCTGTATCTCCCCCTCCTGCAGAGAGTTCCTGAAGAGAGGAGACCTCCTGCAAGATGTAACAACCTTCCCCACCAGTTGAAGAGCCCCCCAGGTGGCTTGATGCACTGGCGGCACCCTGCGCCAGGGCTGGGCCCCCAAACACCCACCCGCCCACAACCCCCCCGAGGCCCAGCCAGGGCCCCAGCCCAGAGACAGAGCGCCCCCAGAACTTCACGCCCGTCCCGGACCCACCCAGGGGCAGCCAGGCTACCAGGTCAGTAACCCACGTCCGTCAGCACAGACCCTCCCTTAGCCCCGCTGCACGCAGCCACGAGAGCCAACAGAACCCTTAATAGGCCGTGACCGCTACCCCAGGTTCAGCCCTCCAAGGAAGATGCTCCTGGGGAACCCCCCGACGCCCCAAGCCTGTCCCTACCCCCACACCAATCACAACAGCGAAGGCAGGACCAAATTATGACCTCCCACCCCCATTAGGTGATGGAGCTGATCAAAGGAGCCCAGAGCAATTGATCTGATGTGGTGGCAGAGGCTGTATCAAGACTAATGTAATCTAATAGATAGTTTATATTGGTTAGAATTAAGATTATCTTTATTTTTCCTTATGCTATGCATAGGGCAGTGAAAACCATATGGGCGATATTCTTTTCTGAAGTGACATTATCTAAGCTGCCAACAAACACACTAAAGGGGAAGTTGGAATGTTACATTTCAGACACTTCGATAAGTCTTCACATATCTCGCGCCCAAACTTCTGAACTGGTGGACAGAACCAAAGAGCATGGATATAATTGTCCGGTGAATTGGTTTGGCAGTGTGAGCAGTTGTTGGTAGACGTAAAGCCCATCTTGAACATCCGATGACCTGTATAGTGCACTCTATGTAGTATTTTGTATTGAATTAATTGAAGACTGGGATTTCTAATTAGATGAAAGGTTTTTAAGCAAATCTGAGACCAGAAGTTTTGGTCTAAGTTAACTGATAAATCCGCTTCCCATTTTGCAATAGGAAGTGATATTGATTCATCTGTTTTAGAAAGCATTCTGTATTTTTTGGAAAGTAATTTGGGGGGTTTTAAGAGTAAGAAATTGAACCACACTTGGTGGTGTTTGTAGTTCAACTTGACCCGGTTTAATTTTCTTTTTTACTATGGATTTAATTTGTTGATATTCTAAAAATCTTTTCATGTTCATCCCATATTGTGTAACTAGGCTGTCAAATGAGATAAATTCTGTTCCTTCTAGTATATGTTCTAAATACACTGAACAAAAATATAAACGCAACACTTTTGTTTTTGCTCCCATTCCCCATGGGATGGACGTAGAGACCTAAAATTCATTCCAGATACACAATATAACCATCCCTCCCAAACAGTGGTCACAAATCAGTCCAAATGTGTGGTAGTGGGCACATCTGCTATATTGAGATAATCCATCCCACCTCACAGGTGTGCCACATCAGGATGCTGATCTGACATCATGAGTAGTGCACAGGTGTACCTCAGACTGCCCACAACAAAAGGCCACCCTGGAATGTGCAGTTTTGTCTCACAGCAAAATGCCACAGATGCCACAAGCAATGAGGGAGCGTGCAATTGGCATGCTGACAGCAGGAATGTCAACCAGATCTGTCGCCCGTGCATTGAATGTTCATTTCTCAACCATAAGCCGTCTCCACAGGCATTTCAGAGAATATGGCAGCACATCCAACCGGCCTCACCACCGCAGACCTCGTGTAACCACACCAGCCCAGGACCTCCACATCCAGCAGGTTCACCTCCAAGATCGTCTGAGACCAGCCACCCAGACAGCTGCTGGAACAATTGGTTTGCACAACCAAACAATTTCTGCACAAACTGTCAGAAACCGTCTCAGGGACGCTCAACTGCATGCCCGTCGTCCTCATCGGGGTCTTGACCTGACTCCAGCTCGTCGCCGTAACAGACTTGTGTGGGCAAATGCTCACATTCGATGGCGTCTGGCACGTTGGAGAGGTGTGCGCTTCACGGATGAATCGTGGTTCACATTGTTCAGGGCAGATGGCAGCTGAGAATGTCCCAGTTCTTGCATGGCCAGCATACTCACCGGACATGTCACCCATTGAGCATGTTCGGGATGTGCTTGACCGGCGTATACGACAGCGTGTACCAGTTCCCACGAATATCCAACAACCTCGCACAGCCATTGAAGTGGAGTGGACCAACATTCCACAGGCCACAATTGACAATCTGATAGACTCCATGCGACGATGTGTTGCACTGCATGAGGCAAATGGTGGTCACACCAGATACTGACCGGTTCTGGGTCCCCAGACCCCCAATAGCGCAAAAAACTGCACATTCCAGGGTGGCCTTTTGTTGTGGGCAGTCTGAGGTACACCTGTGCACTACTCATGATGTCAGATCAGCATCCTGATGTGGCACACCTGTGAGGTGGGATGGATTATCTCAATATAGCAGATGTGCCCACTACCACACATTTGGACTGATTTGTGACCACTGTTTGGGAGGGATGGTTATATTGTGTATCTGGAATGAATTTTAGGTCTCTACGTCCATCCCATGGGGAATGGGAGCAAAAACAAAAGTGTTGCGTTTATATTTTTGTTCAGTGTATTTGATTCCTTTACCACTCCAATCTGAAAAGTTTATCATATTATTGTTTTGTAATATGTCAGGGTTGTTCCAGATAGGTGTACGTTTGCATGGGATTAATGAAGACTCCGTCAATTTTAGAAACTCCCACCATGCTGTCAGAGAAGAGCTGATGTTCACGCTTTTAAAGCATTCATGTCATTGGATATTTGAGCTGATAAATGGTAGGTCTGAAATCTCTAGATTATTGCAAAGTGCTTGTTCTACAGCTAGCCAAGGTTCGTTTAAGAGGGTATGTTTTAGCCATCCTGAGATAAATTGAAGCCTGTTGGCTAAGAAGTAGTGCTGAAAGTTAGGCAGTTCTAGTCCTCCTTTATCCTTGGTCTTTTGTAGTGTTTTTAAGCTGATTCGTGGGGGGTTATTTTTCCAAAGGAATTTGGACATATATGAATCTAGAGATTTGAACCAATCTTGTGGCGGTTTAGTTGGGATCATTGAGAATAAATAATTTATTTTTGGTAAGACCATCATTTTTATAGCGGCAACCCTTCCCATGAGTGATATGGGTAAACATTTCCACCTAGCCAGATCACCTTCTACTTTCTTTAAAAGTGGGATATGGTTTAATTTAGTAAGAGCTGCAAGCTTGGGAGAAAAATTAATACCTAAATATTTTATATTTCCTGATTGCAGTGGTGTAGAAGTAGAATTATAGAAGGAGCAATTAATTGGAAGGACTGTAGATTTTGGCCAGTTAACTGAGTAATCTGATATTCTTGCAAAAGAGTTTATCAATTCAATCACTCCAGAGATATTAGTTTGTGAGTTTTGGAGAAAAAGTAACACATCATCCGCATAAAGCAGGGGTGTCAAACTCAAATACACAGTGGGCCAAAATTCAAAATGGAACACCCTGCACCCTGGTGCATTATAATAATTATAATATTTTAAAAAATGAATAATTTCCGTGGGGAAACGCAGAAGGTGCAATCTGGCTGTTTTCTTGTGCATCTCTTCTTATCCTAACATTAATATTTATTGAAAAAAAAATCTTCCTCCAGATATATGAATCTTTTCTTATGGACTCAAACAAGTTTAGCTGAAAAACTGAATATGGAACAAGCAAAGCTTAATACTAAACAATATATATATTAGCTGTATAATACCAGTAGGCCAGCTCTAATAGTAATTTGGTATGGCTTCGCGGGCCAAATGTAATTAGGCTGCGGGCCAAATTTGGCCTGCGGGCCAGAGTTTGACACCTATGGCATAAAGGCTGATTTTATGTTCCACGTTCTTGCATTTTATGCCCTTAATTACTGAATTCTGTCTAATTGCTGCTGCTAGTGGTTCAATAAAAATTGCAAACAGTGAAGGGGAAAGTGGGCATCCCTGCCTGGTGCCCCTCAGGAGACAGAAGCTGGAAGATGTTTGGTAATTTGTTCTGACACAAGCTGTTGGGGAATTATATAATATTTTTAACCAGTTTATGAAAGAGGATCCAAAACCAAATTTGTGTAAAGTTGCAAATAGAAATTTCCAGTTAACTCTGTCAAATGCTTTTTCTGCATCTAAAGAGAATATTGTAGTTTCTAGGTTTTTACTGTATGAGTAGTCTATCAAATTAAGTAATCTACGTGTATTTGTTGATGAGTGCCTACCTTTTATGAAACCAGTTTGGTCAGGATGAATTAAGAGGGGGTTATTTTCTCCAGTCTCTTTGAGAGAGCTTTGCAGATTATTTTAAGGTCTACATTTATAAGGGATATTGGACGATAGCTTGAGGGATATACAGGGTCTTTGCCTGGTTTTAGCAGGAGATTAATGTTTGCAGAATTCATATTTGATGGAAGTCTGCCCTTTTCTTTGATTTCCAACAACGTTCTGTAGAAAACTGGTGCTAGAATCGACCAGAATTCTTTGTAGAATTCTGCAGGAAAGCCGTCTGGACCTGGAGACTTATTATTGGGCATACTTATCAGGGCTTCCTGGAGTTCACCTGATGTCAGTGGCGAATCCAGTGCCATTACTTGAGTGTCTAATAATTTTGGAAGAGTTATGTTGTCTAAAAACTGATCAATTTCCTTTTTAGACGGGTTTATTTGTGGTGAATACAACCTTTTATAGAAATCCCTGAAAATGTTGTTTATTTGTTTTGGGTCATATACTGTGGTCCTAGATGAATCTTGAACAGCACATATAGTTGTTTTTTCTTTATTTATTTTTAGCTGGTTTGTTAGAAATTGACCGGATTTATTACCATGTTCATAATTTTGTAAGCGTAGTCTTTGTACTAAGAATTTCTTTCTTTCTTTTTTTTAAAAATATCAATTATCTCATTTAATTCTAGTTTTGTTTTGCGTATTTTGTTCAATGTTTCCTGATCTTGGTGGGATGCATAGGCTTCTTCTAGGGATTTGATGATTTTTTCTAATTCCTGAATATTTTTGTTTTCTTCTTTCTTTTTATGTGATGAGAAAGAAATGATTTTACCTCTCATCACAGCTTTCCCTGCTTCCCATAGAACAGAAGCTGATGTTCCGGCAGTGTCATTGAAGTCTAAATATGAAGTCTACTCTTTTTTAAAATATTTAATAAGTAAAGTCGCGAGGTAAAGTCCTCATCTTTAAGAAGTGATGTATTAAATCTCCAGTTTTTACTTGGCGTAGTCTTATTCTTGTGCATTAGTGTTAAAGGTACAGGAGCATGATTGCTGACAGCTATAGGGTGAATCTTAGTGTCTGAAATGTCGCTCAGCAGTGAGCTGCTGACCAAAAAATAATCTAGACAAGACTTACTGTTGGGGTGTAGGGAGCGCCATGCATCGCAAAGACCAAAGTCGCTCATATACTGTTTGATTATATTTGTGGATTGCCAATTACGCTGAGTTCCTGCTGTATTGAGCCTATCCATTTCTTCATTTAGTCCAAGGTTGAGGTCGCCTCCAAGAATAAGTGTGCCATCTAAGTGCTCAGAGAGTGCACTGAAACAAGCGTGAAAGAATGAGGGATCATCAACATTTGGACCATATACACTTGCAATACATAGCTTTTTATCAAGTATAGATAGTTTAATGATTAAGAATCTGCCCTCTGGATCTATAACTGTATGGAGTGCTGTGAAATTAATATTTTTATGTATTAAAATTGCTACTCGCCTTTGTCTAGAATTATAACAAGCTGAGAACACATTAGGAAACTCAGGTGTTTCAAGTTCATTCAAACCTCTAAGAGGTCTGTGGGTCTCTTGTAAAAGGACAACATCTGCCTGTAGTTTTTTGAGTTGGTTACATATTTTTAACCTCTTTTCTCTGGAGCCAGCTCCATTTACATTCCATGTAACAAACCTTAGTGTCTGTGTATAACTAGGGGTGTGCGCTGTGTGTGTCGCTTAGACAGGTGGAGAGAATACATCACTTGTTCGTAAATAAAGAGAAGGAGAGAGAGAAAAAAATGTGTGGCGAGATGCTCCCTGAGTTTGACTATGTGTGTGCATATTTACTAATATGAGTACGCTTGGCTTAAGTGTGTGTATCCTATTCGTCTGTGTGCGCTGTCTGACTGATGTAAATGTGCCATTGAGCGCATGATTGTGCACAGTATGTCGAAATAAAGGATGTTGTTTGTGGATGAATGTGGAAGCAGGTGATCGAAGCAGTGAAAATAAAACAAAAAAGAAAGAAACCAAGGACAAGGGTGAGCAGCATAAAAACAAGAGGGGGAAAAAAATGAGAAGGAAAAAAACCGGAAACATTCCAATCAAACCGTTGACGGAGAGTGACGGTGTTAATTCTGCTATGATGTCACACTTAAGATGCGATTTGATACCGGTAAGTTAAACAGATGTTAATGCAAGTTAGTGTGAGTAGATATGAAAAGGGTGTAGCGGATTCTTATCTGGTGTGAAGTTAATACAGCCACGGAGTGATGTCGGGGTCGCGGTGGAGCTGTCCATCCACGTACAGCCGGTCCACAGCGATGACAGCGCGGGAGCCCTTCTGGATGAAGCCGCATCGGATTGGGAAGAGGACCCTGCGTTGTTCCAGGATCTCTTTGGGGAACTGGTCGTTCGCGGCTTTTCACCTGTTCCTTTTGTTTGAAGTGACCGAATCTGGCCACAATAGGACATGGTCTCCCGGTTGCAGCCCGCATGTGGCCAATGCGATGCACTCTATCAAAGGCGATGTTCTTCACCGTGTCCTCTGGCAGCTTCAGGTGGGTTTTGATGAAGCTTTTCACTGTAGTCTCCGCATCTTCTGGAATACCAGAAAATACAAGATTACCACGCATGCCACGAGCTTGTAGATAAATAACTGTTTCTTTTATTTTTTTATTTTCTCTATTTAGCTGGGTAACATTGTCTGTGAGACATTTCACAGACTCCCTTAGCGTGGCATTTTCAGCAGCGAGTGTTTCCACCTGCTGCTGGCTGAACTCCAGGGATTCTCGCAAGGATTTAAATTCTCGGTGAAGAATCTCCACCAAGGACAGCCTTGCATCAAAACTGGACAATCATTGGTTGATTGACTCCAGTATGTCAACAATATCTTTGCCGGCTGGCGATGTTGTGCCGGGGGAATCTGCCGGGCGAAGTCTTTTCGATGACGGCGTGTCAGATTTGGCCGGGGAAGCTGCATTCTGGGCCTTCTTCATCACAAGATTCTGGAAGCACCGATCAATGTAATCTTGGAGAGCCTCTAAACTCTCCCAGTTGTTCTCCAGGGTGTTGGAGATGACTTAATTCAATTCAATTCAATTTTATTTATATAGCGCCAAATCACAACAAAAGTCGCCTCAAGGCGCTTCATAGATACAGAGAAAAACCCAACAATCATATGACCCCCTATGAGCAAGCACTTTGGCGACAGTGGGAAGGAAAAACTCCCTTTTAACAGGAAGAAACCTCCGGCAGAACCAGGCTCAGGGAGGGGCGGCCATCTGCTGCGACCGGTTGGGGTGAGAGAAGGAAGACAGGATAAAGACATGCTGTGGAAGAGAGACAGAGGTTAATAACAGATATGATTCAATGCAGAGAGGTCTATTAATACATAGTGAGTGAGAAAGGTGACTGGAAAGGAAAAACTCAATGCATCATGGGAATCCCCCGGCAGCCTACATCTATTGCAGCATAACTAAGGGAGGATTCAGGGTCACCTGGTCCAGCCCTAACTATATGCTTTAGCAAAAAGGAAAGTTTTAAGCCTAATCTTGAAAGTAGAGATAGTGTCTGTCTCCCGAATCCAAACTGGAAGCTGGTTCCACAGAAGAGGGGCCTGAAAACTGAAGGCTCTGCCTCCCATTCTACTTTTAAATACTCTAGGAACAACAAGTAGGCCTGCAGAGCGAGAGCAAAGCGCTCTAATAGGGTGATATGGTACTACAAGGTCATTAAGATAAGATGGGGCCTGATTATTTAAGACCTTGTATGTGAGGAGCAGGGTTTTGAATTCAATTCTGGATTTAACAGGAAGCCAGTGAAGGGAAGCCAAAACAGGAGAAAGATGCTCTCTCTTTCTAGTCCCTGTCAGGACTCTTGCTGCAGCATTTTGGATTAGTTGAAGGCTTTTCAGTGAGTTTTTTGGACATCCTGATAATAATGAATTACAGCAGTCCAGCCTGGAAGTAATAAAAGCATGAACTAGTTTTTCAGCGTTACTCTGAGACAGGATATTTCTAATTTTAGAGATGTTCCGCAAATGGAAGAAAGCAGTCTTACATATTTGTTTAATATGTGCGTTGAAGGACATGTCCTGGTCAAAAATGACTCCAAGGTTCCTCACCGCGTTACTGGAGGCCAAGGTAATGCCATCCAGAGTAAGAATCTGGTTAGATACCATATTTCTAAGATTTTCAGGGCCGAGTACAATAACCTCAGTTTTATCTGAATTAAGAAGCAGAAAGTTAGCGGCCATCCAGGTCTTTATGTCTTTAAGACATTCCTGCAGTTTAACTAATTGGTGTGTGTCATCTGGCTTCATGGACAGATAGAGCTGGGTGTCATCTGCATAGCAGTGTAAATGTATGCTATGTCTTCTAATGATACTGCCTAAGGGAAGCATGTATAATGTAAACAGAATTGGTCCTAGCACTGAACCCTGTGGAACTCCATAATTAACCTCAGTGTGTGAAGAGGACTCTCCATTTACATGAACAAATTGGAGTCTATTAGATAGATATGATACAAACCACTGCAGCACAGTACCTGTAATACCTACAGCATGTTCTAATCGCTCTAATAGGATATTATGGTCAACAGTATCCAACGCTGCGCTAAGGTCTAGCAGGACTAGCACAGAGATAAGTCCACTGTCAGAGGCCATAAGAAGATCATTTGTAACCTTCACTAAAGCTGTTTCTGTGCTGTGCTGAGCTCTGAAACCTGACTGAAACTCTTCAAATAAACCATTCCTCTGCAGATGATCTGTTAGCTGTTTGACAACTACTCTTTCATGGATTTTTGATATGAAAGGAAGGTTGGAGATTGGCCTATAATTAGCTAAGACTGCTGGGTCTAGAGATGGCTTTTTGAGTAAAGGTTTAACTACAGCCAGCTTGAAGGCCTGTGGTACATAGCCGATCATTAGAGATAGGTTGATCATATTTAAGATCGAAGAATTAATTAATGGCAGGACTTCTTTGAGCAGTTTTGTAGGAATGGGGTCTAAAAGACAGGTTGATGGTTTGGAGGAAGTAATTATTGAAGTTAACTCAGAAAGATCAATTGGAGAAAAAGAGTCTAACTTAATATCAATGGTACTAAGAGTAGCTGTAGATAATATTACATCTGTGGGATGATTATTGGTAATTTTTTCTCTAATGATAAAAATTTTATTTGTGAAGAAGTTCATGAAGTCATTACTAGTTAACATTAAAGGGATGGTTGGCTCAAAAGAGCTCTGACTTTTTGTCAGCCTGGCTACAGTGCTGAAGAGAAACCTGGGGTTGTTCTTATTTTCTTCAATCAGTGATGAATAGTAAGATGTTCTGGCTTTGCGGAGAGCTTTCTTATAAAGCAGCAAACTATTTCTCCAGGCTAAATGATGATCCTCTAGATTTGTGACACGCCATTTCCTCTCCAGATTACGAGTCATCTGCTTTAGGGTACGTGTTTGAGAATTATACCACGGAGTCAGGTACTTCTGATTAGAGACCTTAGTTTTCACAGGAGCTACAGTATCCAGAGTCGTACGTAGTGAGGAGGTGAAATTATTAACAAGATAATCGACCTCTGTTGGGGTAGCGTTCAGATAGCTGCTCTGCTCTGTGTTGGTACAGGACATTGGAGATGAGAACAGTGGGTGGATTATATTCTTAAACTTAGTTACAGCACTTTCAGAAAGACATCTACTTTGAGAAAGTCTACTCTTCACCGCTGTGTAATCAATTATTGTAAATGTAAATGTTATCAGGAAATGATCAGACAGGAGAGGGTTTTCAGGAAACACTGTTAAATGTTCAGTTTCTATGCCATATGTTAAAACAAGATCTAGAGTGTGATTAAAGTGGTGGGTGGGTTCTTTTACATTTTGAGAGAAACCAATTGAGTCTAATAACAGATTAAATGCCATGTTGAGGCTGTCATTTTTAGCATCTACATGGATGTTAAAATCACCCACAATAATTATTTTATCTGAGCTCAGAACTAAATTAGATATAAAGTCTGAGAAATCAGACAGAAACTCTGTGTAAGGCCCAGGTGGACGATAGATGATAACAAGTAAGACTGGTTTCTGAGTTTTACAGCTGGGGTGGACGAGGCTAAGCATCAGGCTTTCAAATGAATTAAAAGTCTGTCTTGGTCTTTCATTAATTAATAGGCTGGTGTGAAAAATTGCTGCCACACCGCCCCCTCGGCCTGTACTTCGAGATTTCTGGTAGTTAGAATGACTCGGGGGTGTTGATTCATTTAAACTAACATAATCATCCTGCTGCAACCAGGTTTCTGTAAGGCAGAGTAAATCAATTTGTTGATCAATTATTAAGTCATGTACTAACAGAGACTTGGAGGAGAGAGACCTAATATTTAATAATCCACATTTCACTGTTTTACTCTTTGGTTCAGATGTGGATACTGTATTGTTCTTTCTTTGTAATTGTTTATGTTTAAGTTGTTTGTTGCTGGTTTTTAGTTTGTTTTTTGTCTTTTTGGAAGCTGACACAGTCTCTATGGAGATGGGTTTTTGGGGGGGTAGCAGGAGGAGAGAAGCTGCAGAGAGGCGTGTAAGACTGCAACTTTGCTTCCTGGTCCCAACTCTGGATAGTCATATTTTGGGGGGTTTAATAAATTTGTCCATGTTTCTAGAAATGAGAGCTGCTCCATCCAAAGTGGATGGATCCGGTCCCGTACCAGCAGACTGAGAGACAGCTTTTTCCATCAGGCCATCAGACTGCTGAACACGTCATAGACACCTCAGCTTCACTACTGGAACTTCAACATTATGCACTCCACACTGTATATAAATGCCACTTGTTTTGCACATATTCAACTCTGTATATTTTATATATTTTATTATTATTATTATTATTATTATTATTATTATTATTATTTATTTTATTTTTTTTACTATTTAATTTGTAAAAATGTGTATACACACACACACACACACACACACACACACACACACACACACGTAGGAAAATATTTAGTATACACATCCAGAAATGCATACACTATTATATATTGTACATATATTTATTAGTTTCAGGTTGGCCATTCTTGTATTTTGCTCGTTTATGTTGTTGTGTTTGCACATCTCTGTTGCTTGTGGGGCTCGCACACAAGAATTTCACTCGCATGTGCTGTGCCAGTGTGCCTGCACATGTGATGTGACAATAAAAAGTGATTTGATTTGATTTGAAGAAAGTGCAGGAGGGAGAGGTGAAGTAGCCATGGTGCTAATGAGTCGGCTACGAGCTAAGCTAAGCTAGCGAGACAGTACAGAGACAGTGAGTGAATACTTTGGCTATAAATTAGGTAGTGAGTACACAGAAAGTGTGCTTCGGATGAAGCACGTGAAGATTATACTATGAAAGAAGAATGTATTTAAAAGTTGTTAATTAAATTGCTAAGCAAATAAGCTACTCAGAAACACCACTGTGTTTGAGCAGGAACAGGAAGTGATACTCTACCACAGAGCGAGCGAACACCAAGTGACAGCGCCACCAAGAGCTTAGACAAATGTTGTTAGTTATAAGACAATTGATAAGTGTATTTTGTAATACTGAAGCTTAAAGGAATTTGTTCAATTCTAAACTACCATTCGCTTTAATTTTCTGCCAAAATCTCCTCTCTTTTGGCGCGAAGTGGGCAATAAGCAAACAAGAGAGGCGGGCCTTTTCTCAATTCTAAGTACGCAAGTAATTTCGAGACCGTTGAAAACGATGTGCCGGGGGTCCGCTGTTCTCGCTGGCTCTAATGATCCTCGACCTCGCTGTCTGCTATGTAGCTGGCGGGTCACAGACGTCTCCGAAAACGTTGGAGCGCCTTTGGAAATATATGATATCTTAATAAATCGAGCAGATATTTGAAGTTTACACAGCTACATTCTCGCTTGAAAATAACTTAAAAGTTTATTTTGTGACCCAGAAAGAGTAATATTTAAAAGTTTTTAGCCCCGCTCGTCTGCCATTGGCGCGTTTGAGTTTTGGACGAAATGCATTCTGGGATATTTAGCTGTACCAAGTCCACACAAGTCACCACTGATGCATGCTCGATAAAACGGGTGGAGTGAGAACACATCCGGAACTTTTTCGCGTTCTCGACTTGATGCGTACTTAGAATTGGAACAGTACTTTGACTGATGAAGTATCACAAGTACACGAGAACGCAAGTACGCACAAGTACGCATATTGAGAAAGGGTCACGAACTCGCGACAGAAAAGCCGATCAACTCCTCTTTTTTCTCTGTGGTGTGATAAATAAATATGCAGTGTATATACAGTAGATTTTTAAAATGAGCCTCTTTCGCAACAAAAAACAAAATAAAAAATCAAATCAAATAAAAAACAAAATAAAAGCGGTATCCAGTTTTTGCAACACACACAGAGTAATATACATTGTAAGTTACAATATGAAATATTAAGACATCTGATCTCATCAAGTTTAATAAAGGTTGGACAGCTGTGGATTATCAGCTGTCCTACTCTGACTTCAGCTCTCAGTCCCAAGCATCCCATCTGAAATAACTGGAGTAATTGGGTAACAACAACCTGCAGGATTCAAATGTGGAGCAGCTGTCTCTTATGAAGAGTCAACACTGTGGACTAAAGATTCTGAGTCAAGTAAAGAGTTGGAGTCACTCTTGCGACTTTCAGCAGTATTGTGCAAAAGATAGGTGGTATAAAAGCAAAAACCCACTGTTTCCTGTAAACCTACAGAGACGGCTCAATGGCTCTTTTCCTCAGTATAGTTGTGAATGGAGAATGATGACAATTAACCAACCAATCACATCAGCTAGAAGCTTATTGTGATCATGTGTTTGAGTTGGCGTGAAGATGACTGTCATCACTGTGTTCATTAGTGATGGGCAGATGAAGCTTCATGAAGCACTGAAGCTTTTCATTCAATTGGTTCACCCCTGCGCAATGCGTCTTGAAGCTTCATTTGCTCTAGTAGGACATCTACTGGACGTAAAAATATTAGTTGGCATGAATTTGAAGAGTGTGGCATTTTGCACACAGCCTGTAAATGTCAACAACAAAAGGAGTGTGCAAAACATGTATATTGTAGTGATGGCAGTATACTGTGTATATTTATACTGGCAGTATGGAAAATCATTAGTTGGAAATGCTTAAAATGGAAATGATCATTTACTGTGAGGTGAGGTGTGGTTGGGGTGTGGACAGTGGTTGTGCTTTTGTAACGTTGAGGTATGGACACCCTGTTCACATTTTATTCTGTAAAAACGCATTTTCACTGCTTTTATGGCCTTTTTAGTGAGGAGAACATAGCTAGGATTTAATGATTTAACAAATCCTTTGTCCTCCACAATGCTAAATGGCTGGGAGTCCTCAATCACCATGCTAACCAGGTCTTCATCTATTTGAGATTGTTCTCCTGAGGAAAGACAATAAAGACAAAGCACAAATATAAATATCACACACGTAACTTATTACAGTTGTATAATATTGTTATATCATTTTAGTAACATTACTGCATGCTATATTATCATGGCATTTGATGGCTCACCTGGTCTTGCTCCACAATCGGTGTTCCCCTTATTCTCATGCAAAGCTCTGTAGTGCCTAAGCATGGATGAGGTGTTGTTGTTATATCCCAGCTCACTGGCACATAGCAAACACTTCACCTTGTGCAAAAGTAAAGACAGCTTAACATAAATTGTATTGCACCATCAGTATTATGAAAATACATCTTCTGTAGAAATTTACATATCTTGTTGGGAGGAATAAGATCAAAATGTTACCACACAGGGGAGGACATCCTCCTCTTCTTACCTGGCTCCATTCTCTCCTGACTTTCTCTCCTCACTCTCCTAAACCTCCAAACTGTCTCCAAACTCTCACTAACCGCAACTCTCCATCAAACACCCACATTTTGAATGAAGTCTGAGGGGTTTATATCGCTGCCATAGCTCGCGGCAAAGTTCGAACCACTTCCTGAACCAGTCACGTCGTACAGCCGGGCGGCGAGGCTTCGGACGTCATCATTTTCAGCTCCTCCCATAAATGAAGCAAGCTTCGTTACGCGCATCGCGGAAATGCCCCCTCCATTACTCGACACAAGCTTTGAAGCCTCGATAAAGAATGTCACATCACTAGTGTTCATGCCTACAGGAGATAAAGCTGAATTCCAGCTGACAGCCTTACAAGACGTACAGAGACAGTGGTTCTCATAGATCAAACTGCAGGAGCATCAAATTTGAAATCACACTAATAAATGTCATCTTTGTTAAAACTCTGAGATCAGGGTGACTAAAACCTACAAACAACTTGCTCTTATTGCAGAGAACAATCATCATATTTCTAGTACAGGGAGTGCAGAATTATTAGGCAAGTTGTATTTTTGAGGAATAATGTTATTATTGAACAACAACCATGTTCTCAATGAACCCAAAAAACTCATGAATATCAAAGCTGAATGTTTTTGGAAGTAGTTTTTAGTTTGTTTTTAGTTTTAGCTATTTTAGGGGGATATCTGTGTGTGCAGGTGACTATTACTGTGCATAATTATTAGGCAACTGAACAAAAAACAAATATATACCCATTTCAATTATTTATTTTTACCAGTGACACCAATATAACATCTCCACATTCACAAATATACATTTCTGACATTCAAAAACAAAACAAAAACAAATCAGTGACCAATATAGCCACCTTTCTTTGCAAGGACACTCAAAAGCCTGCCATCCATGGATTCTGTCAGTGTTTTGATCTGTTCACCATCAACATTGCGTGCAGCAGCAACCACAGCCTCCCAGACACTGTTCAGAGAGGTGTACTGTTTTCCCTCCTTGTAAATCTCACATTTGATGATGGACCACAGGTTCTCAATGGGGTTCAGATCAGGTGAACAAGGTGGCCATGTCATGAGTTTTTCTTCTTTTATACCCTTTCTTGCCAGCCACGCTGTGGAGTACTTGGACGCGTGTGATGGAGCATTGTCCTGCATGGAAATCATGTTTTTCTTGAAGGATGCAGACTTCTTCCTGTACCACTGCTTGAAGAAGGTGTCTTCCAGAAACTGGCAGTAGGACTGGGAGTTGAGCTTGACTCCATCCTCAACCCGAAAATGCCCCACAAGCTCATCTTTGATGATACCAGCCCAAACCAGTACTCCACCTCCACCTTGCTGGCGTCTGAGTCGGACTGGAGCTCTCTGCCCTTTACCAATCCAGCCACGGGCCCATCCACCTGGCCCATCAAGACTCACTCTCATTTCATCAGTCCATAAAACCTTAGAAAAACCAGTCTTGAGATATTTCTTGGCCCAGTCTTGACGTTTCAGCTTGTTTGTCTTGTTCAGTGGTGGTCGTCTTTCAGCCTTTCTTACCTTGGCCATGTCTCTGAGTATTGCACACCTTTTTTTTTTTTACTTTTCTGAGCCTGTCAAGTCCTTCTTTTGACCCATTTTGCCAAAAGAAAGGAAGTTGCCTAATAATTATACACACCTGATATAGGGTGTTGATGTCATTAGACAACACCCCTTCTCATTACAGAGATGCACATCACCTAATATGCTTAATTGGAAGTAGGCTTTCGAGCCTATACAACTTGGAGTAAGACAACATGCATGAAGAGGATGATGTGGACAAAATACTCATTTGCCTAATAATTCTGCACTCCCTGTATGTTTACTTAAGTGTTCGTACAGCAATGGGGATTTCTGGATGCTCAGTAGTTTATTTCCTCTTTGCATTTGAGTGAAAGCTAAAAGTTTCTGCAGGTATATGAGCTTCGAGCTCAATTTGTTCACTCCAACATGTTAACATGCTAAAGCTGGCTGTCCCACACAGCTGCTCTGAACAAGTCCTCACTGCTCTTTATACTACATGTGCTTAATACTGACTGCCAGAAAGGACTTTCTGTGAACGCTAAGTTATCACCTCAGTTCTTTCTTTGTCTCTCTAAAAGTTAGCCCTTCCCTGTGAAACAGTCAGAGTGAACAGCAGGGTGCGTGTGTGGAGCAAGAGGATAAATTGTGTCCTAATGATTCAGAGAAGTTGAAGCAGCAGCACTGTGTGTAGAGACACTCTGACTGAGCCATGTAACTGCGAGGTGGAGTGGAAAGCAGAGCTAGCTTGCCTGTGCCTGATAGAGGAATGAAAAGAAGTACAGATGACTATTGTTGGAACTTCTCTTCTCCTCACCTCCACCACAGACTCTTCTCTCAGCTGACCTGCATGGTTCCTGCATCGACGACCCCATCAAACCTTTGAGCTTTGTGGGTTTACTGATGTTCTAGTTTAATATAGTTTCATCCTTTGTTATTTTCCATCATTTCCGAGTTTTGTTTCTAGATCAGTTCCTTGGTTGATGTTAGCCGCAATGTACTTGCGTTACATTGTAAAACAATTAAACTCGCTGAATATCATTATTTAATTTCAATAATTTATCTTCTAAACGTAGAAGTAAACTCTTTCGCTTTAACATCGTTGTAGTGCAGGTGCACGTCATTTTGCGCCAGGTTGCTGCATAGTCGTATTGTAAAGCGGAAGTTGTCGGACTCGGCTGAAGCGAGTGGCTGTTTTATGAAATGGAAATATTCCCGTATTTTCACTTTTCTGAAACAAGCAGACAAGAACATTACAGTAATATGTAAAAACTATCGGACGCTGTTAATAGCATGAGTAATCTACCGAAGCGCCTGACACGAGCGCATAGACGAACACTTCTGCGTGATCCTTGTTCATCATCCATGGATAACACCGCGGCAACTCCTGCTAAGCAGGCAAAACGTGATTTTACTTCAGCAGCACAGAAAGCGTCTGAAGGTGAGCTTAAAAAATAGTTGCAGGCTACATTGTGGAAGAGATGCTACCGCTGTGTACTGTAGAGTCTCCATCTTTAAAAAATTTATTTATTATTTAAAGAGTTTAATTTCTATTGTTTGTCCACTCAAGGTTTATAGGGATTTTAAGAAGCATTTAGTTAAATTACTTATTGAGTAATTAAGTTACTTTTCAGACACAGTAATTAGATAAGTATTTTAAATACAATATTGATTAAGTAATTAGTAATTAGTGATTAATTACTTTTTTAAAGTAACTTACCCAACACTGCTAACACTTTGGCTAATGCGTCACCCAGCTTGCGACAAACCACTCACGGAGCATCGGGGACTCAGTAAGTCTACCTCGGACATAATGACTGATACAACTGCCAAGTGGATTGCAACAAACTGCAGACCTGTTAACATCATTGAGAACACGCGCTTTACATAGCTTTGGTTCCTTGTTTCAACGACTTGAAGTGCCTCCCCAAGATTGACAGAGAGAGTAGATAAATGTTTACAGAGTTTTTTGTTAACATGAATGTTCAAGATGTTCAATAAACATGTTAAGTGCAGATATTTTCCCTTTTTTCGAGTCTGTTCGCTGATGCAAAATGAAATGCAATTAATAAAGAATAAAAATGAATGACATTTAATCGTGATTAATCAAAATTAAGCCACTGTAACCATGTGATGAATCTGATTAAACATTTTAATTGTTTGAGAACACTAATTTTTTTTTGTGATCAACATTTTATTGATTTAAAACGGGGTTGGGGGGGTGGGGGGTACAGACATATACAGCACAACTGTAAACTGCAGTAGCAAAGCAAACATTAGCAAACAAGGCATAGGGACAGCAAAGAAAAGACACAAAAACACAAAGTTAAAACCAATTATTGCCTCTTCCAGGAGATAACTCTGGATGAGAAGATTTTCCAAGCGTCAACAGTTGTGGGTCGAGCTTTATTTAATTTTGCTGTGGTATGTTCAAAACCAATAACACGGATAAGACATCGTCTCCAGAATGATTCCATACAAATGTCAGGACAGAACCATTGCTTTGTAATAGTCTTCTTTGCGGATGTAAATCCAGCGAACAACATTTTGCATTGCATTTGTTTTAAGGAGATTTCAGAGGTATCATTAAGGAGACAAAGACCAGGATTGCGAGAACACTAATTTATATTATATATTAGTATATAGGTTTTTTAAAAAGTTGTATTTCACAAGAGAGAAACTGTGCTAAAAGATCGAAGAAAAGTATTCAAATTCCCTTTGAATTTAAGCATACATCCTTTGTGTTCATTCTGCATTTACTTCATTATACTGCATAAATGTCAGTTACAAGCTTAAATATAAAGTTGAAAAAATGTAATTCCAACCAGGCAATTGCGATTAATCGCGATTAATTACAGAAAATTGCAAGATTAATTAGTTAATGTTTTTAAACTATTGACAGCACTAATTTTAATATATTTATATATTATATTATATAAATATACAATAATATAAAAATATTAAATATTAAAATGCAATTCTTTGTACACTTGCTGTATGCTGAAAAAAAATAAAAGTCTGTCTGTCTGTCTGTAACACTGAATGAACTGCTCTGAGAAAAGACCCCACTATCAGAGCAGTTCACTATCAGTTCTGTGACTGACACATCTGGACTGCTCTGCTGCTGCTCTATCGTACACAGTAGTTCCAGGCACACTGAGACTCCTCCACTCCTTCTGCTCTACACTCACACACCTGCTCCACCTGAGCTTTATGTCAAACCATTTATTCTTTTAGATATTCTGAAGCCAGAATGACTAGATTATTTGTAAATTACTGGTTGCTACAACCACAAAGTCACTGTAAATGGTAAATGGCCTGTATTTATATAGCGCTTTACTAGTCCCTAAGGACCCCAAAGCGCTTTACATATCCAGTCATCCACCCATTCACACACACATTCAAACACTCACACATAAAGAACAACTGTGCTGTTTTGTGTTGCAGTGCCACACTGTGGAATGATAGCGTTAATGTTCAATTTATACCTCAAGCTGATGTCATACTGCAGCAGGCATGTGCAGATTATATTCCTGTTTACTTTATATTTAAGTTGCAATCAATACTTTTAAGACCTTCTGCTTGCAAGACTTTCAAACGATGTGGCCATCTTCAACTAGATCCCCCAAGACATCCTAGATAATCCCACAAGTACAGTCATTGTGATCATGGTTCAGTGTGGTACAGACCAAGATATTGGTTAGTTTAACTTTACAAAAGAGTTTTATGTTGATCATGTTGTTCATTGTAAAACCTACTTGTAATGTTTTATACACTGATAGAACAGAAAGATGTTTGCAAGATAGGTTAGACTTGTAAGCCCAGCTGCACTTCAGGCCTTAGAAATTGAACACATACCTCTTCTATAGAAACAGACATGTCACAGATTGGGTCAGGAACCAAGGAAAAAACACAGAGGACACAGATGTTTAATTTCTTTTAAAAAGTGGGTGTTTATTACCCCAAAATATGAAAAATAATGAAGAAATCCAAAGCAGACCAATAAAAGAGGTCAACTCAATAAACTAAATTCAAAATAATGATTTTTGTATCGGAAAAAATATCGAACCGTGACACCAAAATATTGAACCGAACCTTCAATTTTGTGTATCGTTACACCCCTATTATATATATGTCTCACTACAACCCACAAAGGGACTTGAACCCTCAATCTTCTGATCCGAAGTCAGACGCCTTGTCCGTTAGGCCACGTGGTCTGGCAGAAGTTCCCTCTTTTCACGAACATTCGTTGGAGTCTGTTTGAATCAACTGCTGGTGTTGGGTTGCTCACGTGGCTGGTGGATATTGCTTGATTGTTGCTTGAAATAATTGATTGTTGCTTGAAATAAGTGCATGCCACAGCATTTCTCCCATGTATCACGCTCTTAAAAATGTCTTCCTACCTGCCACATGCACAGTGGATCCAGCCACTAAGCCAGAGTATCATCTGCCAATGCAGGTCATAAAGCTTACGTGGCCCGATCTGTCACCTGAAAGTTGGCAGAGGTTTTTTGTTGGATCCCACCCAAAAAAATCTACAGTTTATCATTTTTTCCTGTTTTTTGGACCTCTACTACTCCCTCAGTTTTTGTGCTATTTTCTCAGTTCAAATCTCTAAAAATTCTGCTCTTTCTGCTCTTTCCTGCTATGACTTTTGGTGCTCATAACTTCTATACTTTTTGAGATATAGATTTTTCTTTTCAATATTTTTTGCCCTTTTTTGCATATTATCAGTGGCCTCACTGATTTTCCTTGCCGGCTTGACCTGTGTTTTAGCTCAGTGAGATGAGCGTCCGTTCTCAGACTGGGAGGCCGGGGTTCAAATCCCGCTTATGGCAACATTTCTTTCAGTTAACACTTAAACTTTTTTAACTCTTTTCAACACAATTTTATGCTTTTTCACCCCTTTTCAGCACAATTTTCAGTATTTTCACCACTTTTCAGCACAAATACCAGCTTTTTCAGCTGTTTTAAGCAAAAACCTCTTTTCAGCAGAATTCTGCTCATTCAACTCTTTTCAGCAGAAATTCTGCTGATTAAACTCTTTTCAGCAGAAATTCTGCTGATTCAACTCTTATCAGCACAATTCTCAGCCTCTTCTGCTCATTTCAGCACAATTGTCAGTCTCTCAACCTCTTCTTTGTGAGAAAGAGATTGGCGCAGTGAAATGAGAACCTTCCTTGATTACCAGAAAGGCCAGGTTCGAATCCTGCTCAGGGCAACATTTTTTTTTTTCAACTTTTTCAGCTTTTTTCAGCAGATATCTTCAGCATTTTCGCAGGAAATGCAAATTTTTCTAGTTGTTGCTTGAAATAATTGATTGCTGCTTGAAATAAGTGCATGCCACAGCATTTCTCCCATGTATCACGCTCTTAAAAATGTAGTCCTACCTGCCACATGCACAGTGGATCCACCCACTAAGCCAGAGTATTATCTGCCAATGAAGGTCATAAAGCTTACGTGGCCCGATCTGTCACCTGGAAGTTGGCAGAGGTTTTTTCTTGGATCCCACCCAAAAAAATCCACAGTCTATCATGAGACAGCACGTTGGATGGCTGTTGGAATGGCCAGTATGGGGATTGAACCCATGACCTTGGCGTTATTAGCACAACGCTCTGACCAGCTGAGCTAACCGGCCTACAAAATGTGTGTGAACCCATCCTTTTGTTGACTAATATACCAAAAAAGAGAGGGTGGAAGAACTGTTAAGAACACAAGAGAAATGTGTGTTTACAAGAAATTACTTCAACATAGTGGGAAAAAAAGTCTTCCGTTGACTTACAAAAAATGCTTTAAGAAGAAATTTGCCACAAAACAATACATGGTGTGCGTCTTCTAAAGTTAGGGTCGTTAGGTGAGGATATAAAGCAGCAGTTTTTGATGCAGTATGCTGTGTCAGACTTTGGAAATGAGTGATTTATCCAGAAAGTAGCTGGAAAAGTGATTTGGAGATTGTAGCTAAGCATGTAATGTATTCATTAGCGTGTCATGTGTCAGTGAATTTTGTGGTTTGCTGTCATTTGTAGTTGCGTACATCACTCACCTGGAAGTTGGCAGAGGTTTTTTCTTGGATCCCACCCAAAAAAATCCACAGTCTATCATGAGACAGCACGTTGGATGGCTGTTGGAATGGCCAGTATGGGGATTGAACCCATGACCTTGGCGTTATTAGCACCACGCTCTGACCAGCTGAGCTAACCGGCCCAAAAAATGCGTGTGAACCCATCCTTTTGTTGACTAATATACCAAAAAAGAGAGGGTGGAAGAACTGTTAAGAACACAAGAGAAATGTGTGTTTACAAGAAATTACTTCAACATAGTGGGAAAAAAAAGTCCTCTGTTGACTTACAAAAAATGCTTTAAGAAGAAATTTGCCACAAAACAATACATGGTGTGCGTCTTCTAAAGTTAGGGTCGTTAGGTGAGGATATAAAGCAGCAGTTTTTGATGCAGTATGCTGTGTCAGACTTTGGAAATGAGTGATTTATCCAGAAAGTAGCTGGAAAAGTGATTTGGAGATTGTAGCTAAGCATGTAATGTATTCATTAGCGTGTCATGTGTCAGTGAATTTTGTGGTTTGCTGTCATTTGTAGTTGCGTACATCACTCACCTGGAAGTTGGCAGAGGTTTTTTCTTGGATCCCACCCAAAAAAATCCACAGTCTATCATGAGACAGCACGTTGGATGGCTGTTGGAATGGCCAGTATGGGGATTGAACCCATGACCTTGGCGTTATTAGCACCACGCTCTGACCAGCTGAGCTAACCGGCCTACAAAATCATTCTGTTGACTGATATACCAAAAAAGAGGGTGGAAGAACTGTTAACAACACAAGAGAAATGTGTGTTTACAAGAAATTACTTCAAGCAGTACCAATGAAAGCCAACTCTTGGAAGCTCCTACTGATCAGAAGCCACCTATGCAGGTGTAGTTCCACCAACAGCCTGCTTCCAAGTCGTGATTTTTTCACCCATGTCGCTTGAGGTCATGGCATGTTATTGACTTTCTATGGTTGCTTCTAAGCCAAGACCACTGGGGCCTGGCACTGATAAGGCCAAGTTCATGGCTTCAGTCCGCAACCTGGCCATTCGAGCCTCGTTTGAGAACTCGTAGAGTCTCTGTTGAAGGACATGAAATTGACAAAAGTGTAGCAATTTTGGATGACATAAAGGATTCGAGGTTGGCCTGCTGCAATCTAACTGGGAACGCATGCCTGCTCCTCAAGGACTCACAACAAACCACAAAGGGACTTGAACCCTCAATCTTCTGATCCGAAGTCAGACGCCTTGTCCGTTAGGCCACGTGGTCTGGCAGAAGCTCCCTCTTTTCACGAACGTTCGTTGGAGTCTGGTTGAATCAACTGCTGGTGTTGGGTTGCTCACGTGGCTGGTGGATATTGCTTGATTGTTGCTTGAAATAATTGATTGTTGCTTGAAATAAGTGCATGCCACAGCATTTCTCCCATGTATCACGCTCTTAAAAATGTAGTCCTACCTGCCACATGCACAGTGGATCCACCCACTAAGCCAGAGTATTATCTGCCAATGAAGGTCATAAAGCTTACGTGGCCCGATCTGTCACCTGGAAGTTGGCAGAGGTTTTTTGTTGGATCCCACCCAAAAAAATCCACAGTCTATCATGAGACAGCACGTTGGATGGCTGTTGAATGGCCAGTATGGGGATTGAACCCATGACCTTGGCGTTATTAGCACCACGCTCTGACCAGCTGAGCTAACCGGCCCAAAAAATGTGTGTGAACCCATCCTTTTGTTGACTAATATACCAAAAAAGAGAGGGTGGAAGAACTGTTAAGAACACAAGAGAAATGTGTGTTTACAAGAAATTACTTCAACATAGTGGGAAAAAAAAGTCCTCTGTTGACTTACAAAAAATGCTTTAAGAAGAAATTTGCCACAAAACAATACATGGTGTGCGTCTTCTAAAGTTAGGGTCGTTAGGTGAGGATATAAAGCAGCAGTTTTTGATGCAGTATGCTGTGTCAGACTTTGGAAATGAGTGATTTATCCAGAAAGTAGCTGGAAAAGTGATTTGGAGATTGTAGCTAAGCATGTAATGTATTCATTAGCGTGTCATGTGTCAGTGAATTTTGTGGTTTGCTGTCATTTGTAGTTGCGTACATCACTCACCTGGAAGTTGGCAGAGGTTTTTTCTTGGATCCCACCCAAAAAAATCCACAGTCTATCATGAGACAGCACGTTGGATGGCTGTTGGAATGGCCAGTATGGGGATTGAACCCATGACCTTGGCGTTATTAGCACCACGCTCTGACCAGCTGAGCTAACCGGCCTACAAAATCATTCTGTTGACTGATATACCAAAAAAGAGGGTGGAAGAACTGTTAACAACACAAGAGAAATGTGTGTTTACAAGAAATTACTTCAAGCAGTACCAATGAAAGCCAACTCTTGGAAGCTCCTACTGATCAGAAGCCACCTATGCAGGTGTAGTTCCACCAACAGCCTGCTTCCAAGTCGTGATTTTTTCACCCATGTCGCTTGAGGTCATGGCATGTTATTGACTTTCTATGGTTGCTTCTAAGCCAAGACCACTGGGGCCTGGCACTGATAAGGCCAAGTTCATGGCTTCAGTCCGCAACCTGGCCATTCGAGCCTCGTTTGAGAACTCGTAGAGTCTCTGTTGAAGGACATGAAATTGACAAAAGTGTAGCAATTTTGGATGACATAAAGGATTCGAGGTTGGCCTGCTGCAATCTAACTGGGAACGCATGCCTGCTCCTCAAGGACTCACAACAAACCACGAAGGGACTTGAACCCTCAATCTTCTGATCCGAAGTCAGACGCCTTGTCCGTTAGGCCACGTGGTCTGGCAGAAGCTCCCTCTTTTCACGAACGTTCGTTGGAGTCTGGTTGAATCAACTGCTGGTGTTGGGTTGCTCACGTGGCTGGTGGATATTGCTTGATTGTTGCTTGAAATAATTGATTGTTGCTTGAAATAAGTGCATGCCACAGCATTTCTCCCATGTATCACGCTCTTAAAAATGTAGTCCTACCTGCCACATGCACAGTGGATCCACCCACTAAGCCAGAGTATTATCTGCCAATGAAGGTCATAAAGCTTACGTGGCCCGATCTGTCACCTGGAAGTTGGCAGAGGTTTTTTCTTGGATCCCACCCAATAAAATCCACAGTCTATCATGAGACAGCACGTTGGATGGCTGTTGAATGGCCAGTATGGGGATTGAACCCATGACCTTGGCGTTATTAGCACCACGCTCTGACCAGCTGAGCTAACCGGCCCAAAAAATGTGTGTGAACCCATCCTTTTGTTGACTAATATACCAAAAAAGAGAGGGTGGAAGAACTGTTAAGAACACAAGAGAAATGTGTGTTTACAAGAAATTACTTCAACATAGTGGGAAAAAAAAGTCCTCTGTTGACTTACAAAAAATGCTTTAAGAAGAAATTTGCCACAAAACAATACATGGTGTGCGTCTTCTAAAGTTAGGGTCGTTAGGTGAGGATATAAAGCAGCAGTTTTTGATGCAGTATGCTGTGTCAGACTTTGGAAATGAGTGATTTATCCAGAAAGTAGCTGGAAAAGTGATTTGGAGATTGTAGCTAAGCATGTAATGTATTCATTAGCGTGTCATGTGTCAGTGAATTTTGTGGTTTGCTGTCATTTGTAGTTGCGTACATCACTCACCTGGAAGTTGGCAGAGGTTTTTTCTTGGATCCCACCCAAAAAAATCCACAGTCTATCATGAGACAGCACGTTGGATGGCTGTTGGAATGGCCAGTATGGGGATTGAACCCATGACCTTGGCGTTATTAGCACCACGCTCTGACCAGCTGAGCTAACCGGCCTACAAAATCATTCTGTTGACTGATATACCAAAAAAGAGGGTGGAAGAACTGTTAACAACACAAGAGAAATGTGTGTTTACAAGAAATTACTTCAAGCAGTACCAATGAAAGCCAACTCTTGGAAGCTCCTACTGATCAGAAGCCACCTATGCAGGTGTAGTTCCACCAACAGCCTGCTTCCAAGTCGTGATTTTTTCACCCATGTCGCTTGAGGTCATGGCATGTTATTGACTTTCTATGGTTGCTTCTAAGCCAAGACCACTGGGGCCTGGCACTGATAAGGCCAAGTTCATGGCTTCAGTCCGCAACCTGGCCATTCGAGCCTCGTTTGAGAACTCGTAGAGTCTCTGTTGAAGGACATGAAATTGACAAAAGTGTAGCAATTTTGGATGACATAAAGGATTCGAGGTTGGCCTGCTGCAATCTAACTGGGAACGCATGCCTGCTCCTCAAGGACTCACAACAAACCACGAAGGGACTTGAACCCTCAATCTTCTGATCCGAAGTCAGACGCCTTGTCCGTTAGGCCACGTGGTCTGGCAGAAGCTCCCTCTTTTCACGAACGTTCGTTGGAGTCTGGTTGAATCAACTGCTGGTGTTGGGTTGCTCACGTGGCTGGTGGATATTGCTTGATTGTTGCTTGAAATAATTGATTGTTGCTTGAAATAAGTGCATGCCACAGCATTTCTCCCATGTATCACGCTCTTAAAAATGTAGTCCTACCTGCCACATGCACAGTGGATCCACCCACTAAGCCAGAGTATTATCTGCCAATGAAGGTCATAAAGCTTACGTGGCCCGATCTGTCACCTGGAAGTTGGCAGAGGTTTTTTGTTGGATCCCACCCAATAAAATCCACAGTCTATCATGAGACAGCACGTTGGATGGCTGTTGAATGGCCAGTATGGGGATTGAACCCATGACCTTGGCGTTATTAGCACCACGCTCTGACCAGCTGAGCTAACCGGCCCAAAAAATGCGTGTGAACCCATCCTTTTGTTGACTAATATACCAAAAAAGAGAGGGTGGAAGAACTGTTAAGAACACAAGAGAAATGTGTGTTTACAAGAAATTACTTCAACATAGTGGGAAAAAAAAGTCCTCTGTTGACTTACAAAAAATGCTTTAAGAAGAAATTTGCCACAAAACAATACATGGTGTGCGTCTTCTAAAGTTAGGGTCGTTAGGTGAGGATATAAAGCAGCAGTTTTTGATGCAGTATGCTGTGTCAGACTTTGGAAATGAGTGATTTATCCAGAAAGTAGCTGGAAAAGTGATTTGGAGATTGTAGCTAAGCATGTAATGTATTCATTAGCGTGTCATGTGTCAGTGAATTTTGTGGTTTGCTGTCATTTGTAGTTGCGTACATCACTCACCTGGAAGTTGGCAGAGGTTTTTTCTTGGATCCCACCCAAAAAAATCCACAGTCTATCATGAGACAGCACGTTGGATGGCTGTTGGAATGGCCAGTATGGGGATTGAACCCATGACCTTGGCGTTATTAGCACCACGCTCTGACCAGCTGAGCTAACCGGCCTACAAAATCATTCTGTTGACTGATATACCAAAAAAGAGGGTGGAAGAACTGTTAACAACACAAGAGAAATGTGTGTTTACAAGAAATTACTTCAAGCAGTACCAATGAAAGCCAACTCTTGGAAGCTCCTACTGATCAGAAGCCACCTATGCAGGTGTAGTTCCACCAACAGCCTGCTTCCAAGTCGTGATTTTTTCACCCATGTCGCTTGAGGTCATGGCATGTTATTGACTTTCTATGGTTGCTTCTAAGCCAAGACCACTGGGGCCTGGCACTGATAAGGCCAAGTTCATGGCTTCAGTCCGCAACCTGGCCATTCGAGCCTCGTTTGAGAACTCGTAGAGTCTCTGTTGAAGGACATGAAATTGACAAAAGTGTAGCAATTTTGGATGACATAAAGGATTCGAGGTTGGCCTGCTGCAATCTAACTGGGAACGCATGCCTGCTCCTCAAGGACTCACAACAAACCACGAAGGGACTTGAACCCTCAATCTTCTGATCCGAAGTCAGACGCCTTGTCCGTTAGGCCACGTGGTCTGGCAGAAGCTCCCTCTTTTCACGAACGTTCGTTGGAGTCTGGTTGAATCAACTGCTGGTGTTGGGTTGCTCACGTGGCTGGTGGATATTGCTTGATTGTTGCTTGAAATAATTGATTGTTGCTTGAAATAAGTGCATGCCACAGCATTTCTCCCATGTATCACGCTCTTAAAAATGTAGTCCTACCTGCCACATGCACAGTGGATCCACCCACTAAGCCAGAGTATTATCTGCCAATGAAGGTCATAAAGCTTACGTGGCCCGATCTGTCACCTGGAAGTTGGCAGAGGTTTTTTGTTGGATCCCACCCAATAAAATCCACAGTCTATCATGAGACAGCACGTTGGATGGCTGTTGAATGGCCAGTATGGGGATTGAACCCATGACCTTGGCGTTATTAGCACCACGCTCTGACCAGCTGAGCTAACCGGCCCAAAAAATGCGTGTGAACCCATCCTTTTGTTGACTAATATACCAAAAAAGAGAGGGTGGAAGAACTGTTAAGAACACAAGAGAAATGTGTGTTTACAAGAAATTACTTCAACATAGTGGGAAAAAAAAGTCCTCTGTTGACTTACAAAAAATGCTTTAAGAAGAAATTTGCCACAAAACAATACATGGTGTGCGTCTTCTAAAGTTAGGGTCGTTAGGTGAGGATATAAAGCAGCAGTTTTTGATGCAGTATGCTGTGTCAGACTTTGGAAATGAGTGATTTATCCAGAAAGTAGCTGGAAAAGTGATTTGGAGATTGTAGCTAAGCATGTAATGTATTCATTAGCGTGTCATGTGTCAGTGAATTTTGTGGTTTGCTGTCATTTGTAGTTGCGTACATCACTCACCTGGAAGTTGGCAGAGGTTTTTTCTTGGATCCCACCCAAAAAAATCCACAGTCTATCATGAGACAGCACGTTGGATGGCTGTTGGAATGGCCAGTATGGGGATTGAACCCATGACCTTGGCGTTATTAGCACCACGCTCTGACCAGCTGAGCTAACCGGCCTACAAAATCATTCTGTTGACTGATATACCAAAAAAGAGGGTGGAAGAACTGTTAACAACACAAGAGAAATGTGTGTTTACAAGAAATTACTTCAAGCAGTACCAATGAAAGCCAACTCTTGGAAGCTCCTACTGATCAGAAGCCACCTATGCAGGTGTAGTTCCACCAACAGCCTGCTTCCAAGTCGTGATTTTTTCACCCATGTCGCTTGAGGTCATGGCATGTTATTGACTTTCTATGGTTGCTTCTAAGCCAAGACCACTGGGGCCTGGCACTGATAAGGCCAAGTTCATGGCTTCAGTCCGCAACCTGGCCATTCGAGCCTCGTTTGAGAACTCGTAGAGTCTCTGTTGAAGGACATGAAATTGACAAAAGTGTAGCAATTTTGGATGACATAAAGGATTCGAGGTTGGCCTGCTGCAATCTAACTGGGAACGCATGCCTGCTCCTCAAGGACTCACAACAAACCACGAAGGGACTTGAACCCTCAATCTTCTGATCCGAAGTCAGACGCCTTGTCCGTTAGGCCACGTGGTCTGGCAGAAGCTCCCTCTTTTCACGAACGTTCGTTGGAGTCTGGTTGAATCAACTGCTGGTGTTGGGTTGCTCACGTGGCTGGTGGATATTGCTTGATTGTTGCTTGAAATAATTGATTGTTGCTTGAAATAAGTGCATGCCACAGCATTTCTCCCATGTATCACGCTCTTAAAAATGTAGTCCTACCTGCCACATGCACAGTGGATCCACCCACTAAGCCAGAGTATTATCTGCCAATGAAGGTCATAAAGCTTACGTGGCCCGATCTGTCACCTGGAAGTTGGCAGAGGTTTTTTGTTGGATCCCACCCAATAAAATCCACAGTCTATCATGAGACAGCACGTTGGATGGCCGTTGAATGGCCAGTATGGGGATTGAACCCATGACCTTGGCGTTATTAGCACCACGCTCTGACCAGCTGAGCTAACCGGCCCAAAAAATGTGTGTGAACCCATCCTTTTGTTGACTAATATACCAAAAAAGAGAGGGTGGAAGAACTGTTAAGAACACAAGAGAAATGTGTGTTTACAAGAAATTACTTCAACATAGTGGGAAAAAAAAGTCCTCTGTTGACTTACAAAAAATGCTTTAAGAAGAAATTTGCCACAAAACAATACATGGTGTGCGTCTTCTAAAGTTAGGGTCGTTAGGTGAGGATATAAAGCAGCAGTTTTTGATGCAGTATGCTGTGTCAGACTTTGGAAATGAGTGATTTATCCAGAAAGTAGCTGGAAAAGTGATTTGGAGATTGTAGCTAAGCATGTAATGTATTCATTAGCGTGTCATGTGTCAGTGAATTTTGTGGTTTGCTGTCATTTGTAGTTGCGTACATCACTCACCTGGAAGTTGGCAGAGGTTTTTTCTTGGATCCCACCCAAAAAAATCCACAGTCTATCATGAGACAGCACGTTGGATGGCTGTTGGAATGGCCAGTATGGGGATTGAACCCATGACCTTGGCGTTATTAGCACCACGCTCTGACCAGCTGAGCTAACCGGCCTACAAAATCATTCTGTTGACTGATATACCAAAAAAGAGGGTGGAAGAACTGTTAACAACACAAGAGAAATGTGTGTTTACAAGAAATTACTTCAAGCAGTACCAATGAAAGCCAACTCTTGGAAGCTCCTACTGATCAGAAGCCACCTATGCAGGTGTAGTTCCACCAACAGCCTGCTTCCAAGTCGTGATTTTTTCACCCATGTCGCTTGAGGTCATGGCATGTTATTGACTTTCTATGGTTGCTTCTAAGCCAAGACCACTGGGGCCTGGCACTGATAAGGCCAAGTTCATGGCTTCAGTCCGCAACCTGGCCATTCGAGCCTCGTTTGAGAACTCGTAGAGTCTCTGTTGAAGGACATGAAATTGACAAAAGTGTAGCAATTTTGGATGACATAAAGGATCCGAGGTTGGCCTGCTGCAATCCAACTGGGAACGCATGCCTGCTCCTCAAGGACTCACAACAAACCACGAAGGGACTTGAACCCTCAATCTTCTGATCCGAAGTCAGACGCCTTGTCCGTTAGGCCACGTGGTCTGGCAGAAGCTCCCTCTTTTCACGAACGTTCGTTGGAGTCTGGTTGAATCAACTGCTGGTGTTGGGTTGCTCACGTGGCTGGTGGATATTGCTTGATTGTTGCTTGAAATAATTGATTGTTTCTTGAAACAAGTGCATGCCACAGCATTTCTCCCATGTATCACGCTCTTAAAAATGTAGTCCTACCTGCCACATGCACAGTGGATCCACCCACTAAGCCAGAGTATTATCTGCCAATGAAGGTCATAAAGCTTACGTGGCCCGATCTGTCACCTGGAAGTTGGCAGAGGTTTTTTGTTGGATCCCACCCAATAAAATCCACAGTCTATCATGAGACAGCACGTTGGATGGCTGTTGAATGGCCAGTATGGGGATTGAACCCATGACCTTGGCGTTATTAGCACCACGCTCTGACCAGCTGAGCTAACCGGCCCAAAAAATGTGTGTGAACCCATCCTTTTGTTGACTAATATACCAAAAAAGAGAGGGTGGAAGAACTGTTAAGAACACAAGAGAAATGTGTGTTTACAAGAAATTACTTCAACATAGTGGGAAAAAAAAGTCCTCTGTTGACTTACAAAAAATGCTTTAAGAAGAAATTTGCCACAAAACAATACATGGTGTGCGTCTTCTAAAGTTAGGGTCGTTAGGTGAGGATATAAAGCAGCAGTTTTTGATGCAGTATGCTGTGTCAGACTTTGGAAATGAGTGATTTATCCAGAAAGTAGCTGGAAAAGTGATTTGGAGATTGTAGCTAAGCATGTAATGTATTCATTAGCGTGTCATGTGTCAGTGAATTTTGTGGTTTGCTGTCATTTGTAGTTGCGTACATCACTCACCTGGAAGTTGGCAGAGGTTTTTTCTTGGATCCCACCCAAAAAAATCCACAGTCTATCATGAGACAGCACGTTGGATGGCTGTTGGAATGGCCAGTATGGGGATTGAACCCATGACCTTGGCGTTATTAGCACCACGCTCTGACCAGCTGAGCTAACCGGCCTACAAAATCATTCTGTTGACTGATATACCAAAAAAGAGGGTGGAAGAACTGTTAACAACACAAGAGAAATGTGTGTTTACAAGAAATTACTTCAAGCAGTACCAATGAAAGCCAACTCTTGGAAGCTCCTACTGATCAGAAGCCACCTATGCAGGTGTAGTTCCACCAACAGCCTGCTTCCAAGTCGTGATTTTTTCACCCATGTCGCTTGAGGTCATGGCATGTTATTGACTTTCTATGGTTGCTTCTAAGCCAAGACCACTGGGGCCTGGCACTGATAAGGCCAAGTTCATGGCTTCAGTCCGCAACCTGGCCATTCGAGCCTCGTTTGAGAACTCGTAGAGTCTCTGTTGAAGGACATGAAATTGACAAAAGTGTAGCAATTTTGGATGACATAAAGGATTCGAGGTTGGCCTGCTGCAATCTAACTGGGAACGCATGCCTGCTCCTCAAGGACTCACAACAAACCACGAAGGGACTTGAACCCTCAATCTTCTGATCCGAAGTCAGACGCCTTGTCCGTTAGGCCACGTGGTCTGGCAGAAGCTCCCTCTTTTCACGAACGTTCGTTGGAGTCTGGTTGAATCAACTGCTGGTGTTGGGTTGCTCACGTGGCTGGTGGATATTGCTTGATTGTTGCTTGAAATAATTGATTGTTGCTTGAAATAAGTGCATGCCACAGCATTTCTCCCATGTATCACGCTCTTAAAAATGTAGTCCTACCTGCCACATGCACAGTGGATCCACCCACTAAGCCAGAGTATTATCTGCCAATGAAGGTCATAAAGCTTACGTGGCCCGATCTGTCACCTGGAAGTTGGCAGAGGTTTTTTGTTGGATCCCACCCAATAAAATCCACAGTCTATCATGAGACAGCACGTTGGATGGCTGTTGAATGGCCAGTATGGGGATTGAACCCATGACCTTGGCGTTATTAGCACCACGCTCTGACCAGCTGAGCTAACCGGCCCAAAAAATGTGTGTGAACCCATCCTTTTGTTGACTAATATACCAAAAAAGAGAGGGTGGAAGAACTGTTAAGAACACAAGAGAAATGTGTGTTTACAAGAAATTACTTCAACATAGTGGGAAAAAAAAGTCCTCTGTTGACTTACAAAAAATGCTTTAAGAAGAAATTTGCCACAAAACAATACATGGTGTGCGTCTTCTAAAGTTAGGGTCGTTAGGTGAGGATATAAAGCAGCAGTTTTTGATGCAGTATGCTGTGTCAGACTTTGGAAATGAGTGATTTATCCAGAAAGTAGCTGGAAAAGTGATTTGGAGATTGTAGCTAAGCATGTAATGTATTCATTAGCGTGTCATGTGTCAGTGAATTTTGTGGTTTGCTGTCATTTGTAGTTGCGTACATCACTCACCTGGAAGTTGGCAGAGGTTTTTTCTTGGATCCCACCCAAAAAAATCCACAGTCTATCATGAGACAGCACGTTGGATGGCTGTTGGAATGGCCAGTATGGGGATTGAACCCATGACCTTGGCGTTATTAGCACCACGCTCTGACAAGCTGAGCTAACCGGCCTACAAAATCATTCTGTTGACTGATATACCAAAAAAGAGGGTGGAAGAACTGTTAACAACACAAGAGAAATGTGTGTTTACAAGAAATTACTTCAAGCAGTACCAATGAAAGCCAACTCTTGGAAGCTCCTACTGATCAGAAGCCACCTATGCAGGTGTAGTTCCACCAACAGCCTGCTTCCAAGTCGTGATTTTTTCACCCATGTCGCTTGAGGTCATGGCATGTTATTGACTTTCTATGGTTGCTTCTAAGCCAAGACCACTGGGGCCTGGCACTGATAAGGCCAAGTTCATGGCTTCAGTCGGCAACCTGGCCATTCGAGCCTCGTTTGAGAACTCGTAGAGTCTCTGTTGAAGGACATGAAATTGACAAAAGTGTAGCAATTTTGGATGACATAAAGGATTCGAGGTTGGCCTGCTGCAATCTAACTGGGAACGCATGCCTGCTCCTCAAGGACTCACAACAAACCACGAAGGGACTTGAACCCTCAATCTTCTGATCCGAAGTCAGACGCCTTGTCCGTTAGGCCACGTGGTCTGGCAGAAGTTACCTCTTTTCACGAACGTTCGTTGGAGTCTGGTTGAATCAACTGCTGGTGTTGGGTTGCTCACGTGGCTGGTGGATATTGCTTGATTGTTGCTTGAAATAATTGATTGTTGCTTGAAATAAGTGCATGCCACAGCATTTCTCCCATGTATCACGCTCTTAAAAATGTAGTCCTACCTGCCACATGCACAGTGGATCCACCCACTAAGCCAGAGTATTATCTGCCAATGAAGGTCATAAAGCTTACGTGGCCCGATCTGTCACCTGGAAGTTGGCAGAGGTTTTTTCTTGGATCCCACCCAATAAAATCCACAGTCTATCATGAGACAGCACGTTGGATGGCTGTTGAATGGCCAGTATGGGGATTGAACCCATGACCTTGGCGTTATTAGCACCACGCTCTGACCAGCTGAGCTAACCGGCCCAAAAAATGTGTGTGAACCCATCCTTTTGTTGACTAATATACCAAAAAAGAGAGGGTGGAAGAACTGTTAAGAACACAAGAGAAATGTGTGTTTACAAGAAATTACTTCAACATAGTGGGAAAAAAATGTCCTTTGTTGACTTACAAAAAATGCTTTAAGAAGAAATTTGCCACAAAACAATACATGGTGTGCGTCTTCTAAAGTTAGGGTCGTTAGGTGAGGATATAAAGCAGCAGTTTTTGATGCAGTATGCTGTGTCAGACTTTGGAAATGAGTGATTTATCCAGAAAGTAGCTGGAAAAGTGATTTGGAGATTGTAGCTAAGCATGTAATGTATTCATTAGCGTGTCATGTGTCAGTGAATTTTGTGGTTTGCTGTCATTTGTAGTTGCGTACATCACTCACCTGGAAGTTGGCAGAGGTTTTTTCTTGGATCCCACCCAAAAAAATCCACAGTCTATCATGAGACAGCACGTTGGATGGCTGTTGGAATGGCCAGTATGGGGATTGAACCCATGACCTTGGCGTTATTAGCACCACGCTCTGACCAGCTGAGCTAACCGGCCTACAAAATCATTCTGTTGACTGATATACCAAAAAAGAGGGTGGAAGAACTGTTAACAACACAAGAGAAATGTGTGTTTACAAGAAATTACTTCAAGCAGTACCAATGAAAGCCAACTCTTGGAAGCTCCTACTGATCAGAAGCCACCTATGCAGGTGTAGTTCCACCAACAGCCTGCTTCCAAGTCGTGATTTTTTCACCCATGTCGCTTGAGGTCATGGCATGTTATTGACTTTCTATGGTTGCTTCTAAGCCAAGACCACTGGGGCCTGGCACTGATAAGGCCAAGTTCATGGCTTCAGTCCGCAACCTGGCCATTCGAGCCTCGTTTGAGAACTCGTAGAGTCTCTGTTGAAGGACATGAAATTGACAAAAGTGTAGCAATTTTGGATGACATAAAGGATACGAGGTTGGCCTGCTGCAATCCAACTGGGAACGCATGCCTGCTCCTCAAGGACTCACAACAAACCACGAAGGGACTTGAACCCTCAATCTTCTGATCCGAAGTCAGACGCCTTGTCCGTTAGGCCACGTGGTCTGGAAGAAGCTCCCTCTTTTCACGAACGTTCGTTGGAGTCTGGTTGAATCAACTGCTGGTGTTGGGTTGCTCACGTGGCTGGTGGATATTGCTTGATTGTTGCTTGAAATAATTGATTGTTGCTTGAAATAAGTGCATGCCACAGCATTTCTCCCATGTATCACGCTCTTAAAAATGTAGTCCTACCTGCCACATGCACAGTGGATCCACCCACTAAGCCAGAGTATTATCTGCCAATGAAGGTCATAAAGCTTACGTGGCCCGATCTGTCACCTGGAAGTTGGCAGAGGTTTTTTGTTGGATCCCACCCAATAAAATCCACAGTCTATCATGAGACAGCACGTTGGATGGCTGTTGAATGGCCAGTATGGGGATTGAACCCATGACCTTGGCGTTATTAGCACCACGCTCTGACCAGCTGAGCTAACCGGCCCAAAAAATGCGTGTGAACCCATCCTTTTGTTGACTAATATACCAAAAAAGAGAGGGTGGAAGAACTGTTAAGAACACAAGAGAAATGTGTGTTTACAAGAAATTACTTCAACATAGTGGGAAAAAAAAGTCCTCTGTTGACTTACAAAAAATGCTTTAAGAAGAAATTTGCCACAAAACAATACATGGTGTGCGTCTTCTAAAGTTAGGGTCGTTAGGTGAGGATATAAAGCAGCAGTTTTTGATGCAGTATGCTGTGTCAGACTTTGGAAATGAGTGATTTATCCAGAAAGTAGCTGGAAAAGTGATTTGGAGATTGTAGCTAAGCATGTAATGTATTCATTAGCGTGTCATGTGTCAGTGAATTTTGTGGTTTGCTGTCATTTGTAGTTGCGTACATCACTCACCTGGAAGTTGGCAGAGGTTTTTTCTTGGATCCCACCCAAAAAAATCCACAGTCTATCATGAGACAGCACGTTGGATGGCTGTTGGAATGGCCAGTATGGGGATTGAACCCATGACCTTGGCGTTATTAGCACCACGCTCTGACCAGCTGAGCTAACCGGCCTACAAAAGCATTCTGTTGACTGATATACCAAAAAAGAGGGTGGAAGAACTGTTAACAACACAAGAGAAATGTGTGTTTACAAGAAATTACTTCAAGCAGTACCAATGAAAGCCAACTCTTGGAAGCTCCTACTGATCAGAAGCCACCTATGCAGGTGTAGTTCCACCAACAGCCTGCTTCCAAGTCGTGATTTTTTCACCCATGTCGCTTGAGGTCATGGCATGTTATTGACTTTCTATGGTTGCTTCTAAGCCAAGACCACTGGGGCCTGGCACTGATAAGGCCAAGTTCATGGCTTCAGTCGGCAACCTGGCCATTCGAGCCTCGTTTGAGAACTCGTAGAGTCTCTGTTGAAGGACATGAAATTGACAAAAGTGTAGCAATTTTGGATGACATAAAGGATTCGAGGTTGGCCTGCTGCAATCTAACTGGGAACGCATGCCTGCTCCTCAAGGACTCACAACAAACCACGAAGGGACTTGAACCCTCAATCTTCTGATCCGAAGTCAGACGCCTTGTCCGTTAGGCCACGTGGTCTGGCAGAAGCTCCCTCTTTTCACGAACGTTCGTTGGAGTCTGGTTGAATCAACTGCTGGTGTTGGGTTGCTCACGTGGCTGGTGGATATTGCTTGATTGTTGCTTGAAATAATTGATTGTTGCTTGAAATAAGTGCATGCCACAGCATTTCTCCCATGTATCACGCTCTTAAAAATGTAGTCCTACCTGCCACATGCACAGTGGATCCACCCACTAAGCCAGAGTATTATCTGCCAATGAAGGTCATAAAGCTTACGTGGCCCGATCTGTCACCTGGAAGTTGGCAGAGGTTTTTTGTTGGATCCCACCCAATAAAATCCACAGTCTATCATGAGACAGCACGTTGGATGGCTGTTTAATGGCCAGTATGGGGATTGAACCCATGACCTTGGCGTTATTAGCACCACGCTCTGACCAGCTGAGCTAACCGGCCCAAAAAATGTGTGTGAACCCATCCTTTTGTTGACTAATATACCAAAAAAGAGAGGGTGGAAGAACTGTTAAGAACACAAGAGAAATGTGTGTTTACAAGAAATTACTTCAACATAGTGGGAAAAAAAAGTCCTCTGTTGACTTACAAAAAATGCTTTAAGAAGAAATTTGCCACAAAACAATACATGGTGTGCGTCTTCTAAAGTTAGGGTCGTTAGGTGAGGATATAAAGCAGCAGTTTTTGATGCAGTATGCTGTGTCAGACTTTGGAAATGAGTGATTTATCCAGAAAGTAGCTGGAAAAGTGATTTGGAGATTGTAGCTAAGCATGTAATGTATTCATTAGCGTGTCATGTGTCAGTGAATTTTGTGGTTTGCTGTCATTTGTAGTTGCGTACATCACTCACCTGGAAGTTGGCAGAGGTTTTTTCTTGGATCCCACCCAAAAAAATCCACAGTCTATCATGAGACAGCACGTTGGATGGCTGTTGGAATGGCCAGTATGGGGATTGAACCCATGACCTTGGCGTTATTAGCACCACGCTCTGACCAGCTGAGCTAACCGGCCTACAAAATCATTCTGTTGACTGATATACCAAAAAAGAGGGTGGAAGAACTGTTAACAACACAAGAGAAATGTGTGTTTACAAGAAATTACTTCAAGCAGTACCAATGAAAGCCAACTCTTGGAAGCTCCTACTGATCAGAAGCCACCTATGCAGGTGTAGTTCCACCAACAGCCTGCTTCCAAGTCGTGATTTTTTCACCCATGTCGCTTGAGGTCATGGCATGTTATTGACTTTCTATGGTTGCTTCTAAGCCAAGACCACTGGGGCCTGGCACTGATAAGGCCAAGTTCATGGCTTCAGTCGGCAACCTGGCCATTCGAGCCTCGTTTGAGAACTCGTAGAGTCTCTGTTGAAGGACATGAAATTGACAAAAGTGTAGCAATTTTGGATGACATAAAGGATCCGAGGTTGGCCTGCTGCAATCCAACTGGGAACGCATGCCTGCTCCTCAAGGACTCACAACAAACCACGAAGGGACTTGAACCCTCAATCTTCTGATCCGAAGTCAGACGCCTTGTCCGTTAGGCCACGTGGTCTGGCAGAAGCTCCCTCTTTTCACGAACGTTCGTTGGAGTCTGGTTGAATCAACTGCTGGTGTTGGGTTGCTCACGTGGCTGGTGGATATTGCTTGATTGTTGCTTGAAATAATTGATTGTTGCTTGAAATAAGTGCATGCCACAGCATTTCTCCCATGTATCACGCTCTTAAAAATGTAGTCCTACCTGCCACATGCACAGTGGATCCACCCACTAAGCCAGAGTATTATCTGCCAATGAAGGTCATAAAGCTTACGTGGCCCGATCTGTCACCTGGAAGTTGGCAGAGGTTTTTTGTTGGATCCCACCCAATAAAATCCACAGTCTATCATGAGACAGCACGTTGGATGGCTGCTGAATGGCCAGTATGGGGATTGAACCCATGACCTTGGCGTTATTAGCACCACGCTCTGACCAGCTGAGCTAACCGGCCCAAAAAATGTGTGTGAACCCATCCTTTTGTTGACTAATATACCAAAAAAGAGAGGGTGGAAGAACTGTTAAGAACACAAGAGAAATGTGTGTTTACAAGAAATTACTTCAACATAGTGGGAAAAAAAAGTCCTCTGTTGACTTACAAAAAATGCTTTAAGAAGAAATTTGCCACAAAACAATACATGGTGTGCGTCTTCTAAAGTTAGGGTCGTTAGGTGAGGATATAAAGCAGCAGTTTTTGATGCAGTATGCTGTGTCAGACTTTGGAAATGAGTGATTTATCCAGAAAGTAGCTGGAAAAGTGATTTGGAGATTGTAGCTAAGCATGTAATGTATTCATTAGCGTGTCATGTGTCAGTGAATTTTGTGGTTTGCTGTCATTTGTAGTTGCGTACATCACTCACCTGGAAGTTGGCAGAGGTTTTTTCTTGGATCCCACCCAAAAAAATCCACAGTCTATCATGAGACAGCACGTTGGATGGCTGTTGGAATGGCCAGTATGGGGATTGAACCCATGACCTTGGCGTTATTAGCACCACGCTCTGACCAGCTGAGCTAACCGGCCTACAAAATCATTCTGTTGACTGATATACCAAAAAAGAGGGTGGAAGAACTGTTAACAACACAAGAGAAATGTGTGTTTACAAGAAATTACTTCAAGCAGTACCAATGAAAGCCAACTCTTGGAAGCTCCTACTGATCAGAAGCCACCTATGCAGGTGTAGTTCCACCAACAGCCTGCTTCCAAGTCGTGATTTTTTCACCCATGTCGCTTGAGGTCATGGCATGTTATTGACTTTCTATGGTTGCTTCTAAGCCAAGACCACTGGGGCCTGGCACTGATAAGGCCAAGTTCATGGCTTCAGTCCGCAACCTGGCCATTCGAGCCTCGTTTGAGAACTCGTAGAGTCTCTGTTGAAGGACATGAAATTGACAAAAGTGTAGCAATTTTGGATGACATAAAGGATCCGAGGTTGGCCTGCTGCAATCCAACTGGGAACGCATGCCTGCTCCTCAAGGACTCACAACAAACCACGAAGGGACTTGAACCCTCAATCTTCTGATCCGAAGTCAGACGCCTTGTCCGTTAGGCCACGTGGTCTGGCAGAAGCTCCCTCTTTTCACGAACGTTCGTTGGAGTCTGGTTGAATCAACTGCTGGTGTTGGGTTGCTCACGTGGCTGGTGGATATTGCTTGATTGTTGCTTGAAATAATTGATTGTTGCTTGAAATAAGTGCATGCCACAGCATTTCTCCCATGTATCACGCTCTTAAAAATGTAGTCCTACCTGCCACATGCACAGTGGATCCACCCACTAAGCCAGAGTATTATCTGCCAATGAAGGTCATAAAGCTTACGTGGCCCGATCTGTCACCTGGAAGTTGGCAGAGGTTTTTTGTTGGATCCCACCCAATAAAATCCACAGTCTATCATGAGACAGCACGTTGGATGGCTGCTGAATGGCCAGTATGGGGATTGAACCCATGACCTTGGCGTTATTAGCACCACGCTCTGACCAGCTGAGCTAACCGGCCCAAAAAATGTGTGTGAACCCATCCTTTTGTTGACTAATATACCAAAAAAGAGAGGGTGGAAGAACTGTTAAGAACACAAGAGAAATGTGTGTTTACAAGAAATTACTTCAACATAGTGGGAAAAAAAAGTCCTCTGTTGACTTACAAAAAATGCTTTAAGAAGAAATTTGCCACAAAACAATACATGGTGTGCGTCTTCTAAAGTTAGGGTCGTTAGGTGAGGATATAAAGCAGCAGTTTTTGATGCAGTATGCTGTGTCAGACTTTGGAAATGAGTGATTTATCCAGAAAGTAGCTGGAAAAGTGATTTGGAGATTGTAGCTAAGCATGTAATGTATTCATTAGCGTGTCATGTGTCAGTGAATTTTGTGGTTTGCTGTCATTTGTAGTTGCGTACATCACTCACCTGGAAGTTGGCAGAGGTTTTTTCTTGGATCCCACCCAAAAAAATCCACAGTCTATCATGAGACAGCACGTTGGATGGCTGTTGGAATGGCCAGTATGGGGATTGAACCCATGACCTTGGCGTTATTAGCACCACGCTCTGACCAGCTGAGCTAACCGGCCTACAAAATCATTCTGTTGACTGATATACCAAAAAAGAGGGTGGAAGAACTGTTAACAACACAAGAGAAATGTGTGTTTACAAGAAATTACTTCAAGCAGTACCAATGAAAGCCAACTCTTGGAAGCTCCTACTGATCAGAAGCCACCTATGCAGGTGTAGTTCCACCAACAGCCTGCTTCCAAGTCGTGATTTTTTCACCCATGTCGCTTGAGGTCATGGCATGTTATTGACTTTCTATGGTTGCTTCTAAGCCAAGACCACTGGGGCCTGGCACTGATAAGGCCAAGTTCATGGCTTCAGTCGGCAACCTGGCCATTCGAGCCTCGTTTGAGAACTCGTAGAGTCTCTGTTGAAGGACATGAAATTGACAAAAGTGTAGCAATTTTGGATGACATAAAGGATTCGAGGTTGGCCTGCTGCAATCTAACTGGGAACGCATGCCTGCTCCTCAAGGACTCACAACAAACCACGAAGGGACTTGAACCCTCAATCTTCTGATCCGAAGTCAGATGCCTTGTCCGTTAGGGCACGTGGTCTGGCAGAAGTTACCTCTTTTCACGAACGTTCGTTGGAGTCTGGTTGAATCAACTGCTGGTGTTGGGTTGCTCACGTGGCTGGTGGATATTGCTTGATTGTTGCTTGAAATAATTGATTGTTGCTTGAAATAAGTGCATGCCACAGCATTTCTCCCATGTATCACGCTCTTAAAAATGTAGTCCTACCTGCCACATGCACAGTGGATCCACCCACTAAGCCAGAGTATTATCTGCCAATGAAGGTCATAAAGCTTACGTGGCCCAATCTGTCACCTGGAAGTTGGCAGAGGTTTTTTGTTGGATCCCACCCAATAAAATCCACAGTCTATCATGAGACAGCACGTTGGATGGCTGTTGAATGGCCAGTATGGGGATTGAACCCATGACCTTGGCGTTATTAGCACCACGCTCTGACCAGCTGAGCTAACCGGCCCAAAAAATGTGTGTGAACCCATCCTTTTGTTGACTAATATACCAAAAAAGAGAGGGTGGAAGAACTGTTAAGAACACAAGAGAAATGTGTGTTTACAAGAAATTACTTCAACATAGTGGGAAAAAAAAGTCCTCTGTTGACTTACAAAAAATGCTTTAAGAAGAAATTTGCCACAAAACAATACATGGTGTGCGTCTTCTAAAGTTAGGGTCGTTAGGTGAGGATATAAAGCAGCAGTTTTTGATGCAGTATGCTGTGTCAGACTTTGGAAATGAGTGATTTATCCAGAAAGTAGCTGGAAAAGTGATTTGGAGATTGTAGCTAAGCATGTAATGTATTCATTAGCGTGTCATGTGTCAGTGAATTTTGTGGTTTGCTGTCATTTGTAGTTGCGTACATCACTCACCTGGAAGTTGGCAGAGGTTTTTTCTTGGATCCCACCCAAAAAAATCCACAGTCTATCATGAGACAGCACGTTGGATGGCTGTTGGAATGGCCAGTATGGGGATTGAACCCATGACCTTGGCGTTATTAGCACCACGCTCTGACCAGCTGAGCTAACCGGCCTACAAAATCATTCTGTTGACTGATATACCAAAAAAGAGGGTGGAAGAACTGTTAACAACACAAGAGAAATGTGTGTTTACAAGAAATTACTTCAAGCAGTACCAATGAAAGCCAACTCTTGGAAGCTCCTACTGATCAGAAGCCACCTATGCAGGTGTAGTTCCACCAACAGCCTGCTTCCAAGTCGTGATTTTTTCACCCATGTCGCTTGAGGTCATGGCATGTTATTGACTTTCTATGGTTGCTTCTAAGCCAAGACCACTGGGGCCTGGCACTGATAAGGCCAAGTTCATGGCTTCAGTCCGCAACCTGGCCATTCGAGCCTCGTTTGAGAACTCGTAGAGTCTCTGTTGAAGGACATGAAATTGACAAAAGTGTAGCAATTTTGGATGACATAAAGGATTCGAGGTTGGCCTGCTGCAATCTAACTGGGAACGCATGCCTGCTCCTCAAGGACTCACAACAAACCACGAAGGGACTTGAACCCTCAATCTTCTGATCCGAAGTCAGATGCCTTGTCCGTTAGGGCACGTGGTCTGGCAGAAGTTACCTCTTTTCACGAACGTTCGTTGGAGTCTGGTTGAATCAACTGCTGGTGTTGGGTTGCTCACGTGGCTGGTGGATATTGCTTGATTGTTGCTTGAAATAATTGATTGTTGCTTGAAATAAGTGCATGCCACAGCATTTCTCCCATGTATCACGCTCTTAAAAATGTAGTCCTACCTGCCACATGCACAGTGGATCCACCCACTAAGCCAGAGTATTATCTGCCAATGAAGGTCATAAAGCTTACGTGGCCCAATCTGTCACCTGGAAGTTGGCAGAGGTTTTTTGTTGGATCCCACCCAATAAAATCCACAGTCTATCATGAGACAGCACGTTGGATGGCTGTTGAATGGCCAGTATGGGGATTGAACCCATGACCTTGGCGTTATTAGCACCACGCTCTGACCAGCTGAGCTAACCGGCCCAAAAAATGTGTGTGAACCCATCCTTTTGTTGACTAATATACCAAAAAAGAGAGGGTGGAAGAACTGTTAAGAACACAAGAGAAATGTGTGTTTACAAGAAATTACTTCAACATAGTGGGAAAAAAAAGTCCTCTGTTGACTTACAAAAAATGCTTTAAGAAGAAATTTGCCACAAAACAATACATGGTGTGCGTCTTCTAAAGTTAGGGTCGTTAGGTGAGGATATAAAGCAGCAGTTTTTGATGCAGTATGCTGTGTCAGACTTTGGAAATGAGTGATTTATCCAGAAAGTAGCTGGAAAAGTGATTTGGAGATTGTAGCTAAGCATGTAATGTATTCATTAGCGTGTCATGTGTCAGTGAATTTTGTGGTTTGCTGTCATTTGTAGTTGCGTACATCACTCACCTGGAAGTTGGCAGAGGTTTTTTCTTGGATCCCACCCAAAAAAATCCACAGTCTATCATGAGACAGCACGTTGGATGGCTGTTGGAATGGCCAGTATGGGGATTGAACCCATGACCTTGGCGTTATTAGCACCACGCTCTGACCAGCTGAGCTAACCGGCCTACAAAATCATTCTGTTGACTGATATACCAAAAAAGAGGGTGGAAGAACTGTTAACAACACAAGAGAAATGTGTGTTTACAAGAAATTACTTCAAGCAGTACCAATGAAAGCCAACTCTTGGAAGCTCCTACTGATCAGAAGCCACCTATGCAGGTGTAGTTCCACCAACAGCCTGCTTCCAAGTCGTGATTTTTTCACCCATGTCGCTTGAGGTCATGGCATGTTATTGACTTTCTATGGTTGCTTCTAAGCCAAGACCACTGGGGCCTGGCACTGATAAGGCCAAGTTCATGGCTTCAGTCCGCAACCTGGCCATTCGAGCCTCGTTTGAGAACTCGTAGAGTCTCTGTTGAAGGACATGAAATTGACAAAAGTGTAGCAATTTTGGATGACATAAAGGATCCGAGGTTGGCCTGCTGCAATCCAACTGGGAACGCATGCCTGCTCCTCAAGGACTCACAACAAACCACGAAGGGACTTGAACCCTCAATCTTCTGATCCGAAGTCAGACGCCTTGTCCGTTAGGCCACGTGGTCTGGCAGAAGCTCCCTCTTTTCACGAACGTTCGTTGGAGTCTGGTTGAATCAACTGCTGGTGTTGGGTTGCTCACGTGGCTGGTGGATATTGCTTGATTGTTGCTTGAAATAATTGATTGTTGCTTGAAATAAGTGCATGCCACAGCATTTCTCCCATGTATCACGCTCTTAAAAATGTAGTCCTACCTGCCACATGCACAGTGGATCCACCCACTAAGCCAGAGTATTATCTGCCAATGAAGGTCATAAAGCTTACGTGGCCCGATCTGTCACCTGGAAGTTGGCAGAGGTTTTTTGTTGGATCCCACCCAATAAAATCCACAGTCTATCATGAGACAGCACGTTGGATGGCTGCTGAATGGCCAGTATGGGGATTGAACCCATGACCTTGGCGTTATTAGCACCACACTCTGACCAGCTGAGCTAACCGGCCCAAAAAATGTGTGTGAACCCATCCTTTTGTTGACTAATATACCAAAAAAGAGAGGGTGGAAGAACTGTTAAGAACACAAGAGAAATGTGTGTTTACAAGAAATTACTTCAACATAGTGGGAAAAAAAAGTCCTCTGTTGACTTACAAAAAATGCTTTAAGAAGAAATTTGCCACAAAACAATACATGGTGTGCGTCTTCTAAAGTTAGGGTCGTTAGGTGAGGATATAAAGCAGCAGTTTTTGATGCAGTATGCTGTGTCAGACTTTGGAAATGAGTGATTTATCCAGAAAGTAGCTGGAAAAGTGATTTGGAGATTGTAGCTAAGCATGTAATGTATTCATTAGCGTGTCATGTGTCAGTGAATTTTGTGGTTTGCTGTCATTTGTAGTTGCGTACATCACTCACCTGGAAGTTGGCAGAGGTTTTTTCTTGGATCCCACCCAAAAAAATCCACAGTCTATCATGAGACAGCACGTTGGATGGCTGTTGGAATGGCCAGTATGGGGATTGAACCCATGACCTTGGCGTTATTAGCACCACGCTCTGACCAGCTGAGCTAACCGGCCTACAAAATCATTCTGTTGACTGATATACCAAAAAAGAGGGTGGAAGAACTGTTAACAACACAAGAGAAATGTGTGTTTACAAGAAATTACTTCAAGCAGTACCAATGAAAGCCAACTCTTGGAAGCTCCTACTGATCAGAAGCCACCTATGCAGGTGTAGTTCCACCAACAGCCTGCTTCCAAGTCGTGATTTTTTCACCCATGTCGCTTGAGGTCATGGCATGTTATTGACTTTCTATGGTTGCTTCTAAGCCAAGACCACTGGGGCCTGGCACTGATAAGGCCAAGTTCATGGCTTCAGTCCGCAACCTGGCCATTCGAGCCTCGTTTGAGAACTCGTAGAGTCTCTGTTGAAGGACATGAAATTGACAAAAGTGTAGCAATTTTGGATGACATAAAGGATTCGAGGTTGGCCTGCTGCAATCTAACTGGGAACGCATGCCTGCTCCTCAAGGACTCACAACAAACCACGAAGGGACTTGAACCCTCAATCTTCTGATCCGAAGTCAGACGCCTTGTCCGTTAGGCCACGTGGTCTGGCAGAAGTTACCTCTTTTCACGAACGTTCGTTGGAGTCTGGTTGAATCAACTGCTGGTGTTGGGTTGCTCACGTGGCTGGTGGATATTGCTTGATTGTTGCTTGAAATAATTGATTGTTGCTTGAAATAAGTGCATGCCACAGCATTTCTCCCATGTATCACGCTCTTAAAAATGTAGTCCTACCTGCCACATGCACAGTGGATCCACCCACTAAGCCAGAGTATTATCTGCCAATGAAGGTCATAAAGCTTACGTGGCCCGATCTGTCACCTGGAAGTTGGCAGAGGTTTTTTGTTGGATCCCACCCAATAAAATCCACAGTCTATCATGAGACAGCACGTTGGATGGCTGTTGAATGGCCAGTATGGGGATTGAACCCATGACCTTGGCGTTATTAGCACCACGCTCTGACCAGCTGAGCTAACCGGCCCAAAAAATGTGTGTGAACCCATCCTTTTGTTGACTAATATACCAAAAAAGAGAGGGTGGAAGAACTGTTAAGAACACAAGAGAAATGTGTGTTTACAAGAAATTACTTCAACATAGTGGGAAAAAAAAGTCCTCTGTTGACTTACAAAAAATGCTTTAAGAAGAAATTTGCCACAAAACAATACATGGTGTGCGTCTTCTAAAGTTAGGGTCGTTAGGTGAGGATATAAAGCAGCAGTTTTTGATGCAGTATGCTGTGTCAGACTTTGGAAATGAGTGATTTATCCAGAAAGTAGCTGGAAAAGTGATTTGGAGATTGTAGCTAAGCATGTAATGTATTCATTAGCGTGTCATGTGTCAGTGAATTTTGTGGTTTGCTGTCATTTGTAGTTGCGTACATCACTCACCTGGAAGTTGGCAGAGGTTTTTTCTTGGATCCCACCCAAAAAAATCCACAGTCTATCATGAGACAGCACGTTGGATGGCTGTTGGAATGGCCAGTATGGGGATTGAACCCATGACCTTGGCGTTATTAGCACCACGCTCTGACCAGCTGAGCTAACCGGCCTACAAAATCATTCTGTTGACTGATATACCAAAAAAGAGGGTGGAAGAACTGTTAACAACACAAGAGAAATGTGTGTTTACAAGAAATTACTTCAAGCAGTACCAATGAAAGCCAACTCTTGGAAGCTCCTACTGATCAGAAGCCACCTATGCAGGTGTAGTTCCACCAACAGCCTGCTTCCAAGTCGTGATTTTTTCACCCATGTCGCTTGAGGTCATGGCATGTTATTGACTTTCTATGGTTGCTTCTAAGCCAAGACCACTGGGGCCTGGCACTGATAAGGCCAAGTTCATGGCTTCAGTCCGCAACCTGGCCATTCGAGCCTCGTTTGAGAACTCGTAGAGTCTCTGTTGAAGGACATGAAATTGACAAAAGTGTAGCAATTTTGGATGACACAAAGGATTCGAGGTTGGCCTGCTGCAATCTAACTGGGAACGCATGCCTGCTCCTCAAGGACTCACAACAAACCACGAAGGGACTTGAACCCTCAATCTTCTGATCCGAAGTCAGACGCCTTGTCCGTTAGGCCACGTGGTCTGGCAGAAGTTACCTCTTTTCACGAACGTTCGTTGGAGTCTGGTTGAATCAACTGCTGGTGTTGGGTTGCTCACGTGGCTGGTGGATATTGCTTGATTGTTGCTTGAAATAATTGATTGTTGCTTGAAATAAGTGCATGCCACAGCATTTCTCCCATGTATCACGCTCTTAAAAATGTAGTCCTACCTGCCACATGCACAGTGGATCCACCCACTAAGCCAGAGTATTATCTGCCAATGAAGGTCATAAAGCTTACGTGGCCCGATCTGTCACCTGGAAGTTGGCAGAGGTTTTTTGTTGGATCCCACCCAATAAAATCCACAGTCTATCATGAGACAGCACGTTGGATGGCTGTTGAATGGCCAGTATGGGGATTGAACCCATGACCTTGGCGTTATTAGCACCACGCTCTGACCAGCTGAGCTAACCGGCCCAAAAAATGTGTGTGAACCCATCCTTTTGTTGACTAATATACCAAAAAAGAGAGGGTGGAAGAACTGTTAAGAACACAAGAGAAATGTGTGTTTACAAGAAATTACTTCAACATAGTGGGAAAAAAAAGTCCTTTGTTGACTTACAAAAAATGCTTTAAGAAGAAATTTGCCACAAAACAATACATGGTGTGCGTCTTCTAAAGTTAGGGTCGTTAGGTGAGGATATAAAGCAGCAGTTTTTGATGCAGTATGCTGTGTCAGACTTTGGAAATGAGTGATTTATCCAGAAAGTAGCTGGAAAAGTGATTTGGAGATTGTAGCTAAGCATGTAATGTATTCATTAGCGTGTCATGTGTCAGTGAATTTTGTGGTTTGCTGTCATTTGTAGTTGCGTACATCACTCACCTGGAAGTTGGCAGAGGTTTTTTCTTGGATCCCACCCAAAAAAATCCACAGTCTATCATGAGACAGCACGTTGGATGGCTGTTGGAATGGCCAGTATGGGGATTGAACCCATGACCTTGGCGTTATTAGCACCACGCTCTGACCAGCTGAGCTAACCGGCCTACAAAATCATTCTGTTGACTGATATACCAAAAAAGAGGGTGGAAGAACTGTTAACAACACAAGAGAAATGTGTGTTTACAAGAAATTACTTCAAGCAGTACCAATGAAAGCCAACTCTTGGAAGCTCCTACTGATCAGAAGCCACCTATGCAGGTGTAGTTCCACCAACAGCCTGCTTCCAAGTCGTGATTTTTTCACCCATGTCGCTTGAGGTCATGGCATGTTATTGACTTTCTATGGTTGCTTCTAAGCCAAGACCACTGGGGCCTGGCACTGATAAGGCCAAGTTCATGGCTTCAGTCCGCAACCTGGCCATTCGAGCCTCGTTTGAGAACTCGTAGAGTCTCTGTTGAAGGACATGAAATTGACAAAAGTGTAGCAATTTTGGATGACATAAAGGATCCGAGGTTGGCCTGCTGCAATCCAACTGGGAACGCATGCCTGCTCCTCAAGGACTCACAACAAACCACGAAGGGACTTGAACCCTCAATCTTCTGATCCGAAGTCAGACGCCTTGTCCGTTAGGCCACGTGGTCTGGCAGAAGCTCCCTCTTTTCACGAACGTTCGTTGGAGTCTGGTTGAATCAACTGCTGGTGTTGGGTTGCTCACGTGGCTGGTGGATATTGCTTGATTGTTGCTTGAAATAATTGATTGTTGCTTGAAATAAGTGCATGCCACAGCATTTCTCCCATGTATCACGCTCTTAAAAATGTAGTCCTACCTGCCACATGCACAGTGGATCCACCCACTAAGCCAGAGTATTATCTGCCAATGAAGGTCATAAAGCTTACGTGGCCCGATCTGTCACCTGGAAGTTGGCAGAGGTTTTTTGTTGGATCCCACCCAATAAAATCCACAGTCTATCATGAGACAGCACGTTGGATGGCTGTTGAATGGCCAGTATGGGGATTGAACCCATGACCTTGGCGTTATTAGCACCACGCTCTGACCAGCTGAGCTAACCGGCCCAAAAAATGTGTGTGAACCCATCCTTTTGTTGACTAATATACCAAAAAAGAGAGGGTGGAAGAACTGTTAAGAACACAAGAGAAATGTGTGTTTACAAGAAATTACTTCAACATAGTGGGAAAAAAAAGTCCTCTGTTGACTTACAAAAAATGCTTTAAGAAGAAATTTGCCACAAAACAATACATGGTGTGCGTCTTCTAAAGTTAGGGTCGTTAGGTGAGGATATAAAGCAGCAGTTTTTGATGCAGTATGCTGTGTCAGACTTTGGAAATGAGTGATTTATCCAGAAAGTAGCTGGAAAAGTGATTTGGAGATTGTAGCTAAGCATGTAATGTATTCATTAGCGTGTCATGTGTCAGTGAATTTTGTGGTTTGCTGTCATTTGTAGTTGCGTACATCACTCACCTGGAAGTTGGCAGAGGTTTTTTCTTGGATCCCACCCAAAAAAAATCCACAGTCTATCATGAGACAGCACGTTGGATGGCTGTTGGAATGGCCAGTATGGGGATTGAACCCATGACCTTGGCGTTATTAGCACCACGCTCTGACCAGCTGAGCTAACCGGCCTACAAAATCATTCTGTTGACTGATATACCAAAAAAGAGGGTGGAAGAACTGTTAACAACACAAGAGAAATGTGTGTTTACAAGAAATTACTTCAAGCAGTACCAATGAAAGCCAACTCTTGGAAGCTCCTACTGATCAGAAGCCACCTATGCAGGTGTAGTTCCACCAACAGCCTGCTTCCAAGTCGTGATTTTTTCACCCATGTCGCTTGAGGTCATGGCATGTTATTGACTTTCTATGGTTGCTTCTAAGCCAAGACCACTGGGGCCTGGCACTGATAAGGCCAAGTTCATGGCTTCAGTCGGCAACCTGGCCATTCGAGCCTCGTTTGAGAACTCGTAGAGTCTCTGTTGAAGGACATGAAATTGACAAAAGTGTAGCAATTTTGGATGACATAAAGGATCCGAGGTTGGCCTGCTGCAATCTAACTGGGAACGCATGCCTGCACCTCAAGGACTCACAACAAACCACGAAGGGACTTGAACCCTCAATCTTCTGATCCGAAGTCAGACGCCTTGTCCGTTAGGCCACGTGGTCAGGCAGAAGCTCCCAATTTTCACGAACGTTCGTTGGAGTCTGTTTGAGTGAACTGCTGGTGTTGGATTGCTCACGTGGCTGGTGGATATTGCTTGATTGTTGCTTGAAATAATTGATTGTTGCTTGAAATAAGTGCATGCCACAGCATTTCTCCCATGTATCACGCTCTTAAAAACGTAGTCCTACCTGCCACATGCACAGTGGATCCACCTATTGAGCCAGAGCATCATCTGCCAATGACGGTCATAAAGCTTACGTGGCCCGATCTCTCACTGATCAGGCCAAATTCATGGCTTCCCTAACCTGGCCTTTCGAGCCTCGTTTGAGAACTCGTAGAGTCTCTTTTGAAGGACACACCCAGGGTCTGCAGTCTTAAAGGCTGCATTTCAAGACCGATTACTTCACAGCGACGCGATGAAGGCTGTCCCAATTCAAAGGCTGCTCTAAATGCGGCCCTCAAATGCGTCTTTCATTTCCCTGAATTTCAAGGATGGGTCGGTGTAGCCTTCATGGTCCAACATATCTCAGACTTCATAGTGCGGCGGTTGTTGGGATAATTTTTCCAAAAAAAATGGCGAAAGCCGAGCGGCCGGAGAGTAAACTTTCATAAGTAAGTACTGAATATTATGTCACTTTTTTATGCGCAAATGTTTAATAATGAAGAACATTAAAACATTACTGTTGGCCACATGTCGGCAAAGTTATGTGACATTAGCGATGTTTGTACATTTTTAAAGTAAAGGTTTTAAAGCCTTTACTTCAAAATATACGCCGTTCAATAGTCGGTCTTAATCTTACAAAGAATGTGCTGATTTTATGGATAATTAAAGGCTGTATCCCAATTCAGGGACTGCAGCCTTAAAGGTTGCATTTTAAGGCCGATTACGTCACAGTGGCGCGCCGAAGGCTGTCCCAATTCAAAGGCTGATCGAAATGTGGCCCTCAAATGCGTCCTTCATTTCCCTGAATTTTATGGCTGTGGCAGTGTAGACTTCGTGGTCCCATATATCCCACAATTCATAGCGTGGATAATTCTGCCGCAGACGGCAGAAGCAGAGCGGCCGAAGAGTAAATTAAGTACTGAATATTATGTCACTCATTTATGTGCAAATGTTTAATAATGAGGAACATTAAAACATTACTGTTGGCCACATGTCGGCAAAGTTATTTGCCATTAGTGATGTTTGTACGTTCAGCTTTTACTTGCTTTTAAAACCTTAATCTTACAGAGAATGTGATGATTTCGTGGATAATTAAAGTCAGTCATATATCCACAAACACAACAAGCTGTAAGTCAGTGATGCTGCTCGGTTTGCAGTCCTGAATATCACGGCACAAGCAGGATTCACTGCACTGTTAATGTTAGCTATGTTTTATTGCTGCCTCTGTTCGGTGGTGTCGAGCAAAACGGACTTTAACATGTGTTTGAACGAGTTGACAGTTCACTCATTAAGCTGAATGAAAGATGCTTTAATCACAGCAGTCACACATGTGTCCACTGTACCATCTGGGAACTCTTCTTGTTTAGCACTCGTAATAACACAAACACTAAATCCTCCTTCTCTTGTGCTGTTTTGTAGCAGTGTAAACACCTGAGACTGTCACCTGTCTGTCTGTCCTGCACTCTTTCTCTCTCTTTTTCTTTCTCTCTGATTGTGTAACAAAAGTATGAACATGTATTTATAAGTTACACTTGTGTTTGAATCCTGCAGCTTATCACACATTTGATTTCCATGTGTGACAACTGCAAGTGTGCAGAGTGAGGACAGACTGAGGGACCCACTGCTGCACATCATCTGTGAGGCTTTGCACCCCTGATGATCCACCAGGACAAACTCAGCAGTGTGTGAGGAGGAGGAGGAGGAAGAGCCAGCAGCAGCTGACAGATGGAGAGAATAGACGGACTGTTCCCTGTTTGTGAAGGACTGCTAGAAAAGTTTCACATAACTAATTGTCTGTCCTGAATCAGTCTTATTAGGTAATGTTCAAACAATTTTATCATTCCATCATTCCGGTGTTTTCAGTGTGGGAGAAAGTACTCAGGGCCTTCAAGTTACACACTATGAAAGGCAGCAACAAGTTTAACATTCAGAAACCTAAAGTATGTATCAGCAGCAGAATGGACCTAAAAATTTGTATTTGTATGTTTTAGCAGAAGTCAGCCAGTTTAAGGCTCTGATATCTATTCTGTATGACTTAAAGCAGTTATGACATAGTATGATTTTCTCACCCAATAAAGGAATATTTAATATATCGGTCTATTATTCATTCTATCAGAAACAGTTTTTACAGCTCGTACATTTTCTTTTTATACATATATGTAAGCAATGAGCCAAATTTAGTTATGCCAACATACTGAAGGAACAACATTTGTCTCTTATATATGATACACCTATATATTAGGGGTGCAACGATACACAAAATTCACGGTTCGGTTCGATACTTTGGTGTCACGGTTCGATATTTTTTCGATACAAAAAAAATGTTCATGCCTTTTTAATTTGTCATTTATTAAAATGATAAATATATATTTTAACTCAAAAGTACAGTTTTTAAATTTAACCTTAACCCTTGTGCGCATTTTTTATTTTGACAGCGAATGCGCACCTGCGGACCACTTATGTGCAGCCCTGGTTATTTAGCTCGTCATATTGCAGCCACAGAAATGATTTTGTCCATGAAACCATAAAGCTGCACTTTCTTTTTGCCTTATAGTCTGATTTGTCATAACTTCTCCGTTTTGTGGTAAGCTTTTCTTTGGCTGTCACTTCTTCACCCTGACCTGTCTTATTTGGCTCAGCAGAACTGAAATATATATCCTGCTGCTTTTACACACGCACTCACATAAGCTCAGCGATTCTCTGCGCGATCAACCTCTCACATGTTTAAGCTTGCTGCGGGAGATTTCACTTGTCATGTTTGCATAGTAAGCTAACGATTAATAAGACGATGTCAGAGGAATTGGTGCACAAATTATCATCACTCACAGATCAGTGCTGTCGCTCTCTATACACAGTTCGCACGATTGCAAAGTGAAAGCAAAAAAACAAGCGCAAATTCAAACACGATTTCAATATGTCACATATTGACAGTGGCTCACCGATGCCAATGACATAATTACCCAGCTACATTTCCGAAAGAATGCAAAAGCATTGACATATATTTTTCCTTCCTACAATAGCCCGACGGGCAGGGAAGAGATAGATTTTGGTAGCCCGACTGAAAAAATCGCTAGCCCCAGGACGTCGGGCTAGCGATATTGCAAGCCCTGTATCTGATTGAGGAATCACTCATCTTTGGAAACGAGAGTTTATTACAGAGAAATGTCTCTTTCCAAAATAAAAGCTATACTATCCGCTTCTTCTGGGCTATATTCTCAGCAGCATAAGGAGAATCATGTGCTAACAGCTGTCTAAATGACTCGGCTAAAGTTAGTAGCATGCTTGTTGTTTTTGTCTTTGCACTAGGATGATGTCGGCGTAAATGTGCAGTCATATTCGTTGTGTTCCCACTAGTGCTTTCAGGTTAATCTCGTTGAAATGACGTTAACGCTACAACACGGCAAATCTCCGTTAACGAGCTACCGCCGATCGCTCCGTGCATGGGGCTAGACGGCCAACACGTTAACGAGCTAACTGCGCTAACACACTAGTTCCCACCCATGTAATTGAGCATTGCATGGCACATCCAACATACTGTTTTACTTTAGTCCATGACTCGCTTACCTTCAGGGTCATACGTCACATGAAAACCAAAATAATTCCAAACGCCAGATCTGAATGAGGTTCAATTTGCCTGTTGCAAGGAGAGCTTAACTTCTGTCTCGCTAGCTTGCCCTGCGCTCTTCCTTCTGACGATGCTGTCTGTGTTGAGCGCTCAGTGGATCTGCGCTCGACAGTGCAGCCTAGGCAGAGTAGTCGAACGCAGATTCACTGAGCGCTCAACACAGACAGCATCGTCAGAAGGAAAGTTGATAAAATAAATTACAAATGTTGTATTGTTCGATACATATGCGTACCGAACCGAAAGCACTGTATCGAACGGTTCAATATCGATACGAATATCGTTGCACCCCTACTATATATGCACTGTCAAAGATACTTGTCTTTGAGTGAAGATTTAAGGTGATAAGACATATAAATAACTGCGACTTGAATCTGTACTGAAGCTCAGTATTTGACACAGTTCATGTTCACTGCTGTAATAGCTAATAATGATTAATATAAATCAAATCAAATCAAATCAAATCACTTTTATTGTCACATCACATGTGCAGGTACATTGGTACAGTACATGTGAGTGAAATTCTTGTGTGCGAGCTTCACAAGCAACAGAGTTGTGCAAAATACAATAATGTAAACAAGCAAAATACATGAATGGCCACATCTTAAACTAATAAATATATTGTAACGTTCACAAGAACCAGACGGTTGGGGTCTCAGTTTGTCCGTTTATTCGGCACATAAGCCAGCGGGTTGTTAACTCAGGGGGAAGCGCTCTCGAACTACACCTCTCTTCAGCCTGGCACACACACAGAACAACCAGGTCCCCCCACCCCTTCCTGTACACCACCCTCACTACTTCCTGCAGCCCAACCAAACATGAATCTTAAAGGAACAACAACAGTGTGCAGAGAAAACCAACATGTCACTGTCCAGTAACACTTAACCATCGTTACACTGCCCCCCCAGCAATAAGTTCCTCGTCCCCGAGGGAACGACACAGACTCTGAGGCGGGGCGGTAGCCTACGTTCCCTCCTTGACCTCCTGAGCCCCTGAGGAGGACGCAGAGCTTCGGGGCTTTGGGGTGAAGAGTCCGAGGGGGGGGAACGCAGCCCCGGTCGGGGGCCCCTCTGAGCAGGGTCATGGACGCTCTGTACACGTCCCTCTGGAAAGGAGGGGAGGGACTGTCCTCTGTAGGGGGCCATCCGGTCTCTGTGCAGCGCTACTATCCTCCCCCTAGGAGGCAACTGCACCCTGTAAACAACCTCCCCCACTCGCTCTAGGACGCTGCAAGGCCCCACCCAGCTGCTATCCAGTTTAGGACACCGTCCCTTCTTCCTCTTTGGGCTGTAGACCCACACCAGCTCCCCAGCACGGAAGTGCCTCCCTTTAGTGGTGATGTCGTAATTCCTCTTTTGGCGCAGGCCTGCCTTCGCCAGCTGCTCTCGGGCGTAGGAATGTGCAGAATCCAGCCGGTCCTGCAGCTTCCTTGCGTAGTCCCGGCCCGGTGGTGCCTCTGGCGCGTCCGGGGGTTTCCCAAAAGCCAACTCTGCAGGAGTTCTCAGCTCTCTCCCTAACATGAGCAGGGCAGGCGTACATTGGGTGGAGTCCTGCACTGCCGACCTGTAGGCCATGAGGGTAAGGGGAAGATGGTAATCCCAGTCCCGTTGGTGTTCTGAGGTAAGGATGGCTAGCTGCTGGGCCAGCGTCCTGTTAAACCTTTCCACCAGCCCATCGCTTTGGGGGTGAAGTGGGGTGGTGCGGGTCTTCTTAATCCCAAGGCGTTCACACATGGCAGCAAATACCTTGGACTCAAAGTTACGCCCCTGGTCACTGTGGAGGGTCTCTGCTGTCCCAAAGCGGCTGAACATCCCCTCCACTAATACATCAGCGACAGTCTCAGCCTCCTGATCTGGGATGGCGTATGCTTCCGGCCACTTGGTAAAATAGTCCATGGCCACAAGAACATAGCGGTTTCCTCTGTCTGTGCGAGGAAATGGGCCCATGACGTCCACAGCTACTCGCTCCATTGGAGCTCCTGCTGGTTGCTGCTGAAGCTGAGCCCGGGACTGGTCTTGTGGCCCTTTGTGTGAGGAACATGCATCACAGCTGCGGCAAAAGTCCTCCACATCCCTCCGCTGTTGACCCCAGTAATAGCCCTGGCGGAGGCGGCGAAGAGTCTTGGAGACCCCAAAGTGGCCAGAGCCAGTGCTCCCATGGCAGGCTCCCAGCACAGCTGACCTCAGCGACCTTGGCACCACAACCTGCCACCTCTCCTCCCCCGTGGCAGGATCCTTCCAGGCACGCTCCAACACCCCCTCCTTCAGCCTGAGAGCTGCAAACTTGGCCCACAGCCCCCTGGTACAGATGGAAAACCCAGTGACCTCATCCCAAAGGGGTTGCTCCCCCTTCTCCAGCCACTGCAGGACCGGCAGCAGGTCTGTGTCTTGTTCCTGCCGTGCCCTCCACTCCGCTGCATCCACCACCAGAAGAACCCTGCAGGCGAGCTGTGCTGCTCCGTCTATTGTCGTGAGTTCCCGCTCTATTTCCTCTCGCTTCTCACAGTAACGGCAGCCAGCTGCAGCACATGGGCGGCGAGAGAGGGCGTCTGCGTTAGAATGGTGCGTCCCTGCTCTGTGCTCCACGGTGAAATTGAAGGCTTGGAGCTCCTCCAGCCAGCGAGCCACCTGTCCCTCTGGCTCCCTGAAAGACATCAGCCACTGAAGGGCAGCATGATCAGTTCTGACAACAAATGCTGTGCCGCACAGGTAGTATTTAAAGTGTCTCACCCCCGCCACCACAGCCAACAGCTCTCGTCGTGTGACACAGTAGCGCCGCTCGCTCCTGTTCAGGACCCGGCTGAAGTACGCCACCACCTTCTCCCCTTCCGGTCCAACCTGCGACAACACCGCTCCCAGCCCCACATTACTTGCGTCAGTGTCCAGGACAAAAGGCAGGGCGGGGTCAGGGGGGGCAAGGACTGGGGACTCTGTCAGCGATCTGCGGAGGGTGTCGAACGCCTGCTGACAGTCCTGGGTCCAGATGAAGTCACGGTCCTTCTGCAGCAGGTGGAAGAGTGGTGCGGCTATGGAGGAAAAGCCCTTCACAAACCTCCTGTAATAAGACGCCAGTCCTAGGAAGCTTTTGAGCTGTTTCTGGTCTGCTGGTGTGGGCCACTCGGTAATGGTGTGAATTTTTTCCTCCAAAGTGCTGATGCCCTCACGACCCAGCTTGTGGCCCAGAAACTCCACCTCCCTCCTCATGAAGTGGCACTTGTCGGGATGCAGCTTCAGGCCTGCAGCCGCCACCCTCTCCAACACTTGTCTCAGGGCATCCAGGGCAGCATCAAAGGAGCTCCCGTGCACTAGAAGATCATCCAGGTAAACCAGACACCGTTGCCGTGGGACGCCAGCCAGCACACTGTCCACGAGCCTCTCGAAGGTCGCAGGAGCGTTGCAAAGGCCAAAACTCAGGACTTTGAACTGCCATAGTCCCCTGTTAGTGCAGAAGGCTGTCTTCGGTCTGGATTCCGGGGACAGTGGCACCTGCCAGTAGCCACTCCGCAGGTCCAGGGTGGAAAACCAGGAGGACCCGGCTACTAAGTCGAGGGACTCATCAATCCTGGGAAGGGGGTAAGAGTCTTTCTTCGTCACTTTGTTGAGTGGTCTGTAGTCCACACAGAAACGCATCCTAGGACTTTTTTTCTTAGGCACCATCACCACCGCGGAGGCCCACGGGCTATCAGATGGTTCTATGATGCCCGCCTTCATCATTTCACACAGCTCCCTGTCTGCAGCCTCCTGATGAGCCAGGGGCAGGCGGCGGGGGCGCACTTTAATAGGCTGGGCTCTACCAAGTGTGTCAAGCCAACATCACTTTCTTTCAGGGCAAAAATGTCACTAAACTCTTTTAGTACCTGCCATAGACTCTCTTGCTGCTGTGGAGTCAGCCCCTCACAGTTCTTTGACCAGATACTCCTCACTGCTGAGAGCCTCTCCTCCTCCTCCTCCTCCGCTCGCTGTTCTGCTGGCGGGTCTGCAGGGGTCTCTGCGGTGGAGGTGGACGCCGCGGCAGATGCTGTGCAGACCGGGGGAGGAATAAGCGGCACCTTCTTCCCATCAGGGAGTACGAGGAGGCCTTTGCCTAAGTCCAGTACACCACCAATGGCTCGTAAAAAATCCAGCCCAAGGATGCAGGCGTCCTGCACGTCAGCCACCCAGGCAGCATAAGACACACCGAGGTCCCCCACCTTGAACTGGAACACTCCCTTCCCTCTCATTGGGGCCAGATCACCGGTCACAGTCTTAAGTTGCACGTTAGTCGGTTGTACAGCAGCTCCGGTTGGGACAATATTGGGTCGGACCAGCGTTGCATTGGATCCCGTGTCCAGCAGGGCCGTACAGGACACCCCCGCAATCGTCACTGGAACATGGCAAAAGCCGCCAACCTGGGTCCAGCCCACAGTGATGGCCGCACCGGGTGGAGGTGGCGGTGGTGTGGGGATGTCGTTCTCCCAGGCCCGTGTACTCCCGCCTACACGGGCCCGTGGGCGTTTCCCTGAACCGCTGCAAGCTTGGGGCACTGCCTGATGAGGTGTCCGACTTGTCCACATCCCCAGCAGCTCTGAAGTGCTCCGACCAGAGCATTATAATCTCCCCTCTGCTCCTCGGTCAGCAGCAGCAGGCATGCAGCTGCATCCTCACACAGGCACAAAGCCAATTGGAGAGCTTTATGTTCCTCAGACCAGCCAGCTGCAACAGCTAACAGCTCGAACTGTGCGATAAACACTTCCCATGGCGTCTTGCCGCTGAACTTAGGCGTTTTTATATTCGCTGCAGCTTGCTGGGCGCCGCCATGTTTGTTTACATCACGTGACGGCGCGTCAAGCGAGGTCGACTCCTTCCCGCCGGAATCGCGGCCGCTGTGCGAACAGTTCCCGAGCCTAGTCAAACCTGGAGAAAATCCAGCCTCGGCAGACAGCCGCAGTGCCGTTTCCCTCACTCCATGGGCGGGCGAGCGCGGACGAACCTCCCTCTCCTCCGTCTCCTTCTTAATCCTGCCCGGCAACATCCTCGTCACGTAACGGCAAGCGTCGCCGGCAACAGGGTCTCGGGCGTTCTGGGGTTCTTTTTTCTTTCTTCACTTCTGACACCAATGTAATGTTCACAAGAACCAGACGGTTGGGGTCTCAGTTTGTCCGTTTATTCGGCACATAAGCCAGCGGGTTGTTAACTCAGGGGGAAGCGCTCTCGAACTACACCTCTCTTCAGCCTGGCACACACACAGAACAACCAGGTCCCCCCACCCCTTCCTGTACACCACCCTCACTACTTCCTGCAGCCCAACCAAACATGAATCTTAAAGGAACAACAACAGTGTGCAGAGAAAACCAACATGTCACTGTCCAGTAACACTTAACCATCGTTACAATATGTACAATATATAATAGTATATGCATTTCTGAATGTGTATACTAAATATTTTTCTACGTGTGTGTGTGTGTGTGTGTGTACACATATATTACAAATTAAATAGAGTAAACAATAAATAAATATATAAAAATATACAGAGTTGAGACATGTGCAAAACAGTGGCATTACTGTACAGTATGGAGTGCATAATGTTGAAGTTCCAGTAGTGAAGGTGAGGTGTCTATGACGTGTTCAGCAGTCTGATGGCCTGGTGGAAGAAGCTGTCTCTCAGTCTGCTGGTACGGGACCGGATGCTGCAGAACCTCCTTCCTGATGGAAGTAGTCTGAACAGTTTATGGCTGGGGTGACTGGAGTCCTTGATGATCCTCCCCGCTTTCCTCAGGCACCGCTTCCTGTAGATGTCTTGGAGGGAGGGAAGCTCACCTCCAATTATCCGTTCAGAGCACCGCACTACTCGCTGGAGAGCTTTGCAGTTGTAGGCAGTTGTAACTATAATATTGGCCATATTATATTTACATTACCAAAATGATATTACCTTAGTCTCATGAACAAAATTAGCTAATTGTTATTTACTAGCTAATCTTAAAATGACCGTTCAGTACAGAAATGAAGGCCAAAAATCATGTTTTACAGTCCTGTGGTCTCAGCCTCAGATACTTATCAAATCAAGAAACAAACAAACAAATGAACAAAATATCTTCTCCTTCATTTCTGTCAAACAAAGTTGCATGACACGTTTCCAGCGGTTAGTATCAATGGTTACTAGGCAACCTGGGCAGCACGACGGAACCTAGACCGTCCCATACAGCCCATGAGTTTGCAACAAACTTGCCGTTTATTTTGCAAATCGAGCTCAATACTGCCCCTAGCGTCCTGGAGCACTTCCGTTGTGTTTTGGTTTTTGCATATGTTTTGAATTTTGTAAGTGTTATAGAGTTTGTAAGTGTTTTGGAGTTTGTACATGCTTTGTCTATAGGGGCCACCGTAGTTTTTTACTACTTGCTACTTGCTTTACTACTTGCTCATGTAAGTTTGAGACTAGGGTTGCCAACCGTCCCTTAAAATACGGAATCGTCCCGTATTTCGAAACAAAAGTACACGTCCCGTATTGAGCTAATAAGGGACGCACTTTGTCCCGTAATACAGTGAGAACCAAAAGTAGCCTATAAATGTTTATGGAATTAACGCCTTGTTTGAAAACATAATTCCCAGCCCCTCTCCTGCTTTGTGACCAATGAGCTGACAGCACACTTATGACAATTCGAGTATGACAATTCAGATTACCGCTCATCTCATTGGTCGAGGAAAGGTCGCTTTCGGAGAAAATACCGGAAGACAACAGGTGACCACAACAAGAAGCATGGCCAACAGGGAAACAAACGCCGACACTGCGGTGCAAGTCTCGGACGACAGTACACCTAAAGCTGGGCAGACACTGTGTGATTTTTTCAGTCACGTTATTCAGCTCCTGCTCAAACTGCACGATTGACTCACAGGGGTTAGAAGTTCATAGGTCACGATGTACTCTCACACTGTACCGCCCGATGCTCTGATGCGACCTGAGTGCTCACACTGTGCCGCTGTTGTGCCAAAGTAGTTACCCCCGCCATAAAATGAAGGTTATAACAGAAAATCTGTCGCTCTCTCTCTCTGTCTTTCACTCACACAGACACACCACCACCATCAACTTTGCTAAATTGCTAATGAAAAACATTGATCAGGCAGCTGTGATTAAGCAGCAGTGTAAATCCAACTATTTTCACGGTTGTTGTGGTCGTGATAATTTTGTGAGGCCACATCGAAAAGGCTCGGATGAGCTTTCCAAAGTTCTACAAGTTGTGCCTCCATCGCTTGTGTCCAGATCACACGCTGCACTGCCGTGCTGCTCCGTCTTTTTCACCGATGTTTACGTGTTTGCGCGCGAGCAGCTGCGGTGACACCCTCACGAGCGATTGATGATCGGGAACTGGTCGTGAGGTGTTAATCACTTCTCGTTACCCAACGTATACTACATGACGCACGATGAAGGCCAAAATCGGTCCGATCACTCAAAAATCGGCTCAAAATGGGCCTAAAACCGCACAGTGTAAGCCCAGCATTAGAGCAGCAATGTTTGTTTCCCTCAGAGAAAGGGAAGAATGGGAAAAGGAAAACACCTGGCTGGAAAAAGTTAATATGGGCATGTGCAGTGAATATCAGCGCTATGTGGCCAGAAGTGTGATAATATAATTTATTTTGTGTAATAAACAACTGCAAGGATAGATGATTACAACAAATAGATGACTAATACATAAAAGTAATACATAGGTGAATAATGATGATGAGTTATGATGCGTAATCATGGGAACAAGTGGGTTTACAAACAGGAGCAGCTGATTAGCATTAGAAAAGCTGAAATAATACCTCAACTGAAGCCAATTGTACTAAATGCACTAAATAGAATAGAATAGAATTCAACTTTATTGTCATTGCACATGCACAGGTACAGGGCAACGAAATGCAGTTTGCATCCATCCAGAAGTGCTTTAGTGATATAGATATATTACAATATATATTAGTAATAATATAGATATGTGAGTATATTACAGAAATGGGTCTATTATGGTATGTTATAATGTACACGGTATGAAGTATGTTGTGAATATTCTATAACTATAAGTATGTACAGGCTATGAACAGGATATAAATATGAAAAACTATACAGAATATGAAATAAATAACTTTACAGAAATCTGAGATATACAGCTATACAGAAATGGGAACTATGCAAGTTGTAAACAGTTGTAGGATTAAAGATTATCGAATGTACAGAATGATTATTTACACAGAGCTATACAGTAGTGCAGTTAAGATAAGTGAGGGTGTAGATAGTTTCTACAGAGGCTATATAAAGTGCTAGTGGTTGTGAGTGGTGGTTCAGTCCATGTTATTATTGTGTGTTTGAGGGTACAGTTGTCCATTGTGGGTGTGTGTAAGTTCAGTCCATGAGTTTAACGTGGGTCAGATGTCAGGAGGCAGAGTTCAGGAGTCTGACAGCTGTGGGGAAGAAGCTGTTCCGGTACCTGGTGGTCTTAGTCCGGAGGCTCCTGTGGCGCCTCCCAGAGGGCAGGAGGGTGAAGAGTCCATGTGATGGGTGACTGGGGTCTTTGATGATTTTCCCAGCCCTTTTCAGACACCGCTTCCTGTAGATGTCTTTTATGGCAGGAAGTGGTGCTCCGGCGATGCGCTGGGCAGTTTTCACGACCCTCTGCAACGCCTTCCGGTCCGAGGCAGAGCAGTTCCCGTACCAGACTGTTATACAGTTGGTCAGGATGCTCTCGATGGTGCAGCGATAGAAGTTCACCAGGATGTCTGAGGACAGGTGGTTCTTCCTCAGAGTCCTCAAGAAGAAGAGGCGCTGGTGAGCCTTCTTGACCAGCTTGGCACTGTTACAAGAATATTTTTCTTTCTATTGTTTTCTATTATTTTAAGTTAAGCAGGACAGAGTTCTTTTAAAGAAAGATTTACTTATATTCTCAAAAGTTAAGCATGACAGGCTTCTGTTTAAGAAAGAGACCTGTTTTACTGTGTTAATGTTGTCATTTTGAGCTAAAAATAAATAGCTAAATGATCATTTGTTTCACATGTGTTGATATCACAAAGAATAGAATATGCATCTACTTAAATCAACTTCAAGTCAAATGGTTAAAAAAATAATTTCACACACAAAAAAAGAGCTAGAAAATTCACCACACTGGGAAGGGTGAAGACAACTGGGTCGCCCGGTCCTGGCCACGAGGTGTCCCTTATTTATTTTTCAGGGAGTTGGCAACCCTATTTGAGACCCCTGCTATAAATAATGAGACACATGAAATGGCTCTGTTTCTTTAAGAGTCACGTGTGTTCCTTCGTAGCCTAGGAGAAGTTTTGTTTACTTCCGGGTTGTTCGAGTCGAAAATAACAGAAGGGTACCAACACGCCCACAGGCGCGGATCAAAGCGGATTAAAGTACCGCAGAGATGGCAGGCGAAGCTGAAGATGACATTCCGGGTAAATATCAGTCATTGTCGCCTCTTCTGGCTCTCAGAGAACCGTTTGTATTGTAAAATATTCTTTAACTGTAATGTTCACCTTCGGCTAGCTTCAGGCTAACGGAAAGTTAACCTCATGATATTGCATTTCTCCTCCCGTTATTCTGTTTTACTCTACACGAGTGCTTTAGCTATTAAGGTCAAATAGTTTTTATGAATTTTTTCCTCATCATTCCTCACTTTGAATCACTTTGATAGTGATTAATTATCAAGTATCTTTTTTCCCCTGTCCTGATATTTTCATATTTTATTGTCGATGCCAATGTTCAACTCTACCACATGTCAAAGGTGTTTTTTTTTTTGTAGTCAGTTGCATTTACGCTCAAACAGTAAAAGGAGAGGTAAAAATAAAAACGGTCTTACTATGGTAAATGGTAAATGGCCTGCATTTGTATAGCGCTTTTCTAGTCCCTAAGGACCCCAAAGCGCTTCACACTACATTCAGTCATTCACCCATTCACACACACATTCACACACTGGTAATGGTAAGCTACATTGTAGCCACAGCTGCCCTGGGGCGCACTGACATAGATTGTTTTAATTTCATGAAAGTGCTTCTTATGCATATCCGTGTCTATAATAACACTAAAGCAATAAAGCAATAGCAAACAATGCATAATTTTTTATATTTTGATACAAAATACATTTTGTTTTCTCCCCCCTTTTTGTATTATTGTGTTTCTTTTACTCTGTTTTCTTTGATGAAGGAATAAAGTAAGTAAGTAATAAATGACCCCATCCAAAGAACATTTTTACAAAATCTGTAACCCTTTAAAAACGTTTATGTCATTTTTTTTCATTAACAAATAATGCCAAGTATTCAGATCTGCAGCACTCAAATTTGAACGTTTTCCTCCTCTTCTTTTTTATGCAGACTAGATCTTTTCCAAGTGGAAAAATATGTTATTCCTGAATACATATTTTGGCGTAGACTTCTTGTTTGAGAAGACAAGACATTTGAAGACTTCACATTGGGTTAACTTGACTCTTTGGCTAATTTTTAATTAATGTGAAAAAAATGTAACCAAAATGATGCTAGTTAAATGGTAAAAACTACTAAATAAACATTTTGAGTTAGTTTAGTGTCTTAGTTTTGGTTTATTTGTTGGGATTATGCAAAACTTTAAAATATCCAAGATGCAAGCAACAAGTATGCACATAGCCATAAACCACGTAAACAAAAATATATACTGTAAGTTACTATGAGAAGAGAACTGAAATGAGAAGATTGTCTCAAAATGTTAGCTTAATAACTTGAAATTTCGAGTCAGGTATGAAAAACACAATTTTGAGTCATTAATTAAAAATTTTCAAATACTAACCTCAAAATTTGAATTATGCATAGCAAAAGCAGTTTCTGTTTTTTAGTGGAGGACACAAGCCTCTATAGACTGTCCACACGTGGACACGTGTGGACATGTTCAGGATCTGAAAATTGAAGTCAAGACGTAGAGTGCATCAAACCTCCTTTCTTTTTAATGGCCATCTAGGCGGTAATGCTTGTAGTTATAAATCAAAGCTTCCTTATAAAGGAGTCTATGAGAAAATGAACCTGCTCCTCCCTTGATTTCTTACCTCAGTAAACACTTTTCTGATGAATTCTCTGAGCTCCAATGCTTACTTAATTTGGTAAATTATGGTCATTATCAGAATCAGAAAGGAGGATGAAGCAAGTTAGGACCTTAATTTTGACTGACAAGTTGAAATCATATGAGCACGCTGTGTCCTTTGGTGTCACAGTCAGATCGTTCCACAGCAAATTACGTCTGGATGGGAAAAAAAAATTACTCAGCTTGAGGTTTCACTAACACTAGACTGACATCAAGGTGGCTCCATCCATCCATCTTTTATATAAAGGGCTGAAACATCACATTTGGTGTGGTTAAACTTGAAAATTAATCCAAGTTGGTGATTGGTTTTTTTGGTCTCTTCTTACAGAATCGGGGGCAGTTTTCACTTTTGGAAAGAGCAAGTTCGCTGACAACATTCCAAGTAAATTTTGGCTTAAAAATGACATCCCACTCAGAATAGCGTGCGGCGATGAGCACACCGCCTTAATAACAGGTGAGAGCCCCTCCTATGTTCCAGGTAATACTCATTTACGTGTTTGTACACTGCTGACAAACGTGAAAGCTGGAAATACTGTTTTGATTTAGTTTCACTTGCGCTGTCCTCTTAAAATATGTCTGCTCTAACATATCAGAACTGATATGTTTTCTCGGTTTTGTTTAGATGTACAAAAATTAGATTTATTAAAAAAAAAAAAAAGATAAATACATTAACCTCCATTTTAAGATTTGGATTATTTTTTAATGTTGTGCTTTACAATATTAACCTACTGTCATTTTTAAAATACAAAATTATTTTTACTCTTTACTTTTGTTTGTATCTACATGTTTACAAAAAATATATATTGTATCAGTCAAGTAAGTCAAAATTTCAATACATTTCTTCAATTTAAATTTTAGTTTAATTTCATGGTTATCTTTTGGAGGGGATTTTTACAATTACGTACAATTACTTAATTTGAGGAAAAGCTTTCTTTATTATCCAAATTAGATTTTCAGCTTTTTTCTCTTATCTTTTTTTATTATTTTGTTTTGTGACTGTAACTGAATCCAGCCCCGTGTCACTTTAAAATGAATCCTGCTGAAACATCACAGAGTCCCTTTCAGGAGATTTTCTCTGTGTCTTCACAGAAAATGGGAAGCTCTTCCTGTTTGGTAGCAACAACTGGGGCCAGCTCGGCCTTGGCTCCAAAGTGACTGTCAACAAACCCACCTGTGTCAAAGGTTGGTCTTTATGGCACCTTCTCACTGTTTCAGTTCTAAAAAAAAAGTTATAGAGGATGAGTAGTGCCACTGAAAGCTGCTTTCAGCCAGTTTAAACAGGCAGTGAGGAGGGAGTCCCTGAAGAGGAGGAGACAAAGCCTTCAAATAAAGTGTGACTTTGTTGTAAATATAATCTCAGTCTAGAGGGCTAATAATCTGCTTAAATCTGGAGGGACATTAGCTGAGAAACAGTAAGTGCCACTCCTCAGATACAGAGAAAAGGATGTGTCCTGTATGAGGTTTGTTTAAGTGTGAATTTAATCTGAAAATTACTTTAAAAAGAAAGGATCATTCTTACTGGAAATAGTTGTTCAATACAGAAAATCTAAATGTAATAAATAATCCTAGAAATTAAACTCAAGTCTGATTAATTCTATTTTCTGGTGATTTTAGTTTTTTGGTCATTAGTAGATGGAGGGAGCTGGGCCTCAAAATTTATGCAATGTCTATGTTGGAAAAGTTCTACATAATATTAAAAATGACCACAAGTCTTTAATAAATTTTATAACAGTTTGGAATTATTGTATTTTGCATTGAATTGTACTGAGAACACTTTGTTTTTCTTCATGAATCTTTTCTAAAGTTATCAAAAGATGATGAGGTAAGCTGCGCTCTCCAGATTACCGTTCCCATAGTTTTAAATTTCTTTGTGATGTTTCAGCCCTGAAGTCTGAGAAAGTTCAACTGGTGGCTTGCGGGAGAAACCACACGCTTATCTGCACAGGTCAGTGTTTAGTGTTCACAGCTGTTTTCTTTCAAGTGCTGATGAATATTAAACACGCTTGTGTTGATGTGTGTCTGTAGCCCAAGGGAAGGTGTATGCCTCAGGTGGGAACAGCGAGGGTCAGCTGGGGCTTGGAGACTGTGATGAGAGGACTTCCTTCAAGAGACTTGATTTTTTTGATTCACAAGGACCAATCAAGATGCTTGCTGCGGGTTCGAACACCTCAGCAGCTCTCACCGGTAAGATCCACACAACACTGTAATTCAGCTGTTAGCTCTGATCACAGCTAATCAGAGCTTAACTGCCAGTAAACATTAAGGGAAGTCATATAATAAATGTAAATTAAATGTTAGTTAATTTTCATTTTAAGGTTTTTGATCATTTTTGATGTATATTTCATAATTGTGCCTACATCTACACTAAGATATGCAGTTTTTGTATTGTTTTTTTCATTGTATATGTATTTTATCTTACTTTATTTAATTGTAAATTATATTTTTGCTATTTTTTGTTAGTGTAATGAGATTAAAAACATTAAAATTTTTAATGTATGTTTTTTTTACCTTGGAATTTAATTATATAAATATATATTGAAGATTAAATGAAATTAAAATTAAATATATACATATATCATACATATTGTACTACTGGATGTTCGATTTTATTTTTTAGACTTTGCTCATAAATTAGATTTAAAGTAAAAAAATATCTAAAAACATTATTGATTTAAAATTATTTTTTTAAACATTCATGTTTTTATATTTTTTGTATTTTGTTTAAATTTGTATTTCATCTGTATATTCTGTATTTTCTGCAGCATCTAAAAAAAAAAAAAAAGATAATTTCATGAAATTCATTTGTAATTAAATTATAGTTATTCTGTTATCAAATGAAAAATTTGGTTAACAAAATTGAAGTAAAAAGATTCCTTATGTTTTAGAAAATGTTGCAAGTTTAAAACTGAAGTGTAGAAGAGAGAACAAAGTGTCGTTAACAGATAAATGTGTTCCCAAAATAAACGTAATCTCTTTATTTATTTCTTTTCCAGCGAGTGGTAAACTCTTTATGTGGGGTGATAACACAGAGGGTCAGATTGGTTTGGGTAAGGAGAGTCAGGTGTCATCACCCCAGGAAGTCAGTGTAGGCCGACCAATCAGCTGGGTCTCCTGCGGGTACTACCATTCAGCTTTAGTGACAGGTGAGTAGAGATAGGTCCCAAATAACCATTCATCACTTTGCAGTGAGCCTGCAAATCGCACATGGTTACAGATAGCATAAGGAACATGGGTGACAGTGGCTAAAATATAAAAGAATAATTCTCACACGTGTGTATTTATACTAATGTAAAAATCAGAACAATAAAAGTTTTTTTTTAATGCAAGTTAATTGGCAAAAGTATCTTATTTCCATAGATTTTCATTCACCATATTATTTTATAATTTAAAAAATCAAAACTCCATTGTTCATTTAAATTTAGGTGTTTTGATTTTTGCATATAAATATTATTATAGAATTTAACATATTTTAAAATCAAGTGACACTTTTTTAAAAAGTTTTTTTAAGTTTAACCAGAATTTTGTTTCCCCTATTCGTTCTGGACCTAAAACCAGTGGATAGCTCTGAGTATTTCCTATTTTTGTTTTCCAAGTGGATGGCGCTCTGTACACATTTGGCGAGCGGGACAGCGGAAAACTGGGTTTGGGCACCCACCAGCTTCCAGGGCACCGAGTGCCTCAGCTGGTGAAGAGCATCAAGGAGCCAGTGACGCAGGTGGCCTGTGGGGGTGGACATACAGTGGCACTCGCAGGTAAATGTCTGATGACAGCAAATAAGACATGTTATTTATTTATTTCCTTTAAATAACTAACTGAGAATAATATTCTCAGTTGGTTTCCCCCTTCCTTCAATCTTACTAAAAAGTTACAGAATGCTCTCAAACAGGGGAATAAAATACTGCAGCATGCTGCAAACGCCTCTGATTGTGTTGGTTTCTTTCAGAGGGAAGTGTGTACACGTTCGGCCTCGGTCAGTTCGGACAGCTCGGCCATGGGACATTCATCTTTGAGTCCCGGGTGCCGCGTTTGGTTGAGCACTTCAAGAAGGGACGAGCCTGTCAGGTGGCCTGTGGAGAAAACCACACCGCTGTCATTACAGGTAAATCTCAGCTCGGTTCATTAATGCCGAGCTTCTCATTGACAACAGAGTTGAACAGAAGAGGTTCTTCACGGATCTGATGTCAGAAATTTTAATCTTTTTTTTTTTTTTAGAAGACGGATTGCTATACACGTTTGGAGATGGCAGACATGGAAAACTTGGTCTGGGGGAAGAAAACTTCACTAACCAGTTTAAACCAACGCTGTGCCTGCGATTCCTGAAGTATAATGTTCAGGGAGTAAGTGTTTCATACAGACAGGTTTACATTTGTTCATGCAGTAGAACTTAAAATAATGTATAGGAATTATTTAATTAGGCTTGGAGATACTTCATAAGTTTAAAGACAATGTAATTTTATTGTCGCATTTCTTATATCTTTTTAATTTTTTGTCTTCACTTTTTACATTAAAAAAAAATTATGTTCGTTTTTCAATTTTTATTCATAATTGCATATATAACATAAAATATATAAAATTTTAAATGAGTTTTACCTATTAAAATTTTTTTATTTTTTTGTAAAGCACTTTGAGTGCTCAGAGTAGAAAGTGCAATATAATAACCATTCCATTTGTCTTTTTTTTTTTTTTACCTTTTATACTCTTTAAATACATAATTTAAAAAATTATGTATATTTGTGTCAGTTTTGTGTCAATTTTTAAAATGTGTTATTATTTTTTTAATTACAAAAATCCTAAATACATACATATATAAAAATATAAAATTCATTTTATATTTTAAAAACATTTATTTATTTATAATCATATATATTTTCTATTTTTGTGCATTTCTGGGTGACTTTCATGCATGCAAATACTTTAATTTGGTTGCTGACGTGTCCAGGCGATGTGCGGCGGATGTCACATGGTGGTGCTGGCTCGGCCGAGGGCCCGGGGAACCGGTGAGGTCACGCTGGAGGATGACGATGTGACGGAAAATTTCCTGGAGAAACCATACGTGGAACTGCTGGGTAACACAGTTGACTCATCTACGCTGCAGAGGAGCCTCTCAGCCCGGGTTCGCAGGAGGGAGAGGGTGGGTATGAGGACAATGAACGTGACACTTTTTATAGTTTATCTGCAGATAACAGTTCGTTTCTAAAGAAGTTCATGGGTTAATATCGCTCATTGGCTAAACCCTCTGATTCAGGAGCGATCTCCAGACCAGTTTGGCACCATGTTCCGCACGCTGCCTGCCATGACACCAGGTAACCTCCTCCCGCCACTGACAGCCTCCAGCCAGACCATACCACCACGACTGGCTCCGCCTGAGGTGATCCACGGAAAGGTGCTCAATGGCACTTACCAGCACAGGAACGAGGAGTCGACCCACCAGGGTACCTACTTCATCTGCACCGCCATTGCCTCATCCTCTTTCTGTTACATCAAAGTTTTGGACAATATTATTTGCATTTTTGTTAGACTTTGGGGAGGTTGTTGTCTTTTTTTTTGTCTCCTTGAGTCACATCTCTGATAAATCCTATCCCTTTGGCTTCCTCAAGATCCCTTATTCATTTTTATGAAAACAGACACCTGTACGGTATATGTTTCTAAGACCTGGAAGCACTAAGATGAAGTTGGGAAAAATGAGAATGTGAGCTCTGTATTTTTGACATTTGACAATTGGTGTTCATGTCGTTCATGCCCTTTCCCTGAAAGTTAAATGAGTTTCTCTTGATCTCAGGGTTTTCTGCAGATTTGAAATCTGTAAATAAAGAGGTCAGATTCTCAAAATCTTGATTTTTTTTAAAAACATCTTACGTATTTGTTCATCTTTGTCACTATGTGATATTACCTGTATCTGGAAAGCTGCTGCTGAAGATAATGCTGTCCTGTTTTCAGAGCTGGCAGGTGGGGAGACAGACAGTGTTGTGGAAAGTCTGACAGACACTGACAGCGTGAGAGGTCTTGGAGAAACCAGAGACTTCCTCAACATGGTAAGAGATCAATGACATCATCTTAAATGTTGCTCAGAAAAAAAGACAAATATAACATTTTGCTGCTGATTTCATCTCTGCTCCTTCCTGACAGACTCATGTGATGAAGATAGACCCCAGTGATAAAACCCTCACGCTGTCTCCAGTTCAAAAGGTAACTCAAACTCTTACTTTGTGTGCTATGTCCTTTGATGTTTCTGCATGTCTCTTCCTCTCTAATGCATGCCTCTTTTTTCCATCCTTTTCTTGCTTTCTTGCACCGAGGATAGAGGAAGGGTAAGAATGGTAAGGCTATAAAAGAACAGAGTCAAAGAAAGCAGAGAAAGCTCTCAAAGCAGAGCAGTTTCTCTTCCACTTCGCTGTCTTGTAAGAGTGAGGCTGCCTCTCCCCTCCGGGCGTTACCCACTGAACTCCTGAGGAGTCGTAGCACTCGTACTCAGGGCCCGCAGAGCCCCCAGAGACATCAGAAAAGCAACCAGAACAAGGTGAATCTGATCTTGGCTGTAGAGGAGTTGCAGGAGAGGCCCAGTAAAAACAAACCTACAAGCATCAGGGACATAAATAAGGCAGCATCCAAAGAGCAACAAATGCAAGTTCACAGTAAAAGCCAGGTGATAGGGGTTCACAGGAAGCTGGCAGCAGACTCAAAACAAAGTCCAGAAACTATGAAGAAAAGTTTAGATTTCAACTCTAAATCTGCTAAAGTTGAGAAAGTGAAGTCTAAGCCTGTGAGGGTTAAAAGCAAACCCACAGGAATCAGTTCACCAGGTAAACTCAGTCATACAGACTCAGCAAGCTTTCACCTGAGTGACACTTTGGATGAAGAGAGCATAGTGGGCTCTCAGCAAGTTTCTGAGGTGAAAAAAATCCCCAAATCTAAAGAGAAGAAAACAGATTTGTCTAAGAAAAACAAGAATGAAAAAAACATGAAAGAAGCTCAAATCAAAAAAGGGTCAGAGGTTCAGGAAAAGTCAACAGATCTCAGCCTGCTTGTTGGAGCTGCTTCGCTCGCTGCAGGAGCAGCTTTGATCCAAGCTGGAAGACGATTAAGCTCCACATCCCTTTCTGAGAACAGTTGTGCTGTACTTAAAGAGGGTGTGACTAAATCACTGAGTGAGGAATCTGAATCTTACGCTGCCAATTTTAGCCACAGATCTGCTGTCAGCATCAACATCATACCCGCACCTGAAAGTCCTGAAATGAGGACAATCTCAGATCAAAGTGAACAGCAGATGGACTCTGCCGCAATCAAAGAGGAAGAGGAGGATAATGACGAAGAGGGTGAAGAGGAAGAAGGGCAGACAGATGCAAAAGTAAGCGAGGAAGAGGAGGATGTTAGTCACATTATTAAGAAAGTGGCAGAGAACACTGAGGATGAAAAAGAGAGTGACACTCTTCACTCTGGAGAGAAGTCAGACAGCGATGTAGATGAGGAGGAGGATGAGAGCAATGTTGTGGTAGAAGATGAAGAAGAGGAGGAGGAAAAGAGTGGAGTAACAGAAAGTGAAAGCAAAACAGAGACTGAAGAGAAAGACAGAAACGGAGGTGATGTAGAAGAAGAGGAGTCGGAGGAAGAGGAAAGTGAGGAAGGGTCAAGTCACGAAACAGAGAGCAAACGTGGAGATACTGAAAGTGACTTGGAAGAAGGGGACGAGGAAGAAGAAGGGAGTTTGGAGAGTGAGGGTGAAGAAGATGAGGTTGAAAGTGAGTCTGTGAGGTCTTCAGAGAGAGAAGAAAGTGAGGAAGAGAGGGAGACCGAAGAAGGAGAAGATGAAAAAGAGGAGGAAGAAAAAAGTAGTGCTGAAGAAGTAGAAGAGAGTAGTGAAGAGGAAGAAATTGAGGAAGAAGAGGAGGCGGAGGAACAAAGTGAGGAAAAGGAGGAAGAGACAGAGGATGAGGAGGAGGAAGAAGAAAAAGAAGAGGATGAACAAAGTGAGGAGAAGGAGGAAGAGACAGAGGATGAAGAGGAGGCAGAAGAAAAAGAAGAGGAAGAAAGTGAGGAAAAGGAGGAAGAGACAGAGGATGAGGAGGAGGAAGAAGAAGGAGAAGAGGAGGAAGAAAGTGAGGAAAAGGAGGCTGAAGCGGAAGATGAGGAGGACCAGAGTGAGGAAGAAGAAGACGAGGAAGAGAAGGAAGATGAAGAAGAAGAAGAGGAGAAGGTTGTCAAAAAGAAAAGGTCTGCTGAAGTGAAAAGACAAAGTGCTAAATCAGCAACTAGAAGCAAACTAAGGTTAGGGGTCAAAGGTCAGGCGGCAGGTGAGTCAGAGGAGTTCTGGGATGATGTTTTACCTCAATACCTCAATCTGAAATAATAAGGGCCCTTATATCAATATTATTGATTTATTGATTTATTGAATAACAGGAAATGGACACGATCAAAGTCTGAAAAGTAAAAAAAATAAATAAATATTGTTATAAAAATGGCCATACTAGAAAAGCTTGATACAGGTCACATTACTTTTTCTGTATAAATAGTTAAAACTACATTGTATTCAGTTTTGTATGAGATTACTCAGTTAATTAATTAACATAACCAAAACAATGTCAGGAGAATAAATTGTATATTTTTATATAAAGTTTTGTCATCTGCAAAGAAAATCACTAAAATACATTTATGTAAGAGAAGGGAAGACAAAGTGGATTAGCCAGACAGTTAAGCCAGTTATATTTTTAAAATGTCCAGTAATAGATCTTTGTAGATGTATGAAACATTAGACATTTAAAGTCAATATCACATAGTTTACATTAGTGAATTAGCATGTAATATTGACCCTTTCGAAATGCACGACAAGCAGTGTGGATGTGACTGAACAATAGAAGGCAGGTAGCTTAAAAGATCAAGTATCCATGCTAATGCTGGTGAAATAAGGATTCAATGTCTTGGTTAAAATTGCCTTGCAGGCAGTACTTAAATGCAAAAGCACAACAGATGTGGATTTCACATAATTATTTTTGTTTTTCAGTATTTAATTTTTTATTGACCTTATTTTTTCCTAGTAAGATATTATTCTTTCTCTTTTTGCACCTGGAGACTATCTGAGCTTTCATGTTCTACACAAATTTCCATGTGTTTATCATCTATCTTTTGTGTTTGCCAAAACTACTTAAGTAGAATTTTCAGGTATCTGTACTTGAATCAAGTTGTTGTTTTTTTTTCAGATAACTTTTTATCTTTACTCCCTACATTTTTAAACAAATATCTGTACTTTCTATTCCTTACATTTTCAGAACGTCACTGTGCGCCTTCAAACATCAAACCGATTTGAGGCTAAACAATAACACATGAGAGGAAATCCAATTTGTAATCACCAGAGCATGCGCCATAGTGAGGGGTTTAAGTTCGGGCCTGTGGTTTATTTGGAGCAACACCAGGACGAGTGCAGGTGTCCATGAGTTGTGGTTGCATTATTTCTGCATCTAGGTAGTGCTATAAAGGAGGGGTAATTTCAAATGCAGCATTTCTACCAGTAAACATCAGCAAACACAAACTGTTTGTGTCTACAGTTTGTCACAGTGTGTTGTTAGCCAAAGGTCCAGACACTGTATTTCACAGGGAGAGAAAAGAAAGAGCTAACTTCACTAAATGATGGAAATAGATAAGGAAGACAGGAGGTTATATTTATAAGTACGGACTGCTCAGTGGTATTTGATAATTTTTTTTCATATTGTGAAGCATGCTGCAAAGCAAACTAAGCTAGATTATCTGTGTTAGTTAAAGGTTGCATTAAAATAATCTAGTGCAGGATAAGCTGGTTAGCGTTCAGTAAGGTGATGTTATGAATTTGAAGTTAAGTTGATGAAGTTTAGATTCATTCACTGAATTCCACCTCTATATTGTTTAGTATAGAGACAGCATAAACAGTGCTGACAGCAGAGAACAGCAGGGCAACTCATAAAATATCTTCTTACATTTGTTGAATTCAGTTCTCCACAGAGAGCAGTAAACCTCAGAGCAGTAGCCCAGATCAGTTGATCACAGCCTGTACACTCAGAAAATATACTGGAGCCCACAATAGAAATTGTGATTCTTTTCCCCACACTGAGCCAATTAGGGCTGCTCGATTATGGCAAAAATGATAATCACGATTATTTTCACTGAAATTAAGATCTCGATTATTTGACGATATTTATTTAACAATAACAATGTATTGAATAATGACTTTAAAGATTGTCAAAAAATAATATAAAATAGTGTGCAAATACTGATAACAGTGCAAATGTTTGCAATATAAAAAATTAATGAAAAATGAGTTCTGACTCCGCGAACCCATAATGTTTCCACACCACTGAAGTTTTTTTTACCTCTCTTTTCAACCAACGGCAGTCACTCTCCTCTCCAAATAACTTCTGCTTAGCTTTCCGAGCTTCCCTCGGGTCCTCTTAATCAGCGGTCCCCAACCCCCGGGCCTCGGACCGGTACCGGTCCGTGAGTCGTTTGGTATGAGAGAGTTGAGGCTCAGGTGTGAAATGTATAGTTTTCAGGGTTTTTATCGGTTTTCAGCGTTATTTTGTTATTGTTTTTATCGTTTACTCGGTTTTCCTTGGTCTTTTCACATGTGTTATGAATAAATCTTCTTTTTTTTGGTACCGGTACTAGTTTTATTTTGTTGTATTTATCCGCGACACCTTAAAGGCCGGTCTGTGAAAATATTGCTGGGCATAAACCGGCCCGTGGCGCAAAAAAGGTTGGGGACCGCTGCTCTTAATTGTTGTGACACGTGTTCGAAATGCAGAGACGTGCGCTCGATTTGCCACACGGAGCAGCGCGAGAGTAAAGCACGAGGGAGGGGCTAATAATCGGCTCAGTCATTTTTAATGATCGTTGAAAGCCCAGATCGTAATCGTGATTACAATTCGATTAATTGAGCAGCCCTAGAGCCAATGCAACCTATTTTAGGGTTTCACTACCTACTGAATCCCACTTTCACCCCTGAGTGTACTCATTTTCTGCTTAGAGGCAAAGTCATTTTGTACAATGGAAGCAAAAGAAAATAGAGCTATTTTTGTTTCCTTCTTTTTCTCTGCTTATTTTCTCATTTTCAATTAAGATTTAAACTAAAGTTTGCATTCTCATTTATTAATATTTTATTATTACATTAATACAGCACAAGCTTCAGTTAGCTTTGCACAAAAATCGCTAGTAGAAACGTCCTTCAAAGAGGTACTTTTTACTTTCTTACTTTGAATACATTCATAGCCAGTACTTTTTCACTTTTACTTCAGTAAAGAAGTTAAATCAGTACTTAAGTACAGAATGTTTGTCCTTTTTCCACCTCTGGAATACACAAGCTTCTTTGTGTTTATCTGAATTTTATGTTTTCATTCTGAAACAGCTGGAACATTTGCATGTACTGTGCCTTTCCCTCTTACATGTTAACCACACCATCTTTTTGATTTCATATATTATGAATGTGTTTCTTTATAGCTTTCTGAACCCTTTCTCTCATAACGTTGTGTTGTTTTGGGCTGCTTTTGTATTTCCATCCAGCCTTTTGCTTTTGGTTTACAGCAATGCTTACTCATGTTTGTCTTAAGTATTGATTTAAATGCTTTTTGGTTTACTTATATTTCCTTGGAAGCCTTTTCTTTTTGCTTCTGCTTCTGCTCAGTTATGCATGGCTCTTGCAACCAGAACTCTCTGAATTTCCAGTATTATGACTAATAGAGTACCCAAATATTCTTCAAACCTTCAGCCTTAATCTTTGTCTTGCTCAAATTTAAATATTTTATCTGGAATTATTTATGTTGCTATTTCTATTAATTTGTATTTGTAATAAATATTTGTGTTGCATTACAATGTGTTTTTTTTTTTTTAATGTATTATGACATAGGACATTTGTTAAAGTAGGTCTTAATGATACTTAATAGTCACAATTGTTTGTGTACATTCACTACTAAACAAGATTGTATTAGTTATTTAGACCAGGCTGACATCTGCTTCTGCTTCCATCTCATACGTAATTGCATGCCAAAATCTTTCATTTTTGTAAATGTAAGTTTCTTCTGAGAAATTAAAAAAAAAACTCTCAAAAAAACAATCTCAGTGGAAAAAAGGCAAAATTCAATGAATGTTAACCATTAGACTGTTGTATTTATTGTATCCAGTATGTCTTGCCCTGTTATATTTTGATATACCTTTATTAGTCCCACAAGGGGAAATTTCATAAGGCTGCCGACCTATTGCACGCAATGGCGGGGCCATCTTACCCTCCGACCATACATACATTACACAAAACATCACATGGGGAAGACAGGTCAGAGAGGTATAACAATGGAAAATGCACCACACGAGGAAAGATAAGGAGAGAAAAATAACTCCCCCCAGACTAACACCTCTGCACATAGCACATGAAAAAACTCTTAATACACCAAAGAAACACATGACAAGCAACAGGGGTGGGTAAAGGGGTGAGAGACAGCCGATTTAGACAGTACATCCGGGCCTGCAGCCTGTGCACTGGCCTCCCTGATCCACTGTCAGCATCGGAAGGGAATAAGCGTCGAAGGCGTTTGGAAAGGGAGTGGGGGATGAGTGTGTGCATATCAGTGTATATGTATGTGTGTGCGTGTCCACAGTTCAGCTGAGACAGTGTCCTTTGCCCTGCTAGGCTAAGTAAACAGTCTTCCAGCCAACCCAGGTGGTCTTGCATGGAATGGGAAGGAACAGACTAAACACAGTCGTTATCAGGGTGTTTTTGATCGGCTCCAGCCTTGAGACCGCAGCTGGCACCAAAGGGGTATCCGCATGAAGTGATGGTGGTTTTTACTTTAGTGCGAACAGGTCATATGAATTTCAAAGCAGTTCTACAGTCCAACACTGGTCTCTCAATCTCCTGTTGGAGAGCCGCGAGCTTCGTCATACTTGCGTTCTGTGATGTTGTCATTTCTTGTGCTCCACGAGCCGATTCTGAGAACTCGCGGCAGTGTGCCTCCCCGAGATGTCATCCAATTTGCGCCCAGAGATGTTATTCCAAGCTAGCCCTTCCGAGATGTATCCAGTCTGCAGTCAGAGATCTTATCCTGAGTATTCACAGCAGCCGTAGCCTCTCCAAGATCTTATCCGTGCTGCACTCAATGAGCCCATTTTGAGAAACTCACGCCTCTCCCATCGTTCCAATCCCAGCGGGCAGCCTTGTGGGGGTTTGAACAGCCGGTTCCGCTTCCTTAATTCTTCGATAAGTCAGGGCCATATAATGCCATATAATGCCTGGAAAAGACTACAGCGAATCATGTGGCTTTTGTCTTTCTCTTTCTCTTGTTTTTAAGGCACTACACAGCTCTCCAGCTGACACAGCTGATAAATAGGATGGTATCGTGAACCTTAATTGATACTACGATATACTATTAAGTATATTGTGTTTGAGTGTTATTTAAAATCTATTTTAAATAACACTCAAACATTTTTTAAAATTAATTAATTTTTTTGAAGGACGTCTTTCTACTGAAACACATTTTATAAGATTTTCGGTGGAAATAGTAGTGGTTATAAACAGGTTCTTTGTGGGACACCATGTTCATTACATGCAAGTTAGGTTAAGGACAATCACGTATGCAGATAATACCTGATTAGCAGGGTCAGTGGGAGTTTTATAGTATAATCTTTGAAAGATAATAAATAAATAAAATTAGTTTAGAAGAAAGTCACTCAAGTACTTTGAATACACATCGAATATTTAATTTATTTTATTTAATCTCTCACTACTTTATTATTTTTTCAAATTTTGGGGGGATTCAAGCAGTATATCATTAAATAGACAAAAATTGAAAAACAACTGTCATGACTCTGCAGGGCACAAAAGCCCATCGGGCTATATGATAACCCGACAGGCGAGGCTGAGATAGATTTTGGTCGCCCGACCAGAGATATCTGTAGCTCCGGGACGTCGGGCTAGCGATTTTGCAAGCCCCGAAGAGGAAGATTTTTTTTTTTCTTTGGGAGGTAGCTGAGACCAAGAGCTGAGCTAATGAAGAGGAAACATTTGACTTTATGATGCAAATATTTAACTGAATTATAAGAAAATCTGCCTTTTTCAGCCTCAACTGTCAAAAATATCACAGTGGACACTGACAAACTCACTTTGTCAGTAAGGTGCCAGACTAGCATATTTCAGAAAATGATGATGTGAGGAAAATCTGTTCCTCTGTTTCAGTGTCTGGTGTGTTCGGGATAAGATAAGGTTTGACCTGTTTCGTCTAGTGATGATGCTGTTTTAGTGTAGAGTAATACGTCTAATTCTAGCATCACTATAGTCTTTTCCAATCATTCCTTGCTTGTCAGTTAATTCAGCTGGCAGAGCTTATATTTTATTCTGTATAGTAAAAACATTAGCATCAAACTAGAAAGTGCATATTTTTCATGTCCTTTACTTGTTCTTTATTTTAAAGAACAAAGGAAAGGACAAGAACTGAAAAAAATGCTTTCCATTCATTGCAAATCGAAAGCAGTTTTTTTTTCTTCAACTTAAATAAACTCATGCCTTTGTCTTGTTGTTATTGGAATCTGCTAATATTAACCAAGCAAGGCCTCAGTCACACAGACCTAGAGACTGGATTTGTAGCCACAGGTCCTGAAAAAAGGTGAATTCCACTACTAGGTGGTGAGTGGTATCTAGAGGTTGCTGGCAGTGTTGGATCAAAAACCTTGTGATTGCTTTTGTCACTTGTGAGTTATGGTGATCACCAGTAATTTCCAGGGAAGATGCCAAGTTGTGTGCAAACACTTGCAAACCAGTCCCAAAGCAATAGTAAAACTGTAAAAAAAAAAAAAAGTATTACATAAACCAGATAGCGAGACCGTTGCCATGGTAAAGCACAACTTTTTTCCTTTGAAGGTGAATGGTCTGCATTTCTGGTTTGTGTCACACACTTGACAGTTTCACTACCACTCATCAAATAGTTGGTGAGTGACCAATTAATGTCTTCTTTAGTGTCTTCCTTGCAATCTGCAGGTGATCTGCTAGCAGCTAAAACAATGACAAGGGTGTTTTCATGGTAGCACATACTGACTTTTCCGTAGCAACCAGAAGTTGTGAGAGAATCACAGACAAATCTCTAGGCCTATGTGGCTGAGGCTTAAAACTGCTTATGACTAAATATTTTTCATGTCCTTAATGCTCCTGTTTTTGCAGGACTTGACAAAAGGGTTTGCTGAGACATGGACCAAAGGCGAGGAACAAGGTCAAGAGGAAGAAGAAGGAGAGGAGGAAGATGATAAGGTTGATGATGATGACGAGTTGGAGGAAGACGAGGAGGAGAATGACACACTGTTGTCCTCGACAGAGAAACCAGTAGAAGAGACCCAGAGTTGTGTAAATAAGTAGCACTAAGTTGAATATCGGGCATCTTTGGTTTTTGTTGGTTATTTGTGATTAAGATGGATTAACATGTGAAATGTGATCTTCCCTGAAGCCCAAAGAGGTGAAAGAAGAGCATGTGCCTGATGGACAGCAAAGAGGTGACTGATTTTATCCTTAGTCAGCTGCATGTTTGATGAAAAATCTAAGTAAAGACGGTTAAAAAGAAATTAAAAAGACAAGACAGATAACAATAATGTCTGGTATTACCAGCAGCTGAAATCAGTGAGCAGCCCAATATCAAAGAAGAAAAGACACATGAATATACCACATCAGCCAACGGGGAGGTAGATGGAAACTCCAAAAACCAGCCGGGCTCCAACAAAAAGGTACAATAACTGTGAACATTGGATATATTCTTTGTACTGTGCCTTCAAAACACTCTCAGAAAATAAACTTTATTTTGCCTGTATGGGCACAACACTCCTCACTATGGGATTACCTCTATGGTGCTGTTTTTTTATGTGTTTTTAACATTCATTGTTTGAATTTCAAGCGACAGTTATAGTGGGGCAAAAAAGTATTTAGTCGGCCACCGATTGTGCAAGTTCCCCCACCTAAAATGATGACAGAGGTCAGTAATTTGCACCAGAGGTACACTTCAACTGTGAGAGACAGAATGTGAAAAAAAAAATCCATGAATCCACATGGTAGGATTTGTAAAGAATTTATTCGTAAATCAGGGTGGAAAATAAGTATTTGGTCAGTAACAAAAATACAACTCAATACTTTGTAACATAACCTTTGTTGGCAATAACAGAGGTCAAACGTTTACTATAGGTCTTTACCAGGTTTGCACACACAGTAGCTGGTATTTTGGCTCATTCCTCCATGCAGATCTTCTCGAGAGCAGTGATGTTTTGGGGCTGTCGCCGAACAACACGGACTTTCAACTCCCGCCACAGATTTTCTATGGGGTTGAGGTCTGGAGACTGGCTAGGCCACTCCAGGACTTTCAAATGCTTCTTACGGAGCCACTCCTTTGTTGCCCGGGCGGTGTGTTTTGGATCATTGTCATGTTGGAAGACCCAGCCTCGTTTCATCTTCAAAGTTCTCACTGATGGAAGGAGGTTTTGGCTCAAAATCTCACGATACATGGCCCCATTCATTCTGTCCTTAACACGGATCAGTCGTCCTGTCCCCTTGGCAGAAAAACAGCCCCATAGCATGATGTTTCCACCCCCATGCTTCACAGTAGGTATGGTGTTCTTGGGATGCAACTCAGTATTCTTCTTCCTCCAAACACGACGAGTTGAGTTTATACCAAAAAGTTCTACTTTGGTTTCATCTGACCACATGACATTCTCCCAATCCTCTGCTGTATCATCCATGTGCTCTCTGGCAAACTTCAGACGGGCCTGGACATGCACTGGCTTCAGCAGCGGAACACGTCTGGCACTGCGGGATTTGATTCCCTGCCGTTGTAGTGTGTTACTGATGGTGACCTTTGTTACTTTGGTCCCAGCTCTCTGCAGGTCATTCACCAGGTCCCCCCGTGTGGTTCTGGGATCTTTGCTCACCGTTCTCATGATCATTTTGACCCCACGGGATGAGATCTTGCGTGGAGCCCCAGATCGAGGGAGATTATCAGTGGTCTTGTATGTCTTCCATTTTCTGATGATTGCTCCCACAGTTGATTTTTTCACACCAAGCTGCTTGCCTATTGTAGATTCACTCTTCCCAGTCTGGTGCAGGTCTACAATACTTTTCCTGGTGTCCTTCGAAAGCTCTTTGGTCTTGGCCATGGCGGAGTTTGGAGTCTGACTGTTTGAGGCTGTGGACAGGTGTCTTTTATACAGATGATGAGTTCAAACACGTGCCATTCATACAGGTAACGAGTGGGGGACAGAAAAGCTTCTTACAGGAGACGTTACAGGTCTGTGAGAGCCAGAGATTTTCCTTGTTTGAGGTGACCAAATACTTATTTTCCACCCTGATTTACGAATAAATTCTTTACAAATCCTACGATGTGGATTCATGGATTTTTTTTTCACATTCTGTCTCTCACAGTTGAAGTGTACCTCTGGTGCAAATTACTGACCTCTGTCATCATTTTAAGTGGGGGAACTTGCACAATCGGTGGCTGACTAAATACTTTTTTGCCCCACTGTATAACCTTTGTGTAAAAAACACACCTTTTCAAAGCACTAAGGACTGTGTGAGAAAGCCAGAAAAAATCCACACAGGGCAGGAAAGCAAAGGTTCCACATAGGTTCAGTCCAAAACCATGTTGTTGTGAGGAGACAGTCATTAAACTGTCTCCTGCCATTGAAACCTAGAAGACACTGCACAAATATCATTTTTTAGTGGTTGGGAACATAAAACATATATATCTTTCTAGTCCTTGAAAAGTTTTATGGCATTACCTTAAGGTCTAATCAGCCTTAGAGCATACATTAGTGTAAATTGTACCTGTGTCTCACTGTATAGTTTTAAAAATTATAGAAGAAAGTAAACACACAAGGAAAGAAAAGACAAAAAATCAAATGTGAAATGTTTAAACTATCAGCTGAACAGATGTGCAGATGAAAGTAGTATGAAAACGCCGGGTTAGAGTTCTGAATCCCATTTTTAAAAACCTCAGTATGTTGACCAGTGTTAACTTTGACAGCAAATTTTGATTTAGTTTTATTTTTAGTCTTTTCACTAAAACGTAGTTTAGTTTCAATCATAATATAGACATTCAAATTCTTTTAATTTTAGTCTTTGCATAATCCTTAACCTACTTTACATGTGATAAACAGAAAGGTAATTAGAGTTAATTATCTCATCTTTGCCCTCGCAGCTCTCGCTCTTTAGACGACTTTCGTCCTCCAGGCCCAAGCAGACAAATGACAGAGATCAAACCTCAGTGCAGGGCCTTGCCAGCGGAGACCAAGCTATCCAGGGAGAACCTCCATCTCCGGCTGCTGCCATCAGTGCTGTGACTCACCAAGGTCGAGCTCCGCAGCAGTCTGGCTCCAGAGGACCTCGCTCTGGAGCCTGCACTGTGCTATAATTCCATGAAAAAAACTCTCAGATGGCCTCAGTAATCAGAAGAAGAGCAGAGTGTGAACAAGCTAATTAGCTGCAGATTCCCTCAGTGATGCACAGCATCATCAGCAAATACACTAATCAGAACAGACACAAACAGAGAAACTGAATCCTTCCTTCTTATAAACAGTACAAACTTACCACAAACTCATTTTGACTGAAGTCTTCTATTCTGGAAGGTTCTAAGCAAAAGATTGTGGCTGCTCATTAATCCTGGGCACACAGAGGGTAATACAACATCAAACATCCTTCGAAACCTCAAGGAAGCACATTGTTCAGCCAAGAAAACACACAAAAACTTTGCATTTGTTAAAGGATTACTCAACTGTCAGAGACTATAATATGGCTAGGAAAGGTTTTTATTTTTCTGTAAATTATCCTGTCACACCTGAAAACCCTGACACCGCGCTGACTCCAAACAGCAGTGGAAAGAAAAAGTAGAAATTTTGATATGATCCATGTTAGGAAAAAAACACATCTGAATGTTTGTCCAGCCTCAGTCACACAGGTCTGAAGATTGATTGTTGATCCCCTGGTAATCTCTGGTTGCTAGGGAAAAATGAGTGAGTGGTTGCTGGAGGTTCCTGCTAGCCACTTGGAGAAATCAATTGCAAAGAAGGTGCTGCACTAAAAACTTCATCCTGATGTCTTAGGTTGCTAGCATATTGCCGTGGTCGCCTGTAGTTTGCATGGAAAATGCTAACCTATGGGTGACTGTGGCAAGCTGCTTGCAGCCAAACAATTGCAAAGAGATTTTTGGTGCAACACTGTATACGTCTTTGTGATCGCTTTCATATCCATCAACCTTTTGACAACTGGTCAAGGAATACTCATGGTTCTCTAGTGATCAGTGGTTGCCAGGGTGTCACTAATTAGTCTAAATGTCTGTATGACTGGGGTTAGACCTCCTCTAATGGAGTATGGGACCACTTGGTGGCTCCTCAAAGACTCTTAAAGTGGACCTTTTTTCAGATTTTTCTGTTCTTGGCTCTGTGTGATGTCATACGGAGTGGATATCCTTAATATGGTCATCTGTGAGCAAAGAAACTCCACCTACCTGTGGTGAAAACTGTTTGGGAGGGGAGAAAAGCAACCCCTAGTATCTGATAAATAAGGATTATTTTGAACTGTGAATCATATAAAGCTGCTCTAACAGAGTCGAAGAATAAAAGTTTGGAGGTTCAAGTAATAGAAAAAGGTCAACTTTAAAATGAATTAAAACCACTAAAAACCTTCAAACGGACCTGAGAGTAATGCTTCATAGATGGAGCAGAAGGCAGCTTCTGAGTGATGTATTTTTTTTCTCTTTTCCTAAAAAACAGAAGAAAAAAACACAACTGACTGACTAATCTCTTTATCATATTTTGTGTTTTTTTTGCTAGTTATCAAATGTTTCTGTAAAAGTTTTAAAGGTTTTCCAACCCTTTGATTCCACTTTATTTCCTGTCAATCTAACTCTTTCCGCACTGAAGAGTTTACCTGGAGTATTCCTTTACGTTCTTGTGTTTTACTTTCTGTCCCATGCTTTGGAGTCAGCAGCTGGACGTCCCAGTGAATGTTTTTGTTTTCCTCTCCTGAGCCTGTGTGTGTGTGTGTGTGTGTGTGTGTGTGTGTGTGTGTGTGTGTGTGTGTGTGTGTGTGTGTGTGTGTGTGTAAATAAGATTATTTATTGCTCATCCTGGAGCACATTTGCACTTTTAATATAAAGGTTTCTTAGAGATGCATTACTTTTACATTCTGATCCAATAATCTCATTTAATCTCTTGCTTATGTTGATTTTTTTTTTTAAGTTTGGATTTTTGTGATAATAAAGAATTTTATATAAAGCGACAAAACAGTCTCAGTTTCCCTCCTTTTGTTTTTGTTTCAGTGGGAACATTTGTTGTTTACAAGCACTGTTTTTCATTTATTATTATTTATTAAGCAGCACTGAAATACTTTTGAAACTCGATGAAAAGAAAATGGATGAAAATGTGAAGTTTGCAAAAGAGGTTAAATGGTAAAAAGCATCTGAGCAGGTGTACATAACAACGTGGCTGGCGAGTTACGATAAAGTGTACGGATAGTCGATCTGCGTCATTTAAAGAGGTAATATCATGACAAGGAGTTATGAGGAGTGAGGACAGGGTTGAACTCGGAGTGAGGTGTTTTTTTTAAGGCTGATATCTGGTAGTAAAAAAAGGGTGAGACAAAATTCCAAACAAATTTTAAACTTGTTTATTTATTCATTATTATATAGCGTTAGCATTGGGAACATGTTTCATGCAGTAAAAGATAACGATAAAACCACAGATCTACACTGATTTGCTATCAAAATCGACAGTGTACTGCACTTACGCCTCACTCTTCATCAAACTTTTTTATTTCCTGATTCAAACCAGCAATGATCAGATAACAAGCATGTCACGCTGGCTGCTCTGAAAAGGACCCACTACTAGTTTGATTTCACTAGAAGAAAGACATTACCTGTGGATTGTGTGTGTGTGTCTCCTCATTTAGCAGACACGCTACAGGGACTCAATAACCTTCATTTGATCTGGACCAGGACTTTTCTCCAGACATGACTGAGGTTTCTATGATGGGTTTTGTGCTTCTTTTGTTTGTGGTGAGTCAACAAAGAATTTTATGTCTTTACAAACTGAACTTTGTTATTTACTTATTACTTATTTATTTTTTAATGGGCTTGATCGGCTTTTTCAGCTAAATTTCTCCCAGACTGAAGAAAGAAGATAAATGGGGCTATTTAATAACATGTGGTTTAGCAGTTTTAGCAGCACCAGAATCACTTCAAACATAAACGAAACTTTAATACTCCTTTTGGAAGAAAACAGGTGGCCTCGATTAGTATTTATTCTCGTGACTGTCTTTATTTAGCTGTAATTATGCCTAGGATGGTGAATACTATATTAGAAGAAAACAAAACACCTCTGTGAGATCAGAAATTCTAGAAAAAGCCGTAAAACAGACTTCAAAGTCTTTTCCCTTCACTTCAAGTATCCTATTGCAACAACACCAAGAAAAGCCAATTGGAATGTGAATTTCACTAAAATTAAATTTGACTGAAACTCCTCAGATGGAAAAAGTAAAACCCAAGACGACTTTCAGGGAAAAATGTTTTTATGTCATGTGTCAGGAAGAGATCCAGAGAGTGATAAAAAACAATGAGAGAAGCCTCACATTTACTGAGTCAAATAATCGATTAAATGCATTTTTGAGGCTGTCATTTTCTATATCTGTATGTATGTTAAAATCACAATAATTATTTTACCAGAACTGAGCAGATAAAAAGTCTGAGAAATCAGACAGTAGAAACTGAGTAAGAGACAAGAGGACAAAAGATAACAACTAAAACTGCTTGTTGACTTTTCTAATTTACTAAGAGCCAGGCTTTCAAACGAATTAAAACGTTGGCTGGGTTTGGTTAATTAATAAGCTGGAGTGGAAGACTGTTGAGGTCAAAAGTCCTCACTGAACATGGTGGATCCTCTTCAGGCAAGTATTACCCAGTATTTCCCAGTATTACCTCGAACCCAAATGTTGAGTTTGCTTAATCCACTGCATCCTGTTTGTCTCCAGTCGCCAGTGTTGGTCAAGTTACTTGAAAAAAGTAATCAGTAACTAATTACTGATTACTTCCCCAAAAAAGTAATCCCGTTACTTTACTGATTACTTTTTCAAAAGTAATTAATTACTTAGTTACTTAGTTACTTTTTAAAAACACGATTTACAACCTGAATAGGTGATAAAGCGATAGAGCTTTCAGCCCAATTCTACTTTTTCTACATAATCCATCATACAAATTATAATCAAATGGAAAAGTCTCTTTTTAAAACTTGTTTTATTAGTTTTAATCTTTTAACTTCATGCATCAAGCAAAAATTTAATTATATGCAACATTCTCTTGACTTGAATAAATTAGTTTAACATTTAAACCTATTTTCTGCACATTCCAGCACATAAAATAAAATATTTTTTGTGTTTACACTCACTCTTTCAAATAGATGCAAGTAAAACACAGCAGAAAATAAATAAAGTCAAAGACTCAGCGGTCCTGTTGCTCTATTTTCACCTGTAAAGCAGGACTGCGGTAGGCGGAGGTTTACCCTGGTGCAGGTATGCCGCGGTCAGTTGAAGAATCCGCGAGTTTCTCTGTGAGTTTCCCATTACGTCATAGCACACTCGGTGCTTGCTTGGAAGTTTAGGTTTTTTTTGCTGTAAAAAGAAGTTTTCTTCCCATGCACGATGGACGCTAATGTTTTTGTCACTTTTTATGGAATCAAACTCAAAGTAAGGTCAGTACTTCCACGCTTTAATCGCTGCATGCTCATACTCTCTCCCACAATCGATATGTTATCCATTGTTGATCTGCAACACAGCTGTTGTCACTAACGGCCAGTGTTGGGACTAACGCGTTATTAAGTAACGCGTTACAGTAACTACGTTATTATTGTGGTAACGAGCACGGTAACTAGTTATTATGCCAAAACCAGGAACGCGTTACTCGTTACTGGGATTTAGATAGGGTCGTTACTCGTTACTTCGTGTGGTGGCTATCGCGGAGTTTCGACAGATTCAGTAACATTAGCAAGTGGTGGAGGCCAGCAGGTGGATGAAGGAAAGGGGACGCAGAAGGAAAAGAGACCCGAGGCGGCCGCCGGTCCAAGTGTGAACTGAACTTCAGGTAAGAAGTTATGACCTGCAGTCTCTCTGGGTCAGATATGAACCAAGTTTAGGTGGAGTTTATTTTCGTTATTCTGACTTTTTCCATACTGCGTGCTAGCTAGCATGACGGAGTTTCTATACAGCTGGGTGGGTGCTATGAAGTTAATGATGCTGAACTTTATTTTGTTCATAAGTTATTAGAGTTGCCAACCGTCCCGTCTGGTATTCAGAGAAAATATTACGCGTTTCTTATTGAGGTGAAAAGGAACAGTTTGTCCCGTAATTCAGCTACAATGAAAAAGACACCAAGCTGGAGTTATTCTGTGTCTTTGCTGCACAGCTGCCTCTTCTTTCATTCTCCCCCCTCCCTCTCCCGTTTCTACTTCAATCATGAAACTGATCAATGATCAGCTGATCGTCTCTCTTGTTTGTTTATTGCTCACTTTGCGCCGAAAGAGGAAACCAGCGGATGTCGCGCTAAACAACAGCAGCACGTTTAAGCTTGATCAGCTGTTGTTAGAATTTACTTAATATTAATTTCTAGTATCAGCTGATGTTTGCTGGAGCCACAGCTGTAAAAAAAAAGCTGCTGGTCATGATATGGTTTGGTTATCTGGTGAGAGGGAAACATGAAGATGAAACCAGGAGATGTCCTTACTGGATCATCAGAGCTGTGATGGAGAAACAGGTTTACCTTTTAGGTGACATGAATGAGTTGAAGGGAAGTTATGAACTGTTTCTGAGAGACAAATAAAACCAGGATCCTTTTTTATGTAGCTGACAGCTGGTAACTGTGCAGGGGCGGATCTAGCAAAGTGTTGCCAGGGGGGCATGTAGGGCATTAACAGGGAATGGGGGGCACAAAGAAATACTTTTCTTTCTTATTCTCATTTAAAATGTCTAGCTTTTAAAAAATAATTATCTGAATCTTACAACAAACAATTGATAGATTGATGCATATATACCATCAAAACAGTGTACATCACTGTCACAACAGTGTTTATTTTCATTCAAAGGCTTTATGATTTTTCCTATAATGGTGGGCCGGTCTCTAGTCAAAATGCCCGGGACGATTTATTTGTCCCAGTCCAGCCCTGTATGCAGCTCATCTGCAGTCTGGTGTTTCCTACATCTTCCTATTCAGAAGGCAGAATTTCGAGTTCTGAGTACAATCGAAAGCACCACGACTGCAGTTTTTGTGTTGGATGTAAAAGGCGCACGTGCCGCTGTGACGTAGGCTAGAATCATGGCAGCAGTCAATGACGGTCCAGGCGTGGGATTTCTTTCGTGGAAATATGCACATTATCTTTTCCTTTCTATTGGTAGGTGGCACAGTGCACTGTGGCAAGTAAGCAAGCTAGAAGACTGGCAAAGTTATGGAAGCAACACATTAACAAGAGAATTCTGAGTAAAACCAAAGTTACTTTCCCTAGTAACTAGTTACTTTGAAAGTAACGAGTAACTTGAAGTAACTGAGTTACTTTTGAGAGAAGTAACTAGTAATGTAACTAAGTTACTATTTTAAAGTAACTTACTCAACACTGCTAACGGCGCACTCGCTTACGTCACTGTCGTGAGACATTCTTGAAAAAAATCACGGTTTTAGTAACGCAGTAACGCAGTGTTCCTACGGGAAAGTAACGGTAATCTAATTACCGTTTTTGCAATAGTAATCCCTTACTTTACTCGTTACTTGAAAAAAGTAATCAGATTACCGCGTTACTGCCCATCTCTGCCAGTCGCACAAGCAAACCAAGCTTCTTATGTTTTATGGCTCTCTTAAAGTTAAGATTAAGCTTCTATAATTTGTCATTGTGAAACATACTGTGATATTTATTAAAAACCACTTAAAAAATTAGTCTCCTTTAAGACTAAAGGAATAAAAAATAAAAAAAACCTCAATACAGAAACCAAAACACATGAAAACAGAAAAACAAACTGTTGTCCAGGGCAGGAATAATGCGAATGAGTAAGGGAACTAACTAGAAATACAAACTCAATAAACTAAGCAGCAGCTTGAACCTAAATAAAAAGAAAGTAGTAAGAACTCAGTATTTAAAAAAAATGAAACCAGTAGAAAGGTTGAAAGGAACAATGGCCCTTAGGAACGCACCAAAAGAAGCCAAGCCAATACAATTGATCATGTACTGTTAGTGCATCAGCAACAACAAAACTTAAGGTTTTGTTGTGTCTCTGCTTCCTGCACCAAAAATGGTGAAAGAGAAACATGAATTATGTCTCAGCTTTGATTTATGCTCTTTTATTTATAAACACCAACAATCATAGGACCCCAATTTGGTGCTTTTGCTTTGCCTGTGAGTGTAACAATGCTCTGATTGTTTTCTAAGATATTTAGAAAATGTGGCTTTCAGAAATGACAGCTTCTGATGTATAGTGTTTGTGAAAGCTGTGACATGCTCAGATAATCATTGGTTTTAATCAGGAAGTAACAGAGTTTGAGGAAATCCTGATAAAGACTTAGGCGCTGGTTCACTGCTAATTTTTGCTGTCAGCTTTGGCAATAAATTAGTTTGATGGTTAGTTTGAAAGCTGGCAATTATTCTTGGATGATTATGCTTTCAGAGACCAAAATTGTTACTAAAATACTTGACATCATTGTAAAGAACACCATCTTATTAGAAGACTTGTATATTTCACATTTATGCAGCTTTAATTTATAAAAGTGCTAAGGGTACTAACCAACTTCAAGTGCAGTCCAGTGGCACAAAGTTTTTTCAGTGTCAGTTCAGCTTTTTTGCTAAAGAAAAAGTGATGCGACATGTTCATGAGCATGTTTTTTAGAAACATAACAATGCGAGTGTGAATGAGAGGGGAAGGTTGCAAGAGTGAAGATACAAAGAGTGGTGGTAGTAAAGGTGGACAAGTTTACATCCACGTTTTTTCCTTACACATGTAACACAACATGAATCCTGAAGATGTTAAATTTGACAGCAAATTTTGATTTAGTTTTAGTCTTGACTAAAACATTTTTTTTTTTTTACTATTTAGGCATCTAAATAATTTTAGTTTTGGTCAACTACATATCACATGAATATAGTAGACTAAATCTGAAGCTGATTCAGTGACTAAAACATAAAGCGTAAAAGTTTGTTTGTATTACCGATGCGAGTGGCTCCACACGGTTTACAAACCACTTAATAATTAATAAACCACTTTAATAATTTAACTATGGACAGATATCAAACATAATAAGATTTTCCCTGATAATGCATTATCAGGGATCGTAACCTCTAGTCCCTCATATGCATTTCACTTATGTTCTTCTTGTCTGCCGTGTCACAGGCTGTGAATTGTGAGAATCTGCAAAACGGTGAACTAGAGTTAGCTGTAAAAAACTAGAACCCACCGTTTGATGGAAGTTTTAGAAGTGGAGCAAGTGGTGCCAGGGGGTCAAGAGATGCAGGACCTGGTTCTAGAGTAAAAATTAAAATCTATCCCATCAAAATCAGTGTAAAGAATCAGCTTGAGGGGCCACGTTTTGATCCCAAGGTCAAAGCTATTCCCATCTCAGAGGGAGGAACCTTCTACAACAATGCCGAGGTTATTAGTAGCTATCCTGCAATAGATGAAGACACTGGAAAAGTAGCTGAGAATGTCAGGTCAGTGCTTAGATAAGAAACATGAACTATATTGTCATCTTCTCTTCCTATGTAAAATGATAACTGGCTTGTGGGCTCTTTCTGATGTAGGTATGCCAAAGTCTCAGACCCTGAAAACTGGCTGACTATTGACTCAAAGACAGCTGAGATCAAACTCAACAAGAGACCTGATAGGGAGTCTCCATACCTGATCAATGGGACATATTTTGCCAAAGTACTCTGCATTACAGAAGGTACAGAATGAAAGTGTCGTGGTCCTGAGTCTGGTGACTCAGTGTTTTGTGTTTCTTTATTATGATCTTGTTTATTCTAATTGTGTTTTCCATTAAGATTTGCCATCTGCTAGGTTTCTGTTCTGTCTGCCCTGGTCCCACTTTTCTGTGTTCCCTCTGTCTGTCCATTATGTTATTATGTCTGCTCATGAGTCTGCGTCTGTTAAGTTCTGTGTCTCGTCTGGATCTCTGTGTCTGTCATGTACTTCCTGTTTTACTTTGTAGGTCTGTACCTTATGTCAGTGCGTTCAGCTTTGTCCTCTCCCTGTCACGTCAGTGTAATCTGCGTCAGCTGTGTCGCCCAGCTGTTTCCTCTTAGCTCTGTTCATCTCTGGTATTTAGTGTCTGCGTCTTCCCCTGCTCGTTATTGCGTCGTACCCTCACTTTCACTGTGTGTTCTGCTTGCCAGCCTGCCTGCCTGTTAAGTTTGTTCCGTATTCCCAGTTTAGTTAGTTTTTTGTTCCGTATCTTTCCAGCAATAAAGCTGAGTATTTTGAGTTAAGTTTGCCTCCGTGAGTTCTGCATTTTGGGTCCCTTCTTCTTGCCTGCCTGCACATAGTCATGATAGAAAGTCCTGGAACTTGTCTCTGAAGAAAGGAAAGATCAGTGGAAATGAAGTTAAACTGGTGACTAATATATTAACATCTCTGTTTTCACATCACAGACATGCCTAGTAAAACAGCACTGGTACCATAGCCATCTAGGTTGAAGATTTGAATGACCACTGCCCCATCCTGACCAGTAATACCTATATTATATGCACCAGAGAGAATACTGTTATTCTGAATGCCAATGATGAGGATGCATATCCTAATGGACCTCCTTTTAAATTTGAGATCATCCCAGAAGGCACCAAAGGACAATGGAAAGTGGAGCATCTCAATGGTGAGGAGATGACTTCCAATCATTTAAAATATATCTAGTTAAAAAATACAATTTAATAAATAAATACGAAAAAAAAAGCATAGAAAATGAACCTTGAGCTAGTTGTGTCAACTTTGTTTTCATCTTTCAGAATTCATTTTATTACCGAGTAATAGGTCATGTTTTTAAACTAGCAGCAAGCTAGTCAAACTTGAGAAAGTTCAGAATCTGTCATAAATCAGAGAAATTTCAAATTTGCACTCAGTTGCAGACACATGAAAATAGGCAAAGTAAACTGAAAACAGATCTTCATTCTGGCTGATGAAAAGTCCAAAGTCACTTGAGTAATTAAACAAAATCACAAACTTGCTAGAAACATGCAGGAAAGGTTAACAGGTACTGGGACAAACACTGAGGGGGAGAACTTGTATTGTGCACTATACATACACAAGGATAAAATCCATTTGCATTTTTGTTTTGTTTTTTTTATCAGCATTTTACTTGTATGTTTTGAGCTGTACTTTAAGAGTGGTGCACATTAATAATTCTGTACATGTTCCACATTTCTGTTTGATTTCTGACAGACACTGCAGCTATTTTGCGGGCTCAGGAGTCCGTGGGGCCTGGTATCTACATGGTGGAATTAGTGGTAAAAGATCAGCAGGGACATTTCTGTCCAGAACCACAAAAAAATGACAGTTCAAATTTGCAGCTGTGAGGATGGAGTCATATGTGGAAACAATCAGCCAATCAAAGGAGCACGATTAGGATCTGGAGGGATTGGGACACTAGTACAGGGCCCATTGCTGGTGCTGCTATGTAAGTAAGATAACTTTAGTGGATAATTTTGATGAAGCAAAAATTTTAAGTGAGTTTTTGAAATTTCAGATCCACTGATTGGATTATACATTTAAATGTAAACGTGAGAGTCCATGCTTGCTTTTAAGTAATTAAAAGCAATCCTGGCATTCCTTTCAAATTTATAAAGAACCATTCTGAGACCAGAATATAAAAAATAATAATAAAATAATTATTTTTCAGTAATAGCTAAAATATAAACACTGGTGTCATTTCACTCTAACTCTAAAAATCTTAATGGAGTCAGTGTTAATCAAAGTCTTGTTTGAAGCATCACTGCAGTCGTCTCCAAATTTTTGAAGGCTTAAGTTTGACTAAAACCTTTTTCTTTGCAGTTGGTCCTCTGCTGCTGATATCCTGTCACTGTAGACGTGCTGCAAGAGATTTGCCCACAACGAATACTGTCAAGGTTAAAAATCGAGCTGAGGCTCAACAAGAGGAATTGACGCTGGAATAAGTCTGCCTGACAATTTTCTTATACACTGTTAAACTCAGGTCAGTAATCTGAAGCTAACCTTGTGATGCTGAATTTTTTACAGTTTAATATAAAATTGAAATCCAGTTTGAGTTTTTCAGTTTTTAAAGGTATCTTTAAAAACATGACTCTGTTTGTGATTTTTTTAGAAGACTTTAGAAGACTTGTTTCGATATGACTATGAGTCTGGGGATTTTCTGCTGACGATGTTAGTGGAGGCAAGAAAATCCTTTAGAACAACAATGAGCTGACTCCTCTTTTTCAGTTTTAGCCCTTGATTCCTGTTTTTAATTTTTACCTATTATATTCAAGTTTGTGTTTCTGTTGAGGTTTTTCCTCTTCCAATGTTTTAATGTTTATTGTGCTTTATTTCTGTATTTTTTATTCCTGTTTTGATTTCTCTTATTATTCTGATAATATTTAGTTTCCTGTTGTTCATGGTTCATTGTTTCTAGTTTAAAGTTTATGTTTGAAAAGAGTAGTAGTAGTGACTGTCTTCACCATGTTTCTGTTTGTGCTTCCATGTGTCTCGTTTGTGTGTTTGGATCTTGGTCCTTTTGTGTTTCCTTGTCTTGCATATCATGTTAAGTTTTCTGTAACTGTCTTCTTTGGTTATTTCCATTTTACTTTGAAGGGATCTGTTTTCTTTCATGTATCACCCTGACACCCTCAGCATCAAGTTTAGTGAGTTTCCAACATGTTGTCCCCTTCACACAAACGGTCAAATGGAATATAAACTACACTTAAGAAGACACAAAACAAGGCTATACAACAGTATATCAGAACCAGCAGATGCCCTCAGTACAACGGCCACACAATGTGACTCATTATTCAGTTTATTAACTTGGTATTCACAGTTCTCATATATACACAACATGATGTTCAGCACAGTTAATTTCTTCTACTTTCATCTATTGCATTCCCCTGCAATACTGGTCATCACTGGTTTTGTTTTCTTATATTAACTTCCATGACTATTCATGGATTTATTCTTAGACTACGACAGCAATTGGCCTACTACTCAATAGTCAATATCTCATAAAAGCAAATCTTTTAACTCCTAAACTATTGTTAGTGCAGCCTGAGTTTCATCCAGATTATCAAACAAACACACTCTGCTTTAATGTCAAGGCAAAAATCAAGACTGATTGTTGGTATTTGTTGATAATCATTAAGTAAAGCTGTGCATGTAGGTAAAGCTGATGTAACTAAAGAAAAAGGTGAAAAACAAATCCATGAAATAAAACTCCTATTTACTGCGCAAAAATAAATAAATAAATAAAATGTGATCAAACCAATGAATATCATCATGAATATGCTTTTTTTTGTAAAGTCTTATTATCCAATTATGTCAGGGCTCAATGGCCCGTGAAAAAGGATCGGACTTGCGCGCAGAACAAAAAGCAGAGGCTGAGTGCCTTTTAACAGAAATTTATTTTATTAGAGTCTTTGACAAAGAAAGCTAAGCTAAAAGTAAATGCAACAGCGAGCAATGACAAGGTAACATGAGAAAGGCCAGAACACAAGCTGAGTCAGGTCACAGGAATAGCAGGGTCAGGAATGGGGCGATGAAAGCTATAGCGGACAGCAACACTGAAACAAAGGAGATAATAATCAGAGTGGTCTGCGGTGTAGTGAATGAATCCAAGATTTCAAAGCTAAGAGGTTTTACATGGCGCAGGTGGAGATTAACTGGAGAAGGAAGTGAACTAGATCTGGGTGAGTACAGAGTGTGGGTGCGCAACGAGGCAGGCAGAGTTTTACCAGCAGCAGCAGCAGACCAGAATCCTGAGGTGTGACTACAACGAGAATTGGAAGATCTATCCAGGTGCCGACTAGAGAAAAGGAAGAGAGGGTTAAGCAAAACACACTGAGGAACACAAGACAAAAATGTGAGGCAGGGAACTGACTATTGTAAGCAGACAATCTGGTGAAGGTTCATTTTGAGCGCTGGTCATAAATACTGCTGGAGTATTTGCCACAGGTGAGGAGCAGGGAGGAGTGAGGAGGACTCCACCCAGGGGAGGAGAGCCGATGCTGTGGAAAATTACTCAGACTCACCCAGATCAGTAAGCTCTTCTTCAGTTATACTTTAACTACACAACCACTATTACAACAATATCAGAACATTTATTCACTTTGGCTGTGGTGAATCAGCATTTCTTCCAGTTCTACAAACATATCACTTGAATCATAAAATACAATGTACTGTAAATTAACCATTCATATAAAGCCTGTGGCGTAATCTATATTGATTGTATATGCATGCGTCACTAGGTGGCAGTACTTGCCCACAAAATAGAAAATGGTTTGGCATGGAAAACACGAAGAGCGTTGTTAAAAATATGTTGCTCGCTTGAGCAGGAGTCTTCATTCAAGAACCAACACAACAAAGCCCATTACTGAACCAAAGACAGACTGAAAGTGTCCATAAACCTGATTAACATACTGTCACAAACATGGTTTAGGCTTCATGAGCATAGCTATTATAATTGAAACTCACTTTACCCACTGGCAACATCATGAGCTGTTTATTAGTAGGATTTATTCTGCAGCACTTGCCTCTACAGCGGTTTGCATTGCTCCTGAGCACTATGAGCCAGTTAGTGGCATGGAATAGTACATATAAATAACCACTGTATCAGTGATGAAAAACCGGTTGGCAGATAAGTGCCATTATCTGCTGGAGGTTTCTTTCTGCTAAAAGGGAGCTTTTCCTTCCCACTTCCCACAAAGTGGGAATATGATTGTTGGGGTTCTTCTTTGTATTATTATATGGTCTTTCTCTTACAATACACAGCGCCTTGAGGCAACTGCTGTTGTGATTTGGCTCTATATAAATAAAATTAATGGAAATTGAATTGAAAAAATGTAATTAAAGACGTAATATAAAAAATACTGAGATGTTCAATATTTCTTTAAACTTATTTAACATAAAAGTCCCCACAACCTACAAGTTGTCTTTCTATCCTTTTGAGTTTTTAACTATGATTATAATCCATGTTTTTCTCTTAAACACACATTTCCAGCCTCTAAAATCTGCACATGCACAAACCATCTCAGTCTCGCCTCTTCGGGTCAGGTTTGCTTTGCTAATGCTTCGCGCCGCAAACTGCTTCTCCAATACTTGCGACACACAATTTGCTCTCAATTGCGCTATTCAATGTTGGTAGGGGGGGTGGGGGGCAGGTCTTATTTTATTTTTTATTTTTTTGCTTCATATGGTAGCCATTATTGCTGCATTGCAGAATGCAGATATTTAAGATATCAGAGTGAGATATTCGTGGTATTTCTCCGCTCCTGTCAGTTTATTTGGAATGCCAGATGACGATGTGATCAAAATGTACAGATTTTCAAGCCTGTAGCGGTCCTAGCCCACCCCCACCCACACATAAAACATATTAAGGATTGTACATTGACATATTTTATTGTAAGAACTGAACCATACTGAATTTAACAAGAGAAACAAACACACACACACACACACACACACATATATATATATGAAGAGAGAGAGTATTCATAGTATGCAAACGGCTAACAAACAGCCATCACAATGAGAACTGCACAAATCAACAACTGACAATGATTAATTAATATTGTGCTGAACACAGTCCAAAAGATTCAATAAGCTACATCAGTGTCTACTGTTTAACAAACGTTCTAACAAACATAAACTGAAGTTTTCACTATCCCTATTAATGAATGTTATCTTGTTGTATCTGTTGTGTCCACTGCTATCTTCTATGCTGTTGCATGCTGGGGCAGCAGGTTGAGGGTCATAGATGCCAACAGACTAAATAAACTGATCCACAAGGCCAGTAATGGTGTGGGGATGGCGAGAGTGAGATTGCCAAAAAGCACCACTGAACGACACAGGAAATCATTCCTGCCTGTGGCCATCTCCCTGTACAACTCCATCTAACACACTGTAATAGTTACACCCTTTTTATACACGCTCTTTTCTACTCTGTAATATTCTTGTCCATTTTCTCAATATTTCTTTATAATCACCTCCGTTAATCCTTGATATTCATAACTGAGTGATCTGTATACATTAGTGCTATTTCTTAAATGTGTCAAATCTGTAACATACTGTATTGTTTGGAGTTTAGTCTGTTACTGTTATTTTTACAATTTCTTCTTGGAGCAACTGTGACCCACATAATTTCCTTAGGGATTAATAAAGTATTCTGATTCTGATTGTTTCAGGATGACCCTCCATTATGAGACATCTGCTTACCTGTATCTTTTGCTCTTTTCTCCTCCTCTTCTTTTCTCTTTTTTCTAAACTGAGCACCTGATGGCTTTGAACTTTTCTTGTCCATCTTCCATTTGTTTTTTTGCACTACAGTATGAACACTCATCCCCCAACCGGAGGATCACCACAACATAACCTAAAGTTCACAGATTCACTTTGTCTAAGGTGTATTTCTGGGATTTCACATAACCCAGGATTCAAATCATGAATTAATAATGGGCTTGGATTTACAATATTAATGAATGAAATGAATGAATGAAATGTGCTCTATTTGGAAGCAGCCAATTTTAAATTATAAATTTTAAATTGTTATTGATCCCTTTACCCCTAGTCATAAAGTATATATTTATTTTCTTACTCTTCTTATTTTTATTGTTTGTTTACTTGCACTGTTGTAATTGGAGCCTCGTCGTTTCATCTGTCTATATACTGGACTGTATGTAGCGGAGATGACAATAAGGTTTACTTTGACTTCAGCAGTGAGCAGGCGCACCGAGGGCTCTCGCGCTCACTTTTCGCATATACAGGGAGTGCAGAATTATTAGGCAAATGAGTATTTTGTCCACATCATCCTCTTCATGCATGTTGTCTTACTCCAAGCTGTATAGGCTCGAAAGCCTACTACCAATTAAGCATATTAGGTGATGGGCATCTCTGTAATGAGAAGGGGTGTGGTCTAATGACATCAACACCCTATATCAGGTGTGCATAATTATTAGGCAACTTCCTTTCCTTTGGCAAAATGGGTCAAAAGAAGGACTTGACAGGCTCAGAAAAGTCAAAAATAGTGAGATATCTTGCAGAGGGATGCAGCAGTCTCAAAATTGCAAAGCTTCTGAAGCGTGATCATCGACCAATCAAGCGTTTCATTCAAAATAGTCAACAGGGTCGCAAGAAGCGTGTGGAAAAACCAAGGCGCAAAATAACTGCCCATGAACTGAGAAAAGTCAAGCGTGCAGCTGCCAAGATGCCACTTGCCACCAGTTTGGCCATATTTCAGAGCTGCAACATCACTGGAGTGCCCAAAAGCACAAGGTGTGCAATACTCAGAGACATGGCCAAGGTAAGAAAGGCTGAAAGACGACCACCACTGAACAAGACACACAAGCTGAAACGTCAAGACTGGGCCAAGAAATATCTCAAGACTGGTTTTTCTAAGGTTTATGGACTGATGAAATGAGAGTGAGTCTTGATGGGCCAGATGGATGGGCCCGTGGCTGGATTGGTAAAGGGCAGAGAGCTCCAGTCCGACTCAGACGCCAGCAAGGTGGAGATGGAGTACTGGTTTGGGCTGGTATCATCAAAGATGAGCTTGTGGGGCATTTTCGGGTTGAGGATGGAGTCAAGCTCAACTCCCAGTCCTACTGCCAGTTTCTGGAAGACACCTTCTTCAAGCAGTGGTACAGGAAGAAGTCTGCATCCTTCAAGAAAAACATGATTTTCATGCAGGACAATGCTCCATCACACGCGTCCAAGTACTCCACAGCGTGGCTGGCAAGAAAGGGTATAAAAGAAGAAAAACTAATGACATGGCCACCTTGTTCACCTGATCTGAACCCCATTGAGAACCTGTGGTCCATCATCAAATGTGAGATTTACAAGGAGGGAAAACAGTACACCTCTCTGAACAGTGTCTGGGAGGCTGTGGTTGCTGCTGCACGCAATGTTGATGGTGAACAGATCAAAACACTGACAGAATCCATGGATGGCAGGCTTTTGAGTGTCCTTGCAAAGAAAGGTGGCTATATTGGTCGCTGATTTGTTTTTGTTTTGTTTTTGAATGTCAGAAATGTATATTTGTGAATGTGGAGATGTTATATTGGTGTCACTGGTAAAAATAAATAATTGAAATGGGTATATATTTGTTTTTTGTTCAGTTGCCTAATAATTATGCACAGTAATAGTCACCTGCACACACAGATATCCCCCTAAAATAGCTAAAACTAAAAACAAACTAAAAACTACTTCCAAAAACATTCAGCTTTGATATTAATGAGTTTTTTGGGTTCATTGAGAACATGGTTGTTGTTCAATAATAAAATTATTCCTCAAAAATACAACAGACCATATTTTGATTTCCAAAAAAAGAGGACACTTGGCTCAGTCATGCAGAACTTGCTTAAAGAAACAAAAAATCAGCCCGGCCATTTTGACTAGAGACCGGCCCCCCAGGAAAAAACATAAAGTCTTTGAATGAAAACAAACGCTGTTGTGACAGTGATGTACAGTCTTGTTGGTATATGTATGATGTCTATACATTTTACATCAGATAAAAACTGGTTGTAAGATTCATATAATTATTTATTAAAAGCGAGACATTTTAAATGTCATTTTAAATGTCTCACATGAGTACGAGCAACTTTTTGTTGCCGATGCCCATGATGCAGCCCCCACCACGATGCCGCCCTGGGCAACCGCCCATGTCGCCCCTTTAAAAAAACGCTACTGGATCTCACTAAGTGTGCCCTCCTGTAAGGGTGTGTGTGTGTGTGTGTCTCCTCCTCGTTTAGCACTAATCCTCATTTCAAGCAGCTCAGTCATCCATGCAAGAAGTCACGCTACAGTTTCTTTGATCCGGATTGTTTCCTCCAGCCATGATTCGGGTTTCTGCACCGATGTTTGTGCTGCTGCTGTTTGTAGTGAGTCCTCTTATGTTCTTCTGAGCTGCTGCACACTGGCGTGGAGTTTTAACACGTTTGTGGAGGTTCTTTTTTTTTTTTTTTTAGCACTCATAGCTGTATACATAGCTTCTTTAACATAGTTGCTGTAACCTCCTTTTAACTTATTAATATTTAGTTAACAAATGACTCTTTGTTAACACTTTAATTTTGTGGAGCCGTTGTAAAATTCCGTCATTGAGTAAACCGAGTTAGGTCGAGTTTTCACTTGCTATGTTTCGATGGCCTGCTCTGCTCCTGACTCTCAGGGGTCAAACCCTGCTCGATCTGCACTCCATAACAATAATATTATTTAAACTACTTTTTTCTAATCCACATATAACAGCTGTATGTTGGTTTTCACAGGCCACTGAACTGAGTGGTGTAGTTAACAGTGTAGTTAAGACTAACTAACACCTCAGAACAAAAGCTGTTTTTCTGTTTCTGTGAGAATGTGTACTAGTACTTTAAAGACTGCAGTAACTGAAGCTGCAACAGCTCACTCGCTGCAACTTTTAGAGAAAAAATAAAATTGTTCACGAGCTGGTTGAAACAATAATTCAGGCCAGTATTTTAACATTGTGGGACTATGTCAGGTTTTAATTGAAATAGTATTAATTACAAAAAGAATTAATAGATTAGGATAGAATAGAAGATATTAATATTTCTGGATGTCTACTACAGGTAATGAATAAATGAACAATGCGGTCAGCATGTCTGAACCTGTTTGTTCAAGGTCTGCTGTAGTCAAATTTTCAAGCAGTGTTTTAAATTCAAGCATGAAGCTAAATTATTTAACTAAAAATACACTAACTTTGTGTGTTTAGTGCTTTTCACTAACTTGCCCTTTGAAGTCATCATGACGTCAACATTCAGCTCTATTTCTTTGAATGTCCATTACATTGACCGACTGTCTCAAATTATGTGGAGAAAAGCAGGTGAGGAATGAATTCCTTACAAAAGAGGAAGTGGGGACAGGCTGTATGCAAACATTCATGTTGATCTTTGATGTGCAGACCTGCAACCGACTTTTGAGCTATCATCAATAAAACCAGTTTTTCATGCTCTGCTTACAGTCAGCATACATGACTGTTAACCTGTTATTAAATTTTAGGTGACACTTAAATAAAGCAGTCACTGCTTGCCTTGCTTGTCCTGACCAAATGTCTTTGATTAAAACACTTGCTGATCGTTAAAGGTAGTGAATTGTGATTATGTTCCTGTCACGACGTTTTTGAAAAATGCTGCTGGCATCATATTTAAAAGGAATTCATCTAATAATGAATAAGAAAACTGAAAAGAAAAAAAAAGATTTCTCCCATGATGAGAGATAATTAATAAACCAGTTAACTGTATGTAGCTGAGATTCCGTTAAGAAATTCTTCATACAAACATCTGTTTTGTTACAGCTGCAGGCTGTCGCTGTGCTGATGGCCAACTCTGAAGACAGGTCACTTAAAAAGCGAAGAATGTGCATTTTCCCTCAGATCCTGATGGAAAATAGAGATTACACTAATTTAGACTACATTGACAAAGTAAGTTACTGTTTCCCAACTTTAATTTTTTGACTAACTAAGCAGCTCATTGTAGTAAGTAATTACCATATTGTACTATATATGAAAAAAGTCATTTTGAAGTTCTTCTTCTTCTCTGCGCCCTTCCTAAATGACCGAGCTCCTCGCTCTATATCTAAGAGAGAGTCTAGATACCCTATAGGGGACGGTCATTTCAGTTCCTTGTATCAACAAGTGCCTTCTTTGTGTCAGGTTTCAGAGCTCAGCTGGCCATAGGTGAGATTTGTGAAACTGCAATAATAATTGGAAAATGTGGTGTGCCATTTTTTCTTTTCTTTTTTTTTCTAGTTAGCTGCCATGAACTGATTGACTGTACTAACTTTTTGATTTTCAAAAACAAATAATGTTTAATAGCCATTAGATGGACAAATAGATGGTGGTCTACCAACCCTGAAGCATTTATCTATGTGCTATTCTGTGTGTTTCAGGTTTACTCAGAATATGAAAATGTTACATACTCCCTGACAGGTGTTGGGGCAGACAAGTACCCCTTCAATGTGTTTGTGAGCGACCCTCATACTGGAGACATCCGTTTGACCCAAGTTCTCGACAGGGAATTCATCCCCTATTATTATGTTAGTGATTCTCTTCTATTGTACCTTGTTATTGCATTCATAAGATTTAACACTTTTTCCTTCATGTGTTAAATGTGTGAAATCCTAAATATGTATTACATTCAATACATTGTTTTTATTCTGATGACACGATAAAAAAACAAAACAGGATAGGGTCAAGTTATATTGAAATGTTAAAAGGTAAAGTTCACTATGCCATCACAATATTCTGCAATTTTTTAACTGACCATTGATCCACTCCATAACTTGTCTCATGTGTCTCATATATGACCATATCTCACATTTAGTCTCATAGTTGGTTTCACTAATATTTGATGCTCACCAAAGCAGCTCCTTCAAAGTCTACATACACTACATTTGTTCTATGAGTCTGAAAAGACATGGATATAAACAGTGTTGGGTAAGTTACTTTAAAAAAGTAATTAATTACTAATTACTTAGTCAATATTGTATTTAAAATACTTATCTAATTACTGTGTCAGAGAAGTAACTTAATTATTAAATAAGTAATTTAACTAAATGCTTCTTAAAATCCCTATAAACCTTGAGTGGACAAACAATAGAAACTAAACTCTTTAAATAATAAATAATTTTTTTAAAGACGGTGACTCTACAGTACGCAGCGGTAGCATCTCTTCCACAATGTAGCCTGCAATCATTTTTTTAAGCTCACCTTCAGACGCTTTCTGTGCTGCTGAAGTAAAATCAAGTTTTGCCTGCTTAGCAGGAGTTGCCGCGGTGTTATCCATGGATGATGAACAAGGATCACTCAGAAGTGTTCGTCTATGCTCTCATGTCAGGCGCTTCAGTAGATTACTCATGCTATTAACAGCGGCCGATAGTTTTTTCTCCCCAGGACATAGCTTACATATTACTGTAATGTTCTTGTCTGCTTGTTTCAGAAAAGTGAAGAGACGGGAATATGTCCATTTCATAAAACAGCCACACGCTTCAGCCGAGTCCGACATCTTCCGCTTTAGAATACGACTATGCAGCAAACTGGCGCGAAATGACGTGCAGCTGCACTACAGCAATGTTAAAGCGGCAGAGTTTACTTCTACGTTTATAAGATAAATTATTGAAATTAAATAATGATATTCAGCGAGTTTAATTATTTTACAATGTAACGCAAGTACATTGTAAGTAACTGTAATTAAAATACCTTAAAATGAACAGTAATTAGTTACTCTACTTTTTCAGTGGAAAAGTAATTTAATTACAGTAACGCGTTACTTAGTAGCGCATTACACCCAACACTAGATATAAACTGCAGTTTCGCTGGTGGTAGAAACCCCTACTACAGACACTTTTTTGTTTTAGGTTATGATAGGATAGATGAGAAAGACAAGATAGTTTAAGTTGTTTTCTTCCACGTTTCAGCTAACGCTTGTAATTAAGTTCGCTAATGGCACAATTGCAGAAGAAAGGGATTGGTACCGTTACCGGATTGCAGATGAGAATGACAATGCTCCAGTGTTTGGGCAAATAAAGCCTGGTGAAGTTGATGAGCTCAGTCCCGAAGGTCAGTGATATAAATCCCAAATAAATGTATGGAGATGTAATACTACATGATTTCTTAATGAATTAAAGAAAGCTGTAACAGCCGTTATGGTGTGGTGTCCCTTTAAGACACCCAAGTCGAGGGTTGATGGTGTCATCAGTGTGTGCCACTGCTCTCTCGTTTTCTCTCTCTTGTCGTGTCCAAATTCATGGGCTGCATTCTCCTGAGGCCGCATTTGTAGACCGATTACGTCACAGCGACGCGCCGAAGGCTGTCCAAATTCGTAGACCCCTCCGAATGCATCCGACAAATGCGTGCTCCTTTTTCCGAATTTGAAGGATGGGTCGGGTGTGTCCTTCGTGGCCCACCATATCCCAGAATTCATAGCGCGACCCAGCCAAGCTCCAGTTTCCGGCTAATGGCGGCCGCTACTAAGTTTTAAAATTACTCTTATTAATCTTTCTTGGTCACAAAATAAACTTTTAACATATTTTCAGGCGAGAAAGTAGCTGTGTAAACATCAAATATCTGCTCGGTTTATCAAGATATCGCATCTTTGCTAAAGTGCTTCGACGTTTTCGGAGACGTCTGCTACCCACCAGCTCGATAGCTAGCCGGGAGCTCGAGGGTTACTGATGCGGCCGAGAATGGCACAACTCCCGGCACATCATTTTCAGATCACCGCGGACTTTCGCTGCTCGGGTTAAACGTTGTCAGCCGGTGATCAGCTGTGATCAGCTGATCACGGGGCCGGGGTTAAAAGAGAGACGCCAGACATCATTCTCTTCGTGTCAGGAGCTCCGAAACTCTGCCGACGTCAGTCTCCGCCTGATTCAGCAACCGTGAGTGATTATCCCTTCAATCCTTTTTCTCTTCCCGGCTCCGCTCGCTCTCTGTCGGTAACGACCGTTCCGAAGCCACGCTTCGTGCACTGATCGTTACTAGAATAACTGCGTGCCTGCTCCAAACCCACCGCTAGCCTTCGCCGCGCTTGGGTCTAGCCAACACGCCACACGGGCACGCCGAATTACTGTGTGTAACCCGCCCGGCCGTGACAAACGTAATATATAAGTCACTTAGACAACCTAAAAATGTTATTGTTGGGCTTTTTTTCAGTGTTTTGTTTGTTCGTGAGTAAATCGGTTTGGCTGAGATTAAAGTTATTAGATTAGATAAAATATAACTTTATTAATCCCCCGGGTGGGTTCCTCCTTGGTTTTTACACAGCTGACTAAACGTCAAACAGAAAACTGATTAAACAGAAGTGTGAGATGGCCGAGAGTTTACTCCAGTGTCCTGTTATATTTTAGACAGCAAGGAGCAGACGGCTGAGTTTATTAAACTCCACCGAGACAGCGGTGACGCTAATCAGAAGGCTAGACCGTCCAATTTCACGGCCGTTTACTTCCGGCCTACCCGATCTTCTGAGGACCCGGCCCACGTAGACCGCGAAGGCCGGGTCCTCGGGAGAATGTAGCCCATGAATTTGGACACGACATCTGTGATTATGAGGACACGTGCCTTCACGCTCGTGCTTAACGAGGGACGGACTTATGTTTTCTTTTCGAGACCCTTTTTTTTGTTTTGTTTGCAGCGCTTGGGTTGTATGAACGCTGGGCATTTTGTTGTTGAGCCGCAGCCGTTCAGCCGGGCTTTTATACGGTTGCTGAAGAATGCGTATTAAAGAACCACCGTGGATTACTGATACCAGTGTGGGTGTGTATCCTTCCGCCTAGCCTGCTAGGTGTTTTGCCGCCTCTTCTCAACCACACAACACAACCCAACGTTACAAAATGGCGCCCGAACATCTTCTCTTGGACCTCAGTATGCAGTATCTTCGAGCAGCGGATGATTGATACACTGAAAGGTACATAGCGGCAAAGTAGAGCTAGTAGTAGCCTGCCATACTTCGCGGAGACAGACCAGGCTGGCCTCGACGCGGACGTCCGATTCGCCGGATCACGGAAGTGTGTTTCTACGGCAACGAGTGGAGCCGCCGCAGCGCTGTTTTCGGGATGTATTATCGTCATCTGCCGAACGCCTTTACTGCGACATTTTTGGATTAACGTGGATTCACGCTACTTGGACGCGAGATGGATGCCGTTTCTTCATAGTTTCTGACGTACATGTAAGCGGAGTAAAGCGCACCGGATTTTTTTTTTCTTCCTCGCCAGCTGAGCTCACGCTGCAGACTTTGCTTCGTTCGTACGGTCTCTGCAAGTGGGAACTTTTCCACGGGACAAACCTCTATACCGCGTCAGGACTGGACAAGTCTGGTGTCCTCTGGAAAATCGCCGAACTGATGTAGTGAGTGTATTTTTAAAAAAAAAAGAACGCTGTCTATATTTCAAACTGATTTGCTATTGATTCTCACTGGCTTAACTGTCCTTATTGAAATGCTGTTTTAAGTGCATCTGACTTGAAAAGGTGTTGCTCATACTCAGTTACTCGTAAGTTTGGATCTATTTTACACCTAAATGCTTTTGATCCAGGGTGTTTGCTCCTTCCACCTCCACGTTTCAAAGTCAGATAAGACATGTGTAGCTAAACTTCAGAATTCACATGTTTCATATACTTTTGTGTGACCAGAACTGAAGTTGATTTCTGCTTAACTGCTACCTTGTATAGATTTGGGTCTTTGATAAGTGTGTATTATGGCTACTCATCCTGACTTGAATGACATGTGTGATGATATAGACTTTATGTTACACCCCAACCGACTTACTGCCAGACATAGTACTGCTGACCTTGGGCATAAAGTGCAAAGTCTGCAAGCAGAGGTTGATATGCTTCAGCAGTGTCTTCATGACTCTTTGGACCTCCAGAGGAATATTCTGGAGCAGTGGACTCAACAAAAACGACCAGTCCCAAAAGTGCCAGCTGCCCAGATTACTCACCCTTTTCCTCAGGCCTCCTCTACCCCATATGTGCCAGGCCTGCCAACCAGGGAAACGCAACAATCTATCTCAACACCTGGCCCCACGCAGCCCGCCAGAGCCTTGTCCCAATCCCACTCAGATTCACTGGAGCTAATTAATACAACCAGAGTCCTTGCTGCGGCATTGCACCAAGCCAAATTGGAGCCCAAGGTGTTCGCTAATGATGGCAGCCTTCACCCAGAAGAATGGCTGCAGTCTGTTGCTGCTTATAAAACCTCCTTAGACCTAACAGACGCCCAAATCCTCAGAGAGCTGCCACACTTCCTAGCTAAGGAACCAAGAAAGTGGTCTAATGTGCTCATTCCTCACGTATCTACATGGGCTAAGTTTTGTGAACTTTTCAGAACCGTCTTCTTGCCTGCTGACAACCAGGAGCAGATTTTGAGAGGCATCCTGGACTGTTTCCAGCACCCCGAAGAACCTCTGCCAACGTTTGTTGCCCACATGCTCAGTGAATTTAGGAGACTGAGGAACCCACCATCTGAACTGGAGCAAATTGAGCTCATCTGTAACCACGCAGTGGAGAAGTACAGAGTAGCACTGTACGGAACGCCTGTAAAGTCAGTAATTGATCTAGTGCTGCGTGCCCACGAGCTGCATTCTGTTCTTGGCACTAACCTTTCACGGCCCTCCCGAGCTCAGCCGAAAAACAGAACTGAGGGAGGACCCCGCTGTTTCAAATGTGCCATGCCTGGTGTTACCTCTCGTACGTGCCCTAACTGTTCCACTGATTTTCAGGGAGCTCGACACTCTCCCAGGATGGCTCCGGAGCTTCCCCAAACGCTGTCTCCTGACCAACATCCAGTAACTCAGCCTGCGGATCCAGATGAAACTGGCGGGGTCAGGGAGACGAGAGCAACGGGCAGGAGGCCGGGAAACTTCAGGAGGGGGGGGAGAGTGTTTCACAGGGGCAACCCTCCCCCCAACCAATAACTCAGCCCTCATCGTCTTTGTCAAATCAAAGTGTGCCACCAGTGCTCAATCACGTTGAAGATGGAACTTCGCAAGCATCGTGGAACACCCCTCTCAGAGTTAAAGTGAACTTTAATGGGGCGGCTCTGGATGCCACACTAGATACAGGGGCATCTCTTTCAGCAGTAAATGCAGACCTATTATCTGAGAGACACCGAAACCAGTCATTAGAGAATTCGGGGGATTCTCCTCCAATAAGACTGGCCAATGGCACCAACTGCAGTCCATTAGGAATAACCTGGCTGACCATTGGATTTATGGGCAAGCGAGTCTATCAGCGGTTTCTGATAGTGCAGGACCTGTCATCCCCCTTTGTTCTTGGGATGGACTTCATGACTCGCACTTCACTGACAATACATGTCCCAACAAGAACTGTAATTATGGATGATAATCCCCCATGTCTTGATGAACTCTGTGAAAATGGCTTTGTGGAAGCTGATCTTGAGTGTGGAACTATGACCCTGCAGAACACCCCGCAGCTCCATGATAAGGCTGGAGAAGCTAACTTGGATTCTGAGGAACGGGAAGAACTGTTGGAGTTGTTAAATAGTTTTGGTGACCTGTTTGATGGCCACCTTGGTCGCACTTCTCTGGCAGAACATGTCATCGTAACTGGGGATGCAAAGCCTGTTAACTTGCCACCATACCGCACCTCACCAGCTAAAAAGCAAATCATAGAAGAGCAAGTGAAAAAAATGCTACAGGATAACATCATCGAACCTGCATCAGGACCATGGGCAGCCCCCGTGGTCATTGTGAACAAACCCCCCCGCGAACCACGGTTCTGTGTTGACTTCCGTGGTCTGAATCAGCTGACCGTGAAGGATTCTTACCCACCCCCGCGGGTGGATGAATCACTTGACTTTCTGTCGAGAGGGAAATTTCTCACAACACTAGACCTTGCTCGAGGTTACTGGCAGGTCCCCATTGCTGAAGAAGCTAAACCAAAGACTGCTTTTATCACGCACTGTGGCCTGTTTCAGTTCAGAGTCCTTCCTTTCGGCCTGTGTAACGCCCCTGCGACTTTTCAGCGGCTTATGAACAATGTTCTAGCTGGCCTGATTTATAAGTCCTGCGCGGTGTATCTAGATGACATTGTTGTCGCATCACCGACCTTTGAGCAACACCTGCTTGACTTAAAAGAGGTCCTTGGTAGGCTTCAGTCTGCTGGCCTCTCTTTAAAGCTGAGCAAATGCCAATTCTGCCTTTCAGAACTCACCTTCCTTGGTTATCGGGTTACGCCGGCTGGCATTCATCCTGACCCTGACAAGGTGAGAGCTGTGACTGACTTCAGAGTGCCGACCACAACAAAGCAGGTGCGACAGTTCCTTGGCCTGACTGGCTACTATCGCCGCTTTGTGCAGGACTATGCCCACCATGCAGAGCCACTCTTCGCCCTCACTAAAAAGGACGTGCAGTTTCACTGGGATGACAAGTGCCAGGCAGCTGTGGACTTTCTGAAACATTCAATAACCTCAGCGCCGGTCCTCAGGTTCCCAGATTTTTCGCGTCCATTCTTCATTCACACTGATGCATGCGATGCTGGTCTTGGGGCAGCATTAATGCAAAAAGATGAGGATGACAAAGACGTTGCTGTAGCATTTGCTAGCCGGGCTATGCACAAATCGGAAAAGCCCTACTCAACTCCAGAGAAGGAGTGTCTGGCCGTGATCTGGGCCTTGGAACATTTCCGACCCTATGTCGAAGGCTTGCACGTAACCATTTACACCGACCACAGCAGCCTCAAGTGGTTGATGTCTCGACCGAATCCCTCTGGCAGGCTTGCTCGGTGGTCTCTGCGCCTTCAAGACTTTGACTTCAGCATCATCCACAAACCTGGAGAACGTAATAAGGTGCCCGATGCCCTTTCCCGTAATCCTCTACCAGATGTGGATGCCCCCATTGATCTTCTCCCTCCCTATGCCGTGATTGGGAGCATGGACCTTCGTGCTCTACCTTCTGTGATTGTTTCGGACCGCCCGCATGTTCGTCAGCTGCAGCTTGAGGACCCAGTCACAGGCCCGTTGCTCAATCAACTGGAAACTGACCAACAAACGGGGGAGAATAATCAAGATCTGGAACAGTACGTTGTCCATGACAGTCTCCTCTATTTCCTCGACCCAAAGACAAAGTGTGGTCTCCACCCACTCAAGCAGCTTAAACTGTTTGCTCCTACTGCCCTCCGTGGTTATCTGCTCAAATATTACCACGATCATCCCACAGCTGGACACCTGGGCATTGCAAAAACGCTGGCACGCTTGCGTCTCAGATTCTTCTGGCCACACATGAACTCTGACGTGAAAAAGTATGTGGTCTCATGTTGTTCGTGTCAAACCACTAAGCCGAGTCAAAGAAAAACAGGAGGCCTTATGGTCCCTATCCAGCCACAAAGACCATTGGAGTACGCAGGGGTGGACTATGTTGGCCCACTGCCCCGCACACAAAGGGGGAATGCTTATATCCTTGTTTTTGTGGACTATTTCTCAAAATGGGTCGAGGTGAGTGCTGTGAGAGAAGCCACTGCTCAAGTTGCTGCGAACAAGTTCATTACTGACATTTTTGCCCGACATGGTTCTCCCTCCCACCTTATTTCTGATAGGGGAACGCCTTTCGTCAGTGACCTCTTTGAGCATGTTTTGTTGACTCTTGGGACTGAACACAGACTAACAACTGCATACCATCCTCAAACGAATGCAACTGAGCGTGTAAATCGCACTTTGAAAACGGCCATTCGAGCCTATGTTGGGGATAAACACACCTCTTGGGACAAGTATCTTCCCCAGATCTGTTTTGCACTGCGCACTGCGCCTCATGAGAGCACAGGCTTGAGCCCATCCATGATGCTGTATGGGCGAGAGTTGGACACGCCCTTGGACCTTGTCACTCAACCCTCCTGGGAGGGACTGAGCGACCCGGAAACGCCCCACTCAGATAACCTGAGAGCTTCGCTTCGGGATGCTCATGAACATGCTCGCGTGGTGCTCGGAGAGAGTCATGAAAGGCAAAAGCGCTACTATGATCTGAGACGTCGCACGGTTTCTTATGAAGTTGGGGACCTCGTCAGGGTAAAGTCACACCCAAAATCAGACGCATCGTCCAACTTTTCTGCTAAGTTGGCCCCGCTTTACACGGGTCCCTACCGCATCTCCAAGAGGATGTCGGATGTGAATTACTCTCTCACCACAGTGGACACTGGGGAGAGAGTGGGAGTTTTTCATGTTGCGAACATGCAACCATTCCATACCTGGGACTCGGCTTTGTCTAGCCAGCGTGCGAAGCTAAATGCTACAGCAGCTTTGGATCTCAGTGTCCCGGACAGCAGTTTGCCTCCTGCTCTTTCAGTCCCGGGCCGCATTGACTGTGACGCGGTTGACGCAACTCCCACGGTCTTTAGCAACGCCCCTGCTGAGACTGGCTTTGACTGTGCTGACGCTGCCCCGCTTGTCGTGGACCAGAACTCTTTCCAAGAGACTGCTGACGTTGCTCTGGAGACAGAGGTTAACAGTTCACCTCCTGCTGCCGATGGGTGTGCTGTTAGAGGTTCTTATGACCTCAGACCAAGACGAGTTCCTAGGGTCACCGCTGACTGGTCGGTCAATAGGTGGACCAACCCTTTTCATACTGACAGATTTAACATAAAGTGACCTTGTTTGCTTTCTGATGTGTTTCATGTGGTCTGCTGTTGTCACAGGACCGTTGTATGCATGGGTTGTATGAACGCTGGGCATTTTGTTGTTGAGCCGCAGCCGTTCAGCCGGGCTTTTATACGGTTGCTGAAGAATGCGTATTAAAGAACCACCGTGGATTACTGATACCAGTGTGGGTGTGTATCCTTCCGCCTAGCCTGCTAGGTGTTTTGCCGCCTCTTCTCAACCACACAACACAACCCAACGTTACAAAGCATTGTGGCTTTGTATTTGCAGGGTGATCAAATTTTTACAATGACCTGCTAAAGGTGATAGCATAAAAAACATTGAGTTATCATGTAAGGTTAAATGCAGTCTGTAGTTAACAAATGTGTCTGAATTCTTATATAGTTAAGTTTATATTTGTAAGAATCTATAAAAGCCTCTAAAAGTTTTGCCAGTATATTGAGTAAATAGTGTTACAGATGACTTAAACTTTTACAAGTTAAAGCTCTAGTGGAAAGTAAGTCATTGTTTTACATCACAAGAAAACAAACAATGCCATTTAATGCCATTCTTTTTGCTTGTTTTAGGTTTTATGACTGTTTCATTTCATGCTGTTTTTCAGGTAGTTTTGTGATGAAAGTAACAGCAACTGATGCTGATGAACCATGGTCTTTACGTTCTGTGATTTCCTACACCATCATTAATCAGAATCCACCTGACGATATGTTTTACATTAACAGAGATGATGGTTCCATCTTTGTTAAAAAGCCTCTTCTGGAGAGAGAGGTATGATTAGATTAAAAAAATGTAATGCATCTCTTTCATTCAACAAGGTGTTAGAGCAAAAGTAACTAGCTAACTAAAACTAAATTAAGTATCACAAGCCACTCAAGTTAATGTGCAGGGTCAGCAATAATATGCAACTCTGTTGATGATAGACAATGAGCTTAACTGCAGCAGTATATGGGACTGTAACGTTAATGCTTAACCTTTTGATCAGCAAACCACAACCATAACAGTGAATTCACCCCAATGTGTCCCTTTTACAAATTTGTCTGAGAGTCTAACTTTGGACAGCCCACACATTTCTTCAGTTGCTCTTATGGTCTTGTAATATACAGCATACAATCTTCTGATTTCAGAAATGTGGTCAGTACATTCTGACTGTAAGAGGCCAAGACCTAAAAGGTTTACCAGAAGGAAACACTGGAACAGGCAATGTTACTATAAACATCCGTGATGTGAACAACAACCTTCCCACTCTTGAAAAAGAGCAGGTACTTCTCTTCCTCACAGTCCTCTATATTAACATGATATACACCAATGAGTTAAACTGCAGGAATGTCTTAAAGACATAAAGACCTGGATGGCCGCTAACTTTCTGCTTCTTAATTCAGATAAAACTGAGGTTATTGTACTCTGCCCTGAAAAGCTTAGAAATATGGTATCTAACCAGATTCTTACTCTGGCTGGCATTACCTTGGCATCCAGTAATGCTGTGAGGAACCTTGGAGTCATTTTTGACCAGGACATGTCCTTCAACGCACATATTAAACAAATATGTAAGACTGCTTTCTTCCATTGGCACAACATCTCTAAAGTTAAAAATATCCTGTCTCAGAGTGACGCTGAAAAACTAGTTCATGCATTTATTATTTCCAGGCTGGACTACTGTAATTCATTATTATCAGGATGTCCGAAAAACTCCCTGAAAAGCCTTCAGCTAATCCAAGATGCTGCAGCAAGAGTCCTGACAGGGACTAGAAAGAGAGAGCATCTTTCTCCTGTTTTGGCTTCCCTTCATTGGCTTCCTGTTAAATCCAGAATTGAATTCAAAATCCTGCTCCTCACATACAAGGTCTTAAATAATCAGGCCCCATCTTATCTTAATGACCTTGTAGTACCATATCACCCTATTAGAGCACTTCGCTCTCGCTCTGCAGGCCTACTTGTTGTTCCTAGAGTATTTAAAAGTAGAATGGGAGGCAGAGCCTTCAGTTTTCAGGCCCCTCTTCTGTGGAACCAGCTTCCAGTTTGGATTCGGGAGACAGACACTATCTCTACTTTTAAGATTAGGCTTGAAACTTTCCTTTTTGCTAAAGCATATAGTTAGGGCTGGACCAGGTGACCCTGAATCCTCCCTTAGTTATGCTGCAATAGACATAGGCTGCCGGGGGATTCCCATGATGCACTGAGTTTTTCCTTTCTAGTCACCTTTCTCACTCACTATGTATTAACAGACCTCTCTGCATTGAATCATATCTGTTATTAACCTCTGTCTCTCTTCCACAGCATGTCTTTTATCCTGTCTTCCTTCTCTCACCCCAACCGGTCGCAGCAGATGGCCGCCCCTCCCTGAGCCTGGTTCTGCCGGAAGCTTCTTCCTGTTAAAAGGGAGTTTTTCCTTCCCACTGTTGCCAAAGTGCTTGCTCATAGGGGGTCATATGATTGTTGGGTTTTTCTCTGTATCTATGAAGCGCCTTGAGGCGACTTATGTTGTGATTTGGCGCTATATAAATAAAATTGAATTGAATTGAATACTTTGTGTTCAATGTGTTAGAATATGCTTCCAAAGGCCTTTTTAGATGATTTCAGGAAATAACACATTAAGTGTCATAAAAAATGTTGAAATAACTTTTAAGTGTTCCACTGCAGTATGAAGGAAGCATTGAGGGGAACATACAAGGTGTGGAGGTGATGAGGATCCAAGCAGAGGACCTAGATCTGAAGGCCACAGACAACTGGAAAGCTGTCTTTAATATTGTCAGAGGCAATGAAGGCGGGTATTTCAGCATTAAAACAGACCCCAACACCAACAAGGGCATCTTAATGCTTGATAAGGTACAGCAGACAAAATTTCAAAGAAATTTATGTTATGCAGTCTATTGTGAGATGCATTTATTAAATGCTGGCAGGATGCCCCTTACATGAGGACATATACACTCATAATACATGACATACTTTTATTTACACGATCCACTATTTCAGTTTTATTCTTTATGTCTGCCATTTCACAGCCTGTGGATTATGAGAATGTGAAGAACTTTGTATTGGGGTTAACTGTAAGGAACAAGGCCCCACCTTTTTCTGGAGGATCATTTTGGCAATGGGGGGGAGAATATAAAATCTATCCCATCAAAATCAATGTAAAGAACCAGCCTGAGGGGCCACATTTTGATCCCAAAGTCAAAGCTATAGCCATCTCCAAGAAAGACACCTCCTTCAACATTACAGATGTTGTTGCTAGCAATCCTGCAATAGATCAAGATACTGGAGAACTGGCTGAGAATGTCAGGTCAGTGCATACACATGAAACAAGAATTACATGTTATCTTCTCTTCCTAAGTACAATAATAACTGGTTTGTGGCCTATCTCTGATGTAGGTATGCCAAAGGCTCAGACCCAGATAACTGGTTGACTATTGACCCAGAGACAGCTGAGATCAAACTCAACAGGATACCTGACAGGGAGTCTCCATACCTGGTCAATGGGACATATTTTGCCAAAGTACTCTGCATTACAAAAGGTACAGAATGAATGCCATTAGCCTCCCTCTGAAGAAAGGAAAAACCAAAAAAAAGAAAAAAAAAGTGATGAATTATATATTATTATTTCTGTTTTTACATCACAGAAACACCTGCTAAAACAGCTACTGGTACCATAGCCATCCAGTTGGAAAATTTTAATGACCACTGCCCTATCGTGACCAGTGACATCAAGACTATGTGCACCACTGAGAATTCTGTTATTGTGAATGCTAACAATGAGGATGCATATCCTAATGGACCTCCTTTTAAGTTTGAGATTATCCCAGAAAATACTAAAGGGAAATGGCACATGGAGAATCTAAATGGTGAGGAAATTACTTCCAATCATTTCAAATGTATCTAGTTAAATATACAATAGAATAAATACAATAGAAAAATATAATAAATATATACATACACTGAACAAAAATATAAACGCAACACTTTTGTTTTTGCTCCCATTCCCCATGGGATGGACGTAGAGACCTAAAATTCATTCCAGATACACAATATAACCATCCCTCCCAAACAGTGGTCACAAATCAGTCCAAATGTGTGGTAGTGGGCACATCTGCTATATTGAGATAATCCATCCCACCTCACAGGTGTGCCACATCAGGATGCTGATCTGACATCATGAGTAGTGCACAGGTGTACCTCAGACTGCCCACAACAAAAGGCCACCCTGGAATGTGCAGTTTTGTCTCACAGCAAAATGCCACAGATGCCACAAGCAATGAGGGAGCGTGCAATTGGCATGCTGACAGCAGGAATGTCAACCAGATCTGTCGCCCGTGCATTGAATGTTCATTTCTCAACCATAAGCCGTCTCCACAGGCGTTTCAGAGAATATGGCAGCACATCCAACCGGCCTCACAACCGCAGACCTCGTGTAACCACACCAGCCCAGGACCTCCACATCCAGCAAGTTCACCTCCAAGATCGTCTGAGACCAGCCACCCAGACAGCTGCTGGAACAATTGGTTTGCACAACCAAACAATTTCTGCACAAACTGTCAGAAACAGTCTCAGGGACACTCAACTGCATGCCCGTCGTCCTCATCGGGGTCTTGACCTGACTCCAGCTCGTCGCCGTAACAGACTTGTGTGGGCAAATGCTCACATTCGATGGCGTCTGGCACGTTGGAGAGGTGTGCGCTTCACGGATGAATCATGGTTCACATTGTTCAGGGCAGATGGCAGCTGAGAATGTCCCAGTTCTTGCATGGCCAGCATACTCACCGGACATGTCACCCATTGAGCATGTTACCAGTTCCCACGAATATCCAACAACCTCGCACAGCCATTGAAGTGGAGTGGACCAACATTCCACAGGCCACAATTGACAATCTGATAGACTCCATGCGACGATGTGTTGCACTGCATGAGGCAAATGGTGGTCACACCAGATACTGACCGGTTCTGGGTCCCCAGACCCCCAATAGTGCAAAAAACTGCACATTCCAGGGTGGCCTTTTGTTGTGGGCAGTCTGAGGTACACCTGTGCACTACTCATGATGTCAGATCAGCATCCTGATGTGGCACACCTGTGAGGTGGGATGGATTATCTCAATATAGCAGATGTGCCCACTACCACACATTTGGACTGATTTGTGACCACTGTTTGGGAGGGATGGTTATATTGTGTATCTGGAATGAATTTTAGGTCTCTACGTCCATCCCATGGGGAATGGGAGCAAAAACAAAAGTGTTGCGTTTATATTTTTGTTCAGTATAAATGCATGATATGTTGGAATTTAGTTTATCAACTTATATTTCTGTTTTCCACATTTTGTAAAGCAAATTTACTTCAGTTTTTTTTATTTTACAAATAAGAGGTTATACTACCAGTAAACTTGTCGATCTCCAGTGGACTACCAAAAAGTTGTGGTATTCTGCACTTCCTCTTTGTGTTTTGTCCTGTTCTGATTTAATGCACAATGGTGTCCCACTAGTTGGTCTTGTTAAGCGTACACTATTTTACAGAGTGACATATTTCCTATCATGAACTACAGTACATGTGCCTTCTCAAATCCCCATTTTGCTCAATGACCTGCAAATTGTATGCGTAGCATTCTCTACCTTAGAGTCCTGTTGAAAATAGTTGCAAAAAAAAGAAGAAATCCATGTAGCTGATGTGGGCCAGAGTAACTTAGCCCTGATTAGCTATCCTCCTGCTGATGATAGAATGATGATAGAAGCTTTATCACAAAGAATGCCTATTGATATATAAGGAGAGATTATCTTTACTTTGGCTGGTGTTAGTTGGTGTCTGTTTTTAGATTTCACTTGGTAAGCACTGTTTACCTTGCTTGCTCAGATAATAATTCCTTATTATCAGGTTGGTCTAAAAGCTTGCTGAAAAGCCTTCAGTCAGTGAAAAACTGCAGTAAGAACACTAGCAATATTGGAAAGAGAGATAATGTTTCTCCTGTATTAGCTTCTTTTCATCAGCTCCCTGTTAAATCCAGATTTTTTTTTCAAATCTTTCTCACATAGGTCTTGAATATTTCGCTATTAGGTGATAGGGTCTATTTAGACCCTATCACCTAACAGCATCATATTAACCTAACAGATGACTTTACTCTCAGACTGCAAGTTTACTTGTTGTTACTAGAATTTCTTAAAGTAGAATGGTGAGACAACTTTCAGCTTTCTGTTGTCTAACCACCTAACTGTTTGGCTTGGGGAAGCAGAGATCTTCTAGACTTTTTAGCCTTCAAACTTTTCTTTTTGATAAAGTTTATAGTTAGGACTACATCATGTCCCCCTGAACCATTGCTAATGTTGTGCTGTTAAAGGGTGGGGGTCTTCCCATGATGAGCATTTCTTCCTTACACTCTCTTTTCACTTCCCATGTGCCCCCAACGAGCGGGATGATAACTTTTGTGTTTTCTTCCACCCCACCATCACCATGTGCTGCTCATAGGCGATCATCCGATTGCTGGCGTTCTCTCTAATACTGTAGGCTCTTTGCTGTAGAATTTCAAACACGCTGTGTTATGTAAATAAAACTGATTTCAAATGAATTTAATTCTATTTAATTTAATCTGTTAGATTGTCATTTCAGGAATAATATGTATTCATTCTGTACATGTGTAACATCTCTGTGTGGTTTCTGACAGATACTGCGGCTATCTTGCGGGCTCAAAACTTCATGTGGCCGGGTATCTATGAGGTGGAACTGGTGATTAAAGATCAGCAGGGAAAGGCCTGCCCAGAACCACAGAGAGTCTGGGTTCGAGTATGCACGTGTGAGGATGGAGTTGTGTGTGGAAAATGGGATGGCAATAATCAGCCAGTCAAAAGAGTGCAATTAGGACCTGCAAGTATTGGGATAATGGTGGTGCTGCCACTGCTGTGTAAGTGTTACATGATTATTCTATTTCACAAAAGAAACAATTGAGTTTTTGTTAAACCTCAGATCCACTGACCAATGTGATGCTACACTTTTGATAGTAAATACCAAATGTGTTAGCACATTGTTAAGGTTCAAAATATTGGGGATGGACACCAGAGGAAAAACCCACAATAACAACACTGGTCCGGTCGGGTTGAGTCAAACGATGATTTAATGATCACACACGTGGGAGATGGACACTGTATGCAGACAGTCTCAGATCTCATCTCAAAAAACACATCACCATAGTTTTATGAAATCAGGGTATTAGAACGCCCCCTCATGCGTAGTGACAGGTGTAATACAATCAATGTTGACAATTTTATTTAACACAAAGAATAACATTGTCTCCTTCCCGAGGGCAGACGCTGACTGCCCCCGTCTCCTGGAACCGTCTGTACCCTGCTAAGACACAACATGGCAGCTACAAGGACTCTTTCATTTGTTAAGACCATCAGTGTGTATTGCTCTAAATCAAGTATATAATATTAAATGAATATTGCTGGATCAGCTACTTCTACTTAAAACATATTAAAACATGACTAAGCACAAAATCACCAAGAATAACATCTTATAAGTGCTGTGTAAGCGCGTGCGGCCTTCCAAGCTCAAAGCCTTTGCCCTCCATAGATCAGCCAGACTCGCGCTGGCTGTAGCTTTTAACCTTTAATTACCTTGAGCACAACTCTAGAATAAGCAACAAACTGCAATGTGTATGGAATGATCATGGTTACATCTGCAATGGAAAATCATGTTATTATTCTGGTACCTGTAAGAAAAGATCAAACTAAAGTTATCACCATCACTGTAATGCAAAGAATAATGTAAGGTCAAAAACTTCAATTTATGCTTAATGCAAAGCTGGTTATATACTTCTAATGAACTAATAATGCCATATTAAAATATTAAATGATAATGAGAAAAACATCCCCTCCTTATTCTACAACATCTTAATTACTGGTAAAGAAATTTTTAGGTTCCACCCTTTCCTTGTTGTAAGAAGCCCATTGATCCATCCATCGATTCCTTCTGTCAGATGCCTGAACCACCTCAACTGGCTCCTTTCGATGTGGAGGAGAAGCGGCTGTATTCTGAGTAGGGATGGGTATTGATAAGATTTTCACGATTCCAATTCCATTTTCGATTCTGTTTAACAATTCGGTTCTTTATTGATTCTCTTATCGATTCTTTTTTTTAAAAAGGAGAACACTAAGGTCGATTAGCTTAGAATTTTGTTTTATATCTTCTCTTTGAACAAGATAGAAATTTAGGAGTAGCATGGCCTTACAAACCCAACAGTGAGATCTTAAGAGATGCAGCCTATGGCTCTGCAATGTGGTGTCACAGGGTCCACGGGGAAAAAAATTGTAAATGTAAAATAATAAAATAAATATTCTTCTGTAGCAATAACAAAGTATAACATAAATTATTCTGTAGCAATTACACAAGAATATGCAGTAATGTCCCTGCCTACAATTAAACACATTCACTTACCGAAAATCAGGGCATCTGCTGTGGCAAATAGATGTTTGCCACTGCTCTGTGACATTAGTCTATCCTGGCCTGAAAGGAGATGCTACCAGTAGACTGCAGTGAGAACTGCCAGCGAGCGCCAGCCAGACTCTGTCTTTCTCATCATGGTCACCTAAATGCAGCGCACAGTAATGGCAGGTTTTGTAGTAAGGCAGACATAATATGCACTGTTAGTTGATTATTTACCTGCCGCATTAACAGGAGAGGACGTGCAAACGTTACCGCTGCTGCTGGGTTGAGATTCACGAGTCTGGAGCGGAATTAAAAACACGACATTCATTTAAGGTTATCGTGTGTTTTGTGAGCAAATGCTTTTGCATATTTGTAGTGTTTCCTCCTTTAAATGAAATATCTACTTTGCAAGTATTGCAAGTTGCCCTGTTGTCATCCATTCTCATAAAGTATAACCAAACTTTTTAGCGTTTGAGCCGCTTAAAGGCGCCATGTTTCCTGCCAGGTAAATGATGCTCCGCAACGTGGTGATGTCATTCGGGGCGACTGGAATTGATAAGGGAATCGTTTGCAAAAATGGCAAACAATTCCAAGGAATTGAAACAGTGGGAACCGGTTCTCAACAAGAACCACAACAAACAACAAACAGGTCCGCATCACTGGAGTTGGAGCACCAATTCGTCCCTTCTCCCGTCACTCATGAATAAGACTCCAAGGCTACGTTCACACTGCAGGTCTTAATGCTCAATTCCGATTTTTTTGATCAAATCCGATTTTTTTGTCTGCTTGTTCACACTACAAATAAAATGTGACCGCAAACGCGCTCTAGTGTGAACCCTCAAAGCGGCCCGCATGCGCAAAAGAAGATGTCACACACAACGCGCTCTGTTTAGATCCAGACCAAAAAATATTGTTTGACTGTTGGCCCTTAATATAAAGACTGGTTTCGGACTTTACGTTTCCCAGTTTTGCTTTAAGTTATAAAGTTATTTTGTTATTTACATATGGCCCAATAATTATTCTTATTGCTGTTTTAGAGAGGAGCGGTGCTTCAAATGATAGTTGCTGATTTCTGTCAGAATCTGCAGATTATACAGTACAAATAAAATTTTCACGTTTCTCCAACGCTGTCTTCCCAACTGTTTCACTAACATCTACACGGGATGGCCAGGAAGCATTTGCGATGTCTTCTCGGGCGCTTCTCCGGCACTGATAATTGGCGTCTGTTTTATGTCAGTGACATAAAAGACAGATTTAATGCGACATGACCATTCAAACAGCAGTCGCTTTCTAAAACATCAGGTATGTATCGGATTCAGTACCACATACGAAAGTGACCCAGATCGGATGATTTGAAAATATCGGATTTGTGCCGTTCACACTGTCATACCATGATCGGATATGGGTCGCACAGGGTCAAAAAAGTTGGATTTGCTGCACTTACGCCTGCAGTGTGAATAGGGATGGGTATCGTTTAGGTTTTATCCGATACCGGTGCCAAATCGGTACTTTTGAAACGGTGCCGGTGCTTAAACGGTGCTCGAACCGGTGCTTAAAGAATGGAGAAGACAAACTTTGTCCAAAAACCTCTCATGTTCAGCTGTTTTGTTTTTTTTTTGTAAAAAGATAACAATGTTAGCCTTTTCTGCAGCTATGGGGCATATATGGTATCACTCTTGGCTGGAAGCAGTGCTTAAACAATGGAAAAAAACCACAAACTTTGTCCAAAAACCTCTCATGTTCAGCTGTTTCCCACTTTTTCTTTGGTCATTTTAGCCTTTTTGGCCAGGGTGAAGGGAGTATCTGCCATCAAACAAGAGGACAGCCGCATGTAGCTATGATCATGTTTGCTAGTTCACCTTACATGCATTAATGTAATAACGTGGTTAGCCTACTCAACGTAAATTACACTCGAACAACATTTAGCTACTCACGCAGAAAAGAACGGCTGCTGCTGCCATCATCATCATCATCATCATCATCATTTCTGCTACACTGGCAGGGCTAGGGGCCAGGACTCTATTCTTCGGGTTTTTGGGGGATGTTGCTCCGGGTCCGATAACTGGCAACCCACCCAACGTGCACAGTGTGAGGTCTCGCAGCAAGCTATCAAATACGGCGCATTTCTCGGCTTTTAAAAAAACGCTATGCGTCGCCAGGTGTTTCATCGGATTTGAGGTGTTACTTCCTTTGACAGTATCACAGTATCAGCTTAAAGCACTTGTTGCAGGCTGCTGAGTTTGCATATTTTGCTGTGAAGTACAGCCAGACTTTTGACCGCTTCGCCTTGGACATTTTTAATCTGTAGCTCTGCTCTAACTGAACGTACGTACCTGGCCCCGCCTACTATCCTGGGAAACGTAAAATGATTGGCTAGAAGTGTATCACAGCTCAGGAAAAAAAAGCACCGAAATAAAGCACCGAAATGTGCGCTGCTTTTCGGTCTGGTTACTACCGTTTATGACAGAACCGGTGCCATGATGGCACCGGTTCTGACATAAACGGTACCCATCCCTAAGTGTGAACGTAGCCCAAGATACTTGAACTCCTCCACTTGGGGCAGGAACTTGTCCCCGACTCAGAGTGGGCACTTTTCCTGCTGAGGACCAGGGCCTCAGATTTAAAGGTGCTAACTCTCATTCCCACTGCTTCACACTCGGCTGCGAACCGTTCCAGTGCGAGCTGGAGGCCATCACCAGGTGAAGCCAAAAGAACCACATCATTCGCGAAAACGCAGAGATGAGATTCTGAAACCACCGAAGTCAAAGCCTTCCGTCACTTGGCTGTGCCTATAAATTCTATCCATAAAAATTATGAACATAATTGGTGACAAACAGCAGCCCTGGCAGAGCCCGTCACCCACCAGGAACTAGTCCGACTTATTGTCTGCTATGCGGACCAAGCTCTTGCAACGGTTGTATAAGGATTAAATGGCCCGTAGCAATGGGCCACACACCCCATACTCCTGGAGCACCCCCCACCCCGAGGGACACGGTCGAATGACTTCTCCAAGTCCACAAAACACATGTAGACCCCATGCACCTTCAAGGCAAACTCCCATGCACCCTCAAGTATCCTTGAGAGGGTAAAGAGCTGGTCCAGTGTTCCACGACCAGGACGAAAACTGCATTGTTCCTCCTGTATCCGAGGTTCGATTAACGGACGGACTCTCCTTTCCAGCACCCTGGCATAGACTTTCCCAGGGAGGCTGAGGAGTGTGATCTCCCTATAATTGGAACACACCCTCCGGTTCCCTTTCTTAAAGGTGAGAACCACCACCCCGGTCTGCCAATCCCGAGATACCACCCCTGATTTCCATGCAACATTGTAGAGGCATGTCAAACAGGACACCCCTACAACATCCAGAGCCTTCATCAACTCAGTGCAGACCTCATCTACCCCAGGGGCTCTGCCACCAAGGAGTTGTTTAACTGCCTCTGTGACCTCGCCCCCAGAGATAGGCGGGTCATCCCCTTTGTCCCCAGACTCTGCTTCCTTCACGGAAGAAGTGCCAGACGTCCTCAAAGTATTCCTTCCTGCCCCACAATTTTTTCAGTCGAAGTCAGCAGCGCTCCACCCGCCTTATACACAGTGCAGGTAGAGCACCGCTTTCCCTTCCTGAGTCGCCTGATGGTTTGCCAGAATTTCCAGGCAGTCTGAAATTCTTTGGCCTCTCCAAACTCTTTCCAAACCCAAGTTTTTCAGCCACTGCTCGAGCCGCGTTCTGCTTGGCCTGTCGGTACTTATCGGCTATCTCAGAAGTCCCACAGGCTAACCAAGCCCAACAGGACTCCTTCTTCAGCTTGGTAGATCCCTTCACCTCTGGTGTCCACCATCACTTTCGGGGGTTACTACCATGACAGGCACCAACCACACTGTGGCCGTAGCTCAGCGCAGCGGCTTCGGCAATGGAGGTGCTGAACATGGTTCATTTGCATTCAATGTCCCAAGTCTCCCTCAGAATGCTGTTGAAGCTCTGCCAGAGGTGTGCGTTGAAGATCTCGCAGACTGGGGCCTCTGCTAGGTGTTCCCAGCACACCCTCACTATACTTTTAGGTGCGCCACATCTGTCCAGTGTTCTCCCCCGCCATCTGATCCAACTCACCGCCGGGTGGTGATCATTTGACGGCTCAGCCCTGCAGGTCTGGTGATGTGATTACAAAATCGGCCTGCAGCCTAGAGCATCCTGGTGCCATTTGCACTTATGGACACTCTTATTTTCGAACATGGTGTTCGTTATAGCCAAACAGTGGTTTGTACAGAAATTCAAGAACAAAACACTGCTTGGGTTCAGATCCGGGAGGCTGTTCCTCCCAGTCACGCCCCTCCAGGTCTCACTGCCGTTGCCCACATGAGCATTGAAGTCTCCCAATATGACAACATAGTCCCCAGGCGGAGCACCCTCCAGCACCCCACCCAGGGAATCCAAGAAGGCTGAGTACTCTGAACTGCCACTCGGCGCATAAGCACAGGACCTGTTCCTCGACCCAAAGGCTCAGGGAACAAACCCTTTTATCCACTGGGAGAAACCCTAACAGGCAGGCAGCAAGCTGAGTAGATGTTAGAATACCCACCCCAGCCTGCCACCTCTTACCAGGGACAACTCTAGACTGAGACAGAGTCCAGCCCCTCTCCAGGAGACTGGTTCCAGAGCCCACGCCGTGCGTTGAGGTGGGCCCGACTATATCTCGCTGGTACCTCTCAAACTCACTAACTCAGGCTCCTTCCCTGCCATAGAGGTGCCATTGCATGCCCCAAATGCCAGTCTTGGTAGCCGGCAATTGGTCCGCCAGGGCTTGCTCTCCTGGCTCGACACACAATGCACCTGACCCCTATGATGTCTCATGCGGGTGGTGGACCTGCAGGAAGATTGGGGGGGGGGGGGTGTCTTAAAAACTGTGAAATAATGCATCTCCAATAAACCACATTTTGAAACTTAAACTCTGTCTAAAACTTATTTGTTTTCCAGGTTTTTTTCTGTTTCTGATCTTCTGCCACTATAAAAAGGCACTGAGAGATTTGTCCCCTGCAAATATGGTCAGGTTTAAAGATCCTTCAGCAACAGCCCCAGAATACACCACCCTTGCTGTGGCTACGGAAAGTCTGAATTCTGGGACAGTATTACACTCAGGTGAGTGGCAAAGGCTCAACTGATGTCCAATGGAAAGAAATACGCGAAGGACAATTTGTTAGTTATTGTATTGAGGACTCAGGTTACTCTGCTGACTCTTTGCCTTTTGGAGTCAGACCGTTACCTTTAGTTTCTCAAAGACCTCAGACCAAAGTTCAAGGTTCTTGCAGGGTTGTACAGAAGCAAATAAATAAATAAATAAAATTACAAATACATTAAATAAATAAATAAATAACCCTTCTAATAGCAAATTAATGGTACATTCTGTCATGACCCCTTGTTTTGGTGTTTGATTCCTGTTATGAATTCTTCCTTAATATTTTTAGCCTAGATTCCTGTTCACAAACTTTTCTGGTTTGCTGTTTTACAGTTTAAAAAGTTATTTTTAAAGTTTAATGCTGTTAAAGTTTTGGTTTTTATCCATTGTGTTTTGGGATCCTTGATTTTATGGTTTCATTATTCTTATAGATTATGAGTCTTAGTTTTGGTAATATTCAGTTGCTTATTATTTTACTTGGTGAGTTCCAATTATAACTTTTAATTTAGTGTCACCCTGATTGTCCTGATTCTTTCCACCTGTCTGGCTCCTTGTGTTTCCCTTTTCAGTACTGTAAACCTTTCATAATTTTGCACTTCTGTTACCTTATTTACTTTTTGGAACTTATTATTGACAGTTGTGGTGGATTTTTGTATGATATGTATAACTATGTAACTATATACACTATATATCTATGTGCACTGAACATATATATTTTAACTTTCATGTACAGTCTTAAACACAAGACATTGTACTTCACCAAGGTTTATTAAGGTGGTACAGTTACAGGGCAGTTAATGTAAGGGGAGAGTTCTCCTGATTAATTTACTCTCCCGTAACTAACCTTCCCTAATACACCCTCAACGTCGTTCATGCATCACAACCAAAACAGTAACATTGTAACAGAGATCCTGAACACATGATAAAATATCATACGATATAATCACACACACACACACACACACTTTGAACTACACTGAAGTGTCTTAAGCATGTAACCTATGTAGTTATAAGATTATATATTATAAGATTGTGCCACTTGCTGTGTAAGATTTAATAATTAGGATTAATGTGCGATGTTTGACCGTGTCATGACTTATTGTGATAAGCCAGAGCAAGGGGTAGTTAGAGTCCTGACTGGCCTTTGGCCAAGACCTTGGCAGCTATCTGACCCCTGCAGCTGTGTTTGGACGGGTGGAAAAGTTACTCAGCAGCAGGGGGCGGGGATACTGGTCCCTGTATATTAGAGGACCAGAGGACACCCCCAGCACTTTTTTCCCCTCTGCTGTTACTCTCTGTCCGTCTCTGTGTTGCTCTGTTGTCTGTGCTTAAGGCTGTATACCCCAGGGTTTTGCTTTGCTTGCTTTCTGCTATGTAATTCTCTTGCTAAATGTCTGTATGTATTTTTCCTGCTGTTCATATGATTCAGTGTATTAAACTCTGTTCCAAGAATTCTACTCTTGTCCAGAGCATCTTTTTCAGTGTCTTGATTTTAATTGGATCTAAAGAGGTTGGATCTCCACATCGTTGGTAGGAGAAGGTTATCAGGATGGCTTCAAAATTCGCGACCACACAGTTAAAGCTTGCTTTTCCATTTAATCCTCTGCCTTCCATTTTCCTGTGCACAAAACAGTATAGTAATGCCTCTATCAATGATCAGACCTTAGCTGCAGTAAAGCAGCTAAGGTCATCCCTTCCCCATAACCATGAGGGAAGGGATGACCACTGTGAATTCAAGATAGGCAAATTAGGCCACATGCTCCTGGTAAAGGAGTAGAAGCCTGTCATCTACAGCACTGCCATGCAGCAAATGCACTGCTTTGTCCAGCTGGAGGTATAGAACACTCAACAGTTGGTTAAAGCACCAGCCATCGGTATCCCTGCAGTTTCACTGAAAATACTAAAGGATAGTCAGTATGCCTTGTTCAGAGAGGTACAATCCATAAGGCTTTTGGGATCGAGGCCTGATTACGCTCTACAGGTCTAAAATTATAATGACTAATAAATTTGACATTAAATATAGTAAGTCTGTAGGGGTTTGGACACATGCTGCCACAACAGCTTGAAAACAAGAGGTCTCAAGTGTTCAAGTGAGCTGAGAACCTTTTGTTTGAGTACTCAGAAACTATTTAGTCTCTCCCAATTTCGTATGGATGGCCACTTTCTTCAGGATAGAAATCATTCATTACAGGATTAAAGCAGTCATTCAGATCAACTTACTGATTTGCATCCTTCACTCTAAGGAGCGAAACCAGTGGAACAAAACCAATGAAACTAGTCCCTCCACGGTAACAGAACCCACACCACAGAGGTTGGTGTGATTTTTCATTTACAATTTTTTCTGATGGCTTAAGCACATTTTTTGTAACTATTGGCTATTTTTGCAAAACTCTACACACAAATAAGAAAACCTGTCACCCAATCAGCAAAACATTGTAGTTTTCTTGCAAAAGCGAATAACCCTTGCTTAACTCTCCACACCTTTGTAAAAATGGTATTTTCGTATCCAACAGTTAACACAAGCCATCATATTAATAAGCACACAATGCACCAACTAAACACTGATGGTATGAATAAAAAACACATCTGGCTTTTGCTTTCTCTGTGCACAAGATAGGCTATGTCAGTTTGAGCTCATACTTTTGTCATAGGTCTGTAAACATGGAGGGATCCAAACTTCAAGTACTGGTGTTTATTTACACACATCAAAACAAACACAAGTGTTTATTTCCAAGTCCAAACAAAACAGTAATTTCACTGAGGAAAAAAACGAAATCAGTCGACATTGTGTCGTCTCTCTGGGTCCGGCCACAAAATTTCGTCAACATCACATGCAATGTCCTCGAGTCCAAGGCACCGGGGAAAATATCTCCTGGAATGGCGTATCCAGGCCTGACATGATGCCTGGTCAATATCCCCACATGCCTCCTCCATTGCCTGTAAAAGGGCTATGCATTGATGGGGATGACGGTCATAGACCTTCCAGCGCCAGGCAGAGAAGAACTCTTCAATTGGGTTCAAGAATGGAGAGTATGGGGGAGGTTGAGTACAGTGAAGAGTGGGTGATCTGTAAACCAGTTGCGGACCGAAGCAGCCCTATGGAAACTAACATTGTCCCATATGATGACGTATCTGGTCTGCTCTGGTCTCTGAACATTGGTGAGCATGTCATGTAAGGTGTCCAGGAATGTAATAATGTGTGCAGTGTTATATGGGCCCAGGGTTGCATGATGGTGAACAACACACATAGTTATGTTACCACCACATTGTCCTGGGACATTCATTATGGCACGGTGTCCAATAATGTTCCTGCCACGTCTCCTTGTCTTTGTGAGGTGGAAACCAGCCTCATCCACAAAAATCTGCTCATGACCCATGGCATCTGCCTCTAGCTCCATCACTCTCTAGACAAGACAAAACAAATTCAGCACAGCAGGCACATGCACAGCACTACAGTATGCACTTCCAAATTCAGTACCAATGATACTATAGCTTACCTGCACATTGTGATATCGCAGCTGTTTTACACGTTCACTGTTTCTTTCAAAAGGTACTCTGTAGATTTGTTTCATTCAGATTCTGTTGCGGGCAAGTACACGACCTAATACAGAAATGCTCACATTTTGTATGTTTTGGAAGGTGGTGTCATCCTCAATTATGTTCTGCTGAATTTCGCGTAGTCTAATGGAATTATTTGCAATCACCATATTGACTATATGGGTTTCTTGGTCTGCAGTGAACATTCTTCCTCTGCCCCCAGCATTTGGTCGCCTAGCAATTCTGTAAAGTAACAATTTCAGTATTTTTACATCTATGGTATTGTTGTGTTTGTCATCAGCATATGGCAGTGCTACAAATCTTAGTGCAAAGTGACTGTACTAACCGATTCTCATTTCGAAATGTCCTTATGATTCCTGCTACAGTGTAGCGGCTCAAGTTAGGCTGGACCCGTTGGCCAGCTACCCTCAGGGTCATTCCACGGTTGATTACATGGTCCACTATTGTAGCTCTGATGTCATCAGTAATTCTATTTCTTACTCTTCTTACCCTTCCTATCCCCCCTCCTCATCCTCCTCTCCCCCCTCCTCGTCCTCCTCTTGCTCCTCCTTGTTCTCTTCCTCTAACTTCACCTCCTTGTCCTTGTCGCCCTCTTTGTCCTACTGCTTCACCTCCACGTCCTCTTCCTCCGCCTCCTCTACTTTTCACTCTTCTCACTCTTTCTGCTCCCTCCATTGTACTCCACACACAGAGCTTACCTGTATTATAGTGCTTAGGCTGATTGCAAAGTGAACTAATTATCTAAAACAGTTTTCACATTTGACAGTGTGCCAGACAGTTGGCAAAATAGTGTAAATAATAGCAATAAATGTGTATAGTTTTGTTAGGAGTGCGTTGATCATTTGGAAATTGAGTGTAAAGCAGTGAGTTGTGTTCACACTTCTGCAAAAAGAGTGCTGTGCAGTGGATTGTAGCTACAGGTTTGCAAAGTGTGTGTTACAAAATGGCAAACTGAGTGCAAAGCAGTGTTTGTGCTTTTAGTTTTGCAAACTCAGTGAGTGGTTTTGCTTTAAGTATTAACAGTTTTTGAAATTGTGCTATAAGAATCACAGTTAGGGTTAAGTTTTACTGGGTCTACTCTTTCCTCATATATGCACTGCATTATGTTCAGTAAAGTGGGTATGATTGATGGTTTAGATCAATGTATTTAATGAAAGTTTTGTACTATGTGTGTTTTGTACCAATAAAAGAAATTAAAATCCATGAGTTCACTGGATTTTAGTGCTTACGTGTGTGTGTGTGTGTGTGTGTGTGTGTGTTTGTTATTTTTTTTAATGTCATTGGGTTTCTAAATCATCCCAGTAGGGCAGTGTTATTACAGTTTTTTCTGATTGCTTAAGCACATGTTATGTAACTATTGGCTAATTTAGCAAAACTCTACACACAAATAAAACAACCTGTCACCCAATTATCCAAACATTTTAGTTCTCTTGCAAAAGCAAACACAGCTAGATTAACTCTTCACACCTTTGTAAAAATGGTGTTTCTGTATCAAACAGTACACACAAGCCATCATCTACTAAGCACACAATGCGCCAACTGCACACCGATGGTATGAATACAAAACACATCTGGCGTTTGCCTTCCCTGTGCACAAGGTAGGCTATGTCAGTTTGAGCTCATACTTCTGTCATAGATCCATAAGCATAGAGGGATCCAAACTTCAAGTACATCAAAACAAACACAAGTGTTTATTTCCAAGTATAGGATTATTTGCAATCGCCATAATGACTATATGGGTTACTTGGTCTGCAGTGAACATGCTTCCTCTGCCCCAGCATCTGGTCATCTAGCAATTCTGTAAAGTAACAATTTCAGTATTTTTACATCAATGGTATTGGTGTGTTTCTCATTGGCATATGGCAGTGCTACAAATCTTTGTGACTGTACTAACCGATTCTCATTTCAAGATGTCCTTATGGTGCTTGCTACAGTGTAGCGGCTCGAGTTAGGCTGGACCCGTTGGCCAGCTACCCTCAGGGTCATTCCACGGTTGATTACATGGTCCACTATTGTAGCTCTGATGTCATCAGCAATTCTATTTCTTACTCTTCCTACCCTTCCTCTCCCCCCTCCTCATCTTCCTCTCCCTCCTCCTCGTCTTCCTCTTGCTCCTCCTTGTCCTTGTCGTCCTCTTCATCCTACTTCTTCACCTCCACGTCCTCTTCCTCGGCCTCCTCTACTTCTCACTCTTTCTGCTCCCTCCATTGTACTCCGCACACACAGCTTACCTGTATTATAGTGCTTAGGCTGATTGCAAAGTGAACTAATTATCTAAAAAAGTTTTCACATGTGAAAGTGTGCCAGACAGTTGGCAAGTTAGTGTTAATGATAGCCATACATGTGTATACTTTTGCTAGGAGTGTGTTGGAAATTTGGTAATTGAGTGTTGTGCAGTGAATTGTGCCTACAGTTTTGCAAAGTGTGTGTTGCAAAATTGCAAACTGAGTGCAAAGCAGTTTTTGTGCTTTTAGTTTTGCAAACTCAGTGAGTGGTTTTGCTATAAGTCTGAATAGTTTTAGAGATTGTGCTACAGGAATCACAGTTAGGGTTTAAGCATTCAGAAAAAACTGTAAAATGCTTAAAATCTATACTAATGTGGACTGGGTAATGTCTGTGGAATCACAGCATGTTGAAAATGTTTGATGGGAATAAAATTTATCATCCTACAGAGGGCTTAATTCAAAGACAACCCAGGTGCACTACAGTTGGAGAAGGATCAAATAGCATGTAGCAGAGAATGGCGGCACCCCACCACTGGCTAGGTTGAAACACATGTACTGTAGACCTCTTGGCCAAACTGCCCCCCAACCTCAAACATCCTTAAAAGGAGAAAGAGCTTGTCCATTATTCCACAGAATCAGAATCAAAATCAGAATCAGAAAGGGTTTTATTGCCAAATGTTGAGCAGGTTTACAACATTAGGAAATTGCTGCGGTGCTTCAGTGCAAACATACTGTCATAAATTACGCTTAAATAGACATGAAAAAATAAAAACATAAAAAAATAAAAATAAGAATAAGAATAAGAATTAAAAGTGCTAAGTAGATAGATATATACATGAGTGCAGATGGTGATCAGTGCCAAACATGGAATGAAGCAGTGAACACAGCGTAGGGTCATGAGTTAGTGGTGGGAACAGTCATACGGTTATTGTTCATGTGTCCAACAGCAGAGGGGAAGAAACTGTTCTTATGGGGAGAGGTTCTGGTGCGAATGGACCGGAGCCTCCTGCCTGAGGGGAGCAGGTCAAACAGATTGTGTCCAGGTTGAGAAGGGTCAGCTGAGATCCGAACTGCACGCCCCAGTGTCCTGGAGGTGTACAGGTCCTGCAGAGATGGGAGTCTGCAGCCAATCAAGATGAAGACTGTATTTTGATTTTCTTAATGAGTCCTAAGTACAAAAAAACTCTTCTCTCCTCTTTCCTAGGAGTCTGTAATTGAAACATAACCTTCGGTCCCCCTCCTTAAAGTTACGAATCACTGCCCAGAGCTGTCTGTTATCATTCTTCATTCAGCCTGTTTGTCTTACATGGAGAATCAAACATACTGTCATCACTTGAACATGAACAGGAGATATCTATGTATGTTTCCTGCATGATAAGGTGATACTGATGAGATGTACTTTGAGAAACAGTAGCTCCTTCCTAAGCTGAAACCCGCCGCTGGCAGCTTCCTGTAGTTAGATGGTGGAGGCAAATGAGTTTTTAGTTTGCTCTGTCCAGCTGAGTGATTAGTGTTAGAAATATAGAGTTTTATCTTAGCTGTCATTATGTTGAGTGTCTTTAAAAGTCATAGTATGGGCCAGTATTTCACCAGAAGGTTTTATTGAACATTTCATCTGAAAATCACTCAGGGTACCAGCATGTTGGCCAACTATCATAAATTTGGTGATTATGGAGGCACTTCTGTAGATAAATTTTACAGACAAACCCAAAAGTAAAGAAACAGTTATTTTGTTTTTAAGGAGAAATTACAGTTTTTTCTGAATGCTTAAAACCCTAACTGTGATTCTTATAGCACACTTTCAAAAACTATTGATACTTATAGCAAAACCACTCACTGAGTTTGTAAAACTAAAAGCACAAACACTGCTTTGCACTCAGTTTGCCATTTTGTAACACACACTTTGCAAACCTGTAGCTACAATCCACTGCACAGCACTCTTTTTGCAGAACTGTAAACACAACTCACTGCTTTACACTCAATTTCCAAATGATCAATGCACTCCTAGCAAAACTATACACATTTACGGCCATTATTTATACTATTTTGCCAACTGTCTGGCACACTGTCAAATGTGAAAACTGTTTTAGATAATTAGTTCACTTTGCAATCAGCCTAAGCACTATAATACAGGTAAGCTCTGTGTGTGGAGTACAATGGAGGGAGCAGAAAGAGTGAGAAGTAGAGGAGGCTGAGGAAGAGGACGTGGAGGTGAAGAAGTATAGGATGAAGAGGACGACAAGGACAAGGAGGACCAAGAGGAGGACGAGGAGGGGGGAGAGGAGGATGAGGAGGGGGGATAGGAAGGGTAAGAAGAGTAAGAAATAGAATTACTGATGACATCAGAGCTACAATAGTGGACCATGTAATCAACCGTGGAATGACCCTGTATAAAGATTTGTAGCACTGCCATATGCCAATGAGAAACACACCAACACCATTGATGTAAAAATACTGAAATTGTTACTTTACAGAATTGCTAGATGACCAGATGCTGGGGGCAGAGGAAGCATGTTCACTGCAGACCAAGTAACCCATATAGTCATTATGGCGATTGCAAATAATCCTATACTTGGAAATAAACACTTGTGTTTGTTTTGATGTGTTTGAATAAACACCAGTACTTGAAGTTTGGATCCCTCTATGCTTATTGATCTATGACAAAAGTATGAGCTCAAACTGACATAGCCTACCTTGTGCACAGAGAAAGCAAAAGCCAGATGTGTTTTGTATTCATACCATCAGTGTGCAGTTGGCGCATTGTGTGCTTAGTAGATGATGGCTTGTGTGTACTGTTTGATACAGAAACACCATTTTTACGAAGGTGTGAAGAGTTAATCTAGCTGTGTTTGCTTTTGCAAGAGAACTACAATATTTTGATTATTGGGTGACAGGTTTTCTTATTTGTGTGAAGAGTTTTGCAAAATTAGCCAATAGTTACAAAAAATGTGCTTAAGCAATCAGAAAAAACTGTAAGATCTAATTAAATGCTCTTCTCAGAAATGTAGGTTTGTACTGTAGAAGTGTCATCATGACAAGAATCTGTCTTCTAGGAGCTGGGAGCATGCTGAAACTCACATGATGTTCAGTTCTGCAGTTGTTGATATTGTTGTAATATACTCCACATTGCTTGAGGAAATTATGGTTAGTGGATTTTGACATCTTGGGGTGTGTTACATGCTCTGAAAAGACACTGCCATGTGTGTGCACTACAATGCCAGACATTCTGATCTCACAATGTGTTACTGCTTCTAGGGTGTGTGTGTGTGTGTGTGTGTGTGTGTGTGTGTGTGTGTGTGTGTGTGTGTGTGTGTGTGTGTGTGTGTGTGTGTTTGACCTCCCTATTTAACACTGTATTTCAAGCAGCTCAGTCATCCACGCAGAAAGCCACAGTACTGTGAGTTCATTTGATCAAGACTTTTCTGCAGACATGATTTGGGTTTCTCCACCAGTGTTTGTGCTGCTGCCGTTTGTGGTGAGTCCATGGCTCTTAGAGTTGATATTGACTGATGCTGAGTTTTCACCCTCTTATTTGATCTTTGAAATTTTAAAAATATTTTTTTGAACCAATCAAGCCGGCACTGCTGGCTGACTTCTAGCATGACAAGACATATATAGGCCAGACCTGGCATACATGCCACTGTTTATGCGATGCATGCCATATCTGGCTCGATTGTGGTTGGGTTTATGGCCCAGACCCATAGAAAACAGGTCTTCCCTAGATCCGGCATCAAGCTGGCACTTCTGACTGACCAGTGTCATGGCAGAGTGTATGTCAATCAGATGTGGGCCAGGTCTGGCAATGATGGCACTATTTATATTCCTATTTTAGTTAGAAGACCCAAATGCCATGTTGCAATACTATACAGCTATGGGAGCCAACGTTTCAAATGCAGGTTTGACAGGTTTATGAGTGTACACTTTATCCAAAGCCTAGTGAGGGTTTACTGGAAGGTTAGTGGTTCGATCCCTGGCTCCTCTAGTCTGCATGTCGAGAATGTGTATGAATGTAGTTAGGAAGCACTCAGTTTAGAAAAAGTGTGTGATTGGGTGACTGTGGCATGTTGTATAGAGCACTTTCAGTAATCTGGGATAATGAAAAGCCCTAAATAAAAATCAGTCCATTCACTGTCTGAACATAGTTTTGTCATGTTACTTTTGCACTATTATGCACATGTTGTTATTACATGGCTCAACTGAGGTACACATTAGGATGACATCTGGGGCCAGAGCTGAAACTGTTCTGGGCCAGCACAGGGCCAGCAGTGTGTTTGCAACTGGTCTTGTGCTAGCCCATGTGTGGGCCACCTCTGGTAAACCAGATCTGGGCCACCAAATGGCCAACATTCTTTGCAGCATGTGGACCGTGTGTAGGCACATTGTGTGGCCCAGATTCGATCCATGCCAATTTTGCTATATGGGTAAAGATAGTCAACTTTATTTTTAGAAGATAAAGTTACTAAAAGATGATGTGACCATCAGAGTCAATAACATTATAGTTCATGCAGTATCAGTTCATCTTACCGCACCATCTCCCTAAAGAACTTCTGGGGGAAGATGAACTTCAAATTTCAGCTCCTTACTGCCATTAATTTATTAGGTTTGTGCATGCTTGAAAACGTCTTGAGCCAGCTTATTATAGGACAGGAATGAAAAATAATTGAAGAAGAGCGGTGGATAGTGTCTTTGGACTCAAGCAACCAGTAAACTTATTGAAAACAAACAACCCCCACCCCCCCAAACATTATCTATAAAAATACAAATACAGTATGTTTGCATGGTTAGTACTTTTAACTAACCTGCCATTTGACTGGCACTTCAGCATTTAGGTGCATTTCTTTTCAAATCTCTTTTTGAGCGTCCATTACACCGGCCTACTGTCTCACATTGTGTGCAGAGAAGCAGGTAAAAAAACGAATGCCTTGCAGTGGCTAAGTGGGGATATACCATGCAGCCTATGAGTCAAGCAACTATTGTTTTTACTAATGAAAACAAAATAATCATATATCCATACATCAAAAATGTTAACCTGAGAGAGAACAACACATCTAAGCAGCTACAACAGGGGAATCTAAACTACATAGAAATCTCAGACAATATAAATACCACGAGAATGACTCATCTACACAAGTCAGAGCAGGTTATAGAATGTGACTGTTTTATATTGTTTGTATTATACATAGTTCAGTTGATAGTTGAATGCCTCTGCACCGTCTGAGAGACAAACCTGTCTGCCTCTCTGTCTGTCTCTGTGTGCAGGATGACCTATGTTAACCCAAGACAATGTAGAGTCACTCAACCTGTAAACAGGTGCACAATGGCACAAGAATATGTGAAATTCTAAATTAATCCATCAACAAGGTGCTCCTACAGTACTCATGATGATAACTTGACTGTGGTTGTTTCTTTGTTTTTCATTTATGGAGTTGCTGGTTTGCAGTTTGATCATTGATGTTTATCAGGTAAGGCTGTCTTGTTGCTGGATGTGTTTCTAGCCCATGTGATGGATAGATTCATTTGCAGTTAGTTATAACTTAGATTCTCTACCACACACTTGGTAGCAGCACAAGTTTGTGGGCATATGCCTGAATAGAGCCTATTGTTAGCTATGTGGCCTGTTTATACTTCTTGATGTCCAATGACTTGAAAACTAACCAGGGTTTTTGGTTAGGACACACATGTTTGGGTCCAGATTGAGGAGCGCCAATTATTGTAACTACTGTTAGTGTCTTTAGTCCATGTAGTTTGTAGCTTCATTAAGTGAAGTTTGAAGAAAGATTTATATACAGTCCTTGTGTTATTGTAACAGTGTTTCAAAGGGCTATTTCTGTGGTTGGGAAGTTGACAAACTGATAGAGTTTTGATAAAGTTTTCCAAAGATTGTAGAGATTAAAATCGCCTGAAACAACAGCAGCCTCTGAGTACTTGTTCTCATATCTACATATCATGTCATGGAGTTGTCTGAGGACATGGAGGTTGTACATTACCCTCAATACAATCCATTAGACTTATCTAGCTAAATAAGTAATAGCCACCAGAGTCTCCTAGTGTAGTTCCAGGAAAGAGTCGAGCACTATAAGATTAAAATATTCTTTGTGACCCTTTCTAGGTAATCGTATTAAGGTTTCTCTATCATACTTAACATGAGCCTCAACTGACAGCAATGGGTTTGCTGAGGTGTTTAGAACAAAATTATCATTACTATTGTAAATATTATAAGTACCTGAATTAATGTTCAAGGCCATCATTGTATTAGAAAATATATACAATCAATGTAGAATCTAAAGCAGGGGTATCCAAACTTCAGCCCGCAGGCCCCCGCAGTTGGCCCGCTGGCCATTTTTAATTGGCCCGCAAGTAATTTTATAAATAGAATAGAATATGGCCCGCGCTTCAGCTTTTGCTTGACAATCTGGGATAGTGAAAAGCCCTAAATAAAAATCAGTCCATTCACTGTCTGACCACAGTTTTGTCATGTTACTTTTGCACTATTATGCACATGTTGTTATTACATGGCTCAACTGAGGTACACATTAGGATGACATCTGGGGCCAGAGCTGAAACTGTTCTGGGCCAGCAGTGTGTTTGCAACTGGTCTTAAACTGGCCCTAAAAGATGATGTGACCATCAGAGTCAATAACATTATAGTTCATGCAGTATCAGTTCATCTTACCGCACCATCTCCCTAAAGAACTTCTGGGGGAAGATGAACTTCAAATTTCAGCTCCTTACTGCCATTAATTTATTAAGTTTGTGCATGCTTGAAAACGTCTTGAGCCAGCTTATTATAGGACAGGAATGAAAAATAACTGAAGAAGAGCGGTGGATAGTGTCTTTGGACTCAAGCAACAAGTAAACTTATTGAAAACAACCCCCCACCCCCCCAAACATTATCTATAAAAATACAAATACAGTATGTTTGCATGGTTAGTACTTTTAACTAACCTGCCCTTTGACTGGCACTTCAGCATTTAGGTGCATTTCTTTTCAAATCTCTTTTTGAGCGTCCATTACACCGGCCTACTGTCTCACATTGTGTGCAGAGAAGCAGGTAAAAAAACGAATGCCTTGCAGTGGCTAAGTGGGGATATACCATGCAGCCTATGAGTCAAGCAACTATTGTTTTTACTAATGAAAACAAAATAATCATATATCCATACATCAAAAATGTTAACCTGAGAGAGAACAACACATCTAAGCAGCTACAACAGGGGAATCTAAACTACATAGAAATCTCAGACAATATAAATACCACGAGAATGACTCATCTACACAAGTCAGAGCAGGTTATAGAATGTGACTGTTTTATATTGTTTGTATTATACATAGTTCAGTTGATAGTTGAATGCCTCTGCACCGTCTGAGAGACACACCTGTCTGCTCCTTCTGACATCTGTGTGCAGGATGACCTATGTTAACCCAAGACAATGTAGAGTCACTCAACCTGTAAACAGGTGCACAATGGCACAAGAATATGTGAAATTCTAAATTAATCCATCAACAAAGTGCTCCTATAGTACTCATGATGATAACTTAGAATGAAAACAACAGAATTTGAGAGAAAACAACAGAATTAGAATGAAAACAACAGAATTAGAATGTAAAGAACTGAATTAGAATGAAAAGAACAGAATTAGAATGTAAAGAACTGAATTAGAATGAAAAGAATAGAATTAGAATGAAAAGAACAACATTTGAATGAAAACAACAGAATTAGAATGACAAGAATGGAATTTGAATGAAAACACCGGAAGTTGAAAGAAAACAACCAAATTTGAAGGAAAACAACGGAAGTTGAAAGAAAACAACAAAATTAGAATGAAAACAACAGAATTTGAAAGAAAACAACAGAATTAGAATGACAAGAACAGAATTAGAATGACAAGAATGGAATTTGAATGAAAACACCGGAAGTTGAAAGAAAACAACAAAATTAGAATGAAAACAACAGAATTTGAATGAAAACAACAGAATTAGAATGACAAGAACTCATTTATGGAGTTGACAGTTGGATATTAATTAATTAATTTCATGATGAGGGTATTGGGTGTATTGCACTTCTTAGTTTTAACACCCTGAGCTAAAGGATCTGTATTATAACTTATGCGCCTGCTATTTCATGAAAGAGCTAAGGGTGGTACCAATCCCCACAAATGCCAATATGAACTGCCAACAGTCCAGCATCACCTACAGAAAACATCTGGCTCATTATATAAGCGCAAAAAAAAAGAGGACATGAACTGCATGGATTAAAATTCTGTCTAAATGGGAAAACATGCTCCTTTCTAATCTCTCATCTCTCCCATGATGTCTCCATGGTGGGATAATTAACAAATCAGCATTAAACCAATATATAGGTGAGATTGTGTTAAGTAACGCTTCATTAACAAAAACAACAACATAACCCTTTTGTTTTGGTACAGCTGCTGGCTGTTGCTATGCTGACTCGTAAATCTGAAGATAGTCTGGTAAATTTGGGAAAACAAAAATGGCTTGCTCTTGTACATAATCGGGATTACACTAAAGAGAAATGAATTGCCAGGGTAAGTCGCTGTTTCCTTATTTATTTTAAATTGATACACTAACTTTGACATGGGGGCAGCACAGCAGTGCATCGTAAGCACTGTTGCCTCACAGGAAGGATTTCAGTTTGATTCTACCAGCTGGAACCTTCTCTGTAATGTTTGTGTGACGCCCACAAGTGTATGGTCACAATTTTAATTTTTTGTGAATTGTTTTGATGTAAAAGACCTGATTTTATGTTGGTATTGCACTTTTCATTTAGAGTTATGGACAATGTAATTGCGTGGCATTACCACAAGGGAGAGATAGTGGTGAGTGCGATAGGCCGTTGTAACGCTTCTCTGACTAATACGGCGGGGTCCCTGTCGGCTCGTGGCCGAAAAATAGCTTTACTTTGTTGTGTGGGTCAACTTTGCTTGCGAGAGACAGAGAGAGGCGTTGAAAGACTGCTCCAACGGAACTTATTGTTTTCGGAGGAAAACACGAACACAGTGTACAGTCGAGTCTTAATAGCTTACTTACAACTGGGCTCGTCAGGTACTCTTCTATGGAACGCCAGGACTGCCATAATGAATTAATTAAATACACCATTAAATAATTAATTAAATGTGGCAATAATTAATTAAAATTGGAATTAATTAATTAAATAAATAGTTATGACACATGTAATTAATTAATTATTGACACATGTAATTAATTATTTATGTATTTCACATTTTAATTAATTATTGACACATTTAATTAATTAATTATTGACACATTTAATTAATTATTTATGTATTTCACATTTTAATTAATTATTGACACATTTAATTAATTATTGACACATTTAATTAATTATTTAATGATATATTTATTTATTTCATTTTGGCAGTCCTGGCGCCTGGCTCTCGTCATGAAATAATTTTATCTGTCAGCCTCACCCATCAAACTCAGGGGGCGGGGTTAACGCTGCCCATGCAGCTTCTCTAACATTTGATTGGTTGCCGTGCAAAGTAAGTCAAAACAGGTCGATCCTAGATAATCGATTGCTTGTGCAGACTTGGGGCAGCCAGTTATCCCAGAATGCAGATCAAATCACAGGCAGCAATGGTGGTGGTGTAGTTTTTCTGTCACCAGCTACACTTTTAACAGTGTTTTAGCCGCGAATGTCGCGACGTATGTCTGGTCAGGTTGTCAACATAGAACATGTTTGCAAAAGTGCTCAGATGTTTTCAGAGATTTCACTAGCTCTGCTAACAGTTAGCATGCAGAGCGCACCGAGGGGGTTACGTTAACCGGTTTGTTTACATATTCCACTCTCCGTGTTCCACATGTTGCATTCGCAGATTCTCACCGAACGATCGTCTCTTTCCGCCTGGTCTTGTGTCTCTGTGCTTCTGTAACATAAAGAACGAGCTGACATTTTTCTCACGAAACCAGCAATCAGCTTAACAGACCCTCAGTTTACCTGCATGCATCCTCCTCCTCATCTGTCAGCTGTTTAACACCTGCTGCTAATTCAAGAAACACGCCTAGTTACCTGGTGATAGTCACAGTTTAACTGGGCAGCCGGTGCTCGATATAACGCAATGTCAGCGCATTTTTCTGCACAAGATAAGTAAATATAGTGTTTTCCCCGAGCGCAGAGCTGCTGGAGCTTGTTTCCTTACAGAGCACTTTATAGGCGAGCCAGCTTTATCAGCGGCTGATGTCCAATCACCGGCACACAGCTTTGAAACCTCAGCTGAGTTTTAGCTCTCAGTGGTTAAACGCTGGACTTCATTCACTCAGGTTCTGTCTGTCGGGTCACGTTTACTTCGCTGTTTTATTTACAACTGAGCAAATCGGTTTGGCTGAGGTTAAAGTTACGTTTCATAACTGCATAGTTTCACAGACGTTTAATGGTTCACTGGCACATGTGTTAGACTGAACTATCATCTAAATATCATCTGTTTTTTAATAGTTATTCAACTGTGTTCTAAGCACCAGCTGTCTGTTAGAATGTGATTTTTTTCTCTCTCTGTTGGCAGAGGTATAAAAATGTGCAGGAAAATCTGACGTGCATGGCAAACTTCACCGACGATATTTAGGGAGGAATAAACACACATCAAACATAAATGAACCATTTGTCTGTCTCCATAATTGAGAGCATTTTCTCTTCTTATGTCAACACTCTCTCTCTCTCTCTCTCTCTTTTTTTTTTCTTTTTCGGTCATGTTATGTTTACCTGTCAAAGGCTTGTTACAAACTATGAAACACATCGTGCAGACTTCTGGATGTTAGAAGAAAACTAATACTGCTCATGAATGAGACTAAAGGCAGGAAGGTGTCCTTTAAAACTAAACATGTTAATAGGACCTCCCTATTTATATCATAGTTTATGATATAGCACGTGTATTTCAGTAATAGCCTGCTGAGGCCACTATACGTTTGTTTATATCTAATCTTCCTTTTCAAACATTTAAACAGCAGCGAGTCTGCAGCTGAGGGAATACAAATTCAAATTGTCGGAACAGGTTTGCTCGTTTCTTGGATTCATTTGGTGATTTATTAAATGTATAACTGTTATTCTAATCTGCTGCTGAGTCTCTTACACTTTTCTTTATGCTGTATATTTTCACGTCTCTGGAATAGTTGGCAGTTAGATAGTCAGCTGGGAAACTTTGTGTTAACTCGTGGAGCTGAGGATATCGTGGATATCGTGGATATGCTGACCTCGCTGCGTGGTGTACAGAGCGAGGTCAGCATGATTAATATTCACAATAAAAATATTAGCCGAACATCATGAAGTCTGTATGTGTTTCATAGTGTCGAACAACCTTTGTACAGTTAAAGCCAGCAGTTACTACATGACGGAAACACCAACGTTATCTCTTTTATGCGTTTATACACAGGTCACGCTGATTACTGAACAAAAACCCAAAGATCAGATGTTAAACAGATTTATTTGCTCTCTCTCCTCCTTAAACATGTTTTTAATGTTAGTTATAATTCAGAATTGGCGACTGAAACACGTAGGACACATAAGAACATCAGGAAATAAAACACCGATAAATATAACCTCAGTAAAAGAAGTCAGCGGGGGTTACTACAGCTGTGTACCGGGGCCTGCGCTTTGTCGGTGGGATTGCTTGCGAGGCGAGCGGGTCTATCCCACGCTTTGCCGTGAGACTGGGCAGACATCTCCGAAATCATCAAAACACTTTTGCAAAGAGGCTGTATCTTGACAAACCGACCAGACACATGAAGATTAAACCACTACATTCTCGGCTAAAAAAATATTAAAACGGTATTTGGTAACACACAAACAGGGTTTTTCAAAGCTCAGTTCTGTTAGCTTCCACATGCCGGTTGTTGTGTGCTAGAAACAATGGACACCAGGCCAAAGCAATGGTTTTGACTCGATCAGCGTTAACCCCGCCCCCTGAGTTTGATGGGTGAGGCTGACAGATAAAATTATTTCATGATGAGAGCCAGGCGCCAGGACTGCCAAAATGAAATAAATAAATATATCATTAAATAATTAATTAAATGTGTCAATAATTAATTAAATGTGTCAATAATTAATTAAAATGTGAAATACATAAATAATTAATTAAATGTGTCAATAATTAATTAATTAAATGTGTCAATAATTAATTAAAATGTGAAATACATAAATAATTAATTAAATGTGTCAATAATTAATTAATTACATGTGTCATAACTATTTATTTAATTAATTAATTCCAATTTTAATTAATTATTGCCACATTTAATTAATTATTTAATGATGTATTTAATTAATTCATTATGGCAGTCCTGGCGTTCCATACTCTTCTTGGCTGAAGTGGTTATTATTATATTTACATGCTTCCAGCTCCCGTTTTTCCTCGATGACAACTCGTACCTTTCCACTCCCCTTTTTCTCCCTCCTCGCTCACAGACACATAACGTGTATGGCAGTCCATTCTCCCTGCAACACGGACTACACTGCCCATGATGCTACATTCTTTAGAGCTATGCTTGTAGCATTCTGCCTGTTAGCTTAGCACAACAACAACAATGAAAAGGCGCTCTCTCACCCAGGAAACTCACAGTCACCGAGAGAGAGAGAGCGTCGCCCTGTAACTATGGCAACCGTAACACTTCCGCCTGGAACAACAGAACGTAGCTGTCAAACAAAACCCAAACAGTCCTGACCCGCGACAAAATGAAACAGGAAAGTATCGCAGTGTAATCCATTTATTTCAACAAACTAACTGTATTCTGAATACCACCTTTTTAAACGGTAACTGTAACGGAATACAGTTACTCATATTTTGTATTTTAAATACGTAACAGCGGTACATGTATTCCGTCACTCCCCAACACTGGTTAAATGTCATCATAACAGCTTTGACTGGCAGCTGCAGTCACGGAGAAACTTGCGTATCTCTGTTCAGGAATAGCAGATAGAGTGTAGGCTCTGAGAGGAGGGCCAGCGTTTACACTACGAAAACACGACCGAGTGTTTTAACCTGACAGCCTGAGGTGTTCTTCAGTAAACTGGACTACCCGACAGAAGGACCCAAGGCCCCGCTGCACTTTTTCGGTAAGTTAAACGTGTTTGTAAGCTAATCCGTAACTAAAATTCAAATTCAAATTCAAATTTTATTTGTCACGTGCACAGTCATACACAGTACGATATGCAGTGAAATGCTTAGACAACTGCTCGTGACCTAAAGAAAAAAAAAAGGAAAAGGCTATGAATAAGATAGGAAATAAATATGAAAAATTAAAAAGGGTAAATTTAACTAGGAAGGAATAAAATATAAAAAAAAATTAAGGTTAAAAATGAAATAACTGTACAACACAAATTAGAATGAAGGGTAAATTTAACTGGGAAAGAATAAGATAAAATATATAAGTTAAAGTTGAAAATAAAATAACTGTACAACAAAATACACAATACACAGTGTAGAAATATATAAGAATGTATGAAGAAATATAAATAAATAAATATATATATACACAATACCAGCAGCTGTACAAGTATTAACTGGAAATGAAGAATATAGTGACCAGTGTTGTGCAATCCACATTATGTCTTGTGCAGTGCAAATATGCTTAAAGTGATTTAAGTGATGAAGTGAAAACAATGTCCAGAAAGTCCAGTGTGTGTGTAAGAACCATATGTGTGGGTCAGTACTGTGTGGTGGTGTGATTGAGAGACCGTATCGCCTGCGGGAAGAAGCTCCTCCTCAGTCTCTCTGTGTTGGTCTTCAGGGAGCGGAATCGCTTTCCTGACCTCAACAGAGAGAACAGTCTGTTGTTGGGATGGCTGAGGTCCTTCACCATCTTCCTGGCCTTGGTCCAGCACCGCCTGCTGTAGATTGAGTGCAGGTCAGGGAGCTCGGAGCGGATGGTGCGCTCAGCTGACCGCACAACCCTCTGTAGAGCTTGTCTGTCCTGCATGGTGCTGTTCCCGAACCAGGTTAAGATGTTTCCCGTCAGGATGCTCTCTATGGTGCACGAGTAAAAGTTCCTGAGCACCTTGGAGGGCAGTTGGAAGCCTCTCAAGCGTCTGAGGTGGTAGAGACGCTGACGGGCCTTTTTCACCACGGTGTTGATGTGACAGGACCATGACAGGTCCTGCGTGATGTGAACTCCGAGGTATTTGAAGCTGTCCACTCTCTCCACTGGGCACTCGTTGATGACAGGGGTCTGGTAGTTCCTCTCCTGCTTAGTGCTGAAGTCCACTATCAGCTCCTTTGTCTTACTGACGTTTAGAAGGAGGTTGTTCCTCTGGCACCAGTTCTCCAGATTCCTAATCTCCTTCAGGTAGGCCGTCTCGTTGTTATCAGAGATCAGGCCCACCACGACGGTGTCGTCAGCAAACTTGATGATGGTGGTGGAGCTGGTAGTGGCCACACAGTCATATGTGTACAGAGAGTACAGCAGGGGGCTCAGAACACACCCCTGGGGGGATCCAGTGCTGAGAGTGGTGGAGGCTGAGACATGTCCACCCATCCTTACTGCCTGTGGTCTGCCAGTTAGGAAGTTGGAGATCCACTGACACATAGATGAGCTGAGTCCCAGATGCTCCAGCTTGGTGGTGAGTGTGGAGGGAATTATGGTATTAAATGCAGAGCTGTAGTCTATGAAGAGCATTTTAACATAATTCCCCCTTCTAGTGTCCAAGTGAGTGAGTGATGTGTGGAGGAGATGAGAGATGGCATCGTCTGTGGAGCGATTTGGACGGTAAGCGAACTGTAGTGGGTCCAGTGTGTCTGGTAGTGAAGAAATGATGAAGTCTCTGACCAGGCGTTCAAAACACTTCATCACTACTGAGGTGAGGGCTACAGGGCGATAGATAAGAGAAGCAGGGTGGGGTTTCTTCGGGACAGGAACAATGATGGACTCTTTGAAGCATGTGGGGATCACCGACTGAGATAAAGAGATGTTGAATATCTCAGTGAACACAGGAGCTAGCTGGTATGCGCAGTCTCTTAGGATGCGACCTGGGATGCCGTCTGGTCCTGCTGCTTTCCTGGTGTTCACTCTCTTGAAGGCTCTCCTTACTTCATGCTCGGAGATGACGAGCACGTTTCAGGTGCTGGCAGTATCTTCCTGTCTGCAGCCGTTAGCGCCGCTAGCACTAGCATCGTTGGAGTCCTTAGCTGCAGCCTCGAAGCGAGCATAGAAAGTGTTCAGCTCGTCTGCCAGAGTCACGGCCGCGTTTGTCATACCGGTTGTTGGTGCTTTATAGTCCGTTATTGTCGTTAGTCCCCGCCATAGGCTCCTAGAGTCACTCTGTTGGAGTTGTGACTCTAGTTTCCTCCCATAGCGCTGCTTCGCCTCTTTCACCACCCTCCGCACGTTATATGATGCGGCTTTGTACGGGTCCATGTCCCCTGTCGTGAGTCCCGTGTTGTAGGCAGCGGTGCGGGATCTCAGAGCGTCGCGGATGGTTTTATCCACCCACGGCTTCTGGTTGGGAAACGTTGTGATAGTCTTTGTCTCCACGGTATCATCCGCTAGTTTCCCGATGAATCCCACAACCGCTTCCGTAAACACGTTGACATCATCATCGGAGCTGTTTCTGAACATGCCCCAGTCTGCGTCATCGAGTGTGTCCTGTAACGCGGCCACCGATTGATCCGTCCAGCGCGCGACCTTCCTCTGAACCGGAACTTCCTGTTTCAGCCTTTGTTTGTATTATGGCATGAGGAAGATGGCGGCGTGATCGGATTTGCCAAACTGAGGGTGAGATTGTGCCTTGTAGCCGTCCTTGACCGTAGTGTAGCAGTGGTCCAGTGTCCTTTCACCTCTGGTGGGGCAGGTGATGTGTTGATAAAAGTTCGGCGCTGCGCGTTTGAGGTTGGCGCTATTAAAGTCCCCCGTCACAATAAGCGCAGCGTCCCGGTGTTATGTCTGGTGCTGTGTGAGTGCCTCATGCAGCTCGCATAAGGCGGTGACCGTGTCCGCTTGTGGTGGAATATAAACGGCACTTACAATGACCGATGTAAATTCCCGAGGTAGATAAAAAGGACGACACAGGATGGACAGTAGTTCCAGATTTGGTGTGCAGGAGCGTGTGAGAGGAACAACGTTCGCACTGTTGCACCAATTGTTGTTCACCATTAAACACACACCGCCTCCCCTTGACTTCCCCAAGTCCCGTGTCCTGTCCATGCGGTGAACCGAGAAGAACTCGGCCGGCTGGATGGCGTGGTCCGGCACCGCTGGGTTCAGCCATGTCTCGGTGAAGCAGAGGAGATTGCAGTCCCGAATGTCTCTCTGGAACTTTATCCTGGCCCTGAGGTCATCAAGCTTGTTCTCCAGTGACTGGACGTTGGCGAGCAGGATGCTAGGCAGAGGTGTGCGGTGTGCACAAGCTCTCAGCCTGTTCCTGACGCCGGCTCGCTTACCTCTAGGCCGCCGCCGCTTCCTACCTACCGTCCTTAGCTCGGTCCTGAGACCTAGCTAGCTAAGATGAGGACTCGGCTGTTAGGGTTCGTTTAGCTAAAAGGTGCAGGTGAATGAATTTACTAAAGAAATCAAGAGAAACGCTCCAGGCGACTCAGTCACTAATTACTGTTACTGTACTTTTATTACAAGTATTATACTGTAAAAGCAACAGGATGCACTCTGCTTCAGCTCCTGTGCAGAGCTGATTATTAAATATGTGCAAACAACAGCATGTTTTCAGTCTCTTGCCACATCTATAAGGACAGTAACTTTAAAAAAAAAAAAAAAAAAGCTTGTACCTTGTAGCTCCTCATTAATCAGGAACTATGGATTAAAGTACTGTAGTGTACTGTAATACTGAAAAAAATGTAAGAGAAGAACTTCAGATCCTGAGTGTGTGAGGACAAAAGAATCAGCTTTATTTCAATTTTGAGGGATAAAATTTATATTTGAGTTTGATGGTTCTGTTCTCTTTGTGATTACAAGAGCTGCCCTCAGATTCAGACCTCAGCACCACCCAGTGACAGCAGACAGATCATCCAACATGTTCACATGTTAACTGCAAAATGAACTGATGAAAACAGTACAAAGGTTAAAGTACCACATGTGCTGCAGTGAAAGCTGCAGCTGTTTTATTGATAAAGTTAAACACACACACACAAAAAAAAAGGATTAATCACACCTGTAACTGTGTCACTGTATATCAGCATTAACAGGACCTTAGTTTGGTGTTTCACAAACCTGCTGATCTTAGACCTGCACAGCTTCCGTTTTAAACACTTGATGTACTCAGCTGCATGAAGAGCACGTTTGAGTTTCTCTGACACAATTAAATAAAACCTGATGAAAGTCAAAGGTCGTTACTTGTATGTTGAACTACAAACTTGTCATCTGGAATTCTTTCACAGTTTTTTGCACATAGTGGGTTATTTATCATAAAGTGATGCAGAGTTATTCATACCAGAGTAACCAGAAAGGATCATATATTTTTAAATATATAACTTTCTACAGGACTAAATATAATATCTTTATGTAAAAGTCCGGAGCCTCTGGGGAGTATCCGAGTATTTATAACATTACACAAAGCAAAGGTCTCCATCACAGTGTTCATGAAATGCTGGGTTTATCCATCTTCTGGGGCGGGCCTACGGAGGAGCTCTGAAGATTTCCCTGTGAGGGAGCTGCTGGTGAAGATCATGAGTCCTGCTTGATCAGTGCGATGAGCTTCAGTGTTCCTGGTGTTTCTTAAATGAAGTCTCTTTCAGTGGGTCAACAGAACTTCTGGCACAGGACAGCTGTAATGAAAAAAAGGGAAGTTTCTCCAAACCTCTGGACTCAGAAACCCAGCTTAGTCCTGATGGTCTCCCTCACTAGTTTCTCTCCAGGGTGAATGTAGCTGTTATACATAATATGGACTCTATTATTAAATGAAAACAACACATTAGACTACACTAATGAAACGTTCTGCTGCTGTTTTTAAAGTTTCCATGTTACCAGGCTGTAGACTAGAGATTTAAACAGTTTTAGATCCATTACACTCACAGTCTTAAATGTCAAAATCTCAAAGGACAGCGTTACATTTTTGGTATTAACAGTAACTCTGGGCCTCTGTGGGATGTGCAGATGATCTCATCGCTGTCTAAAAATGGATAAAAAAAAAGAAGAAGTGCTGAATCCTTCAATAACACAGAGTATTAGAGTAACAGGTATGTAGCATCGCTAACTAGCTAGCAAGAAGCCTCCAACACAGTGCGTATGCTAGCGGCTAATGTAGCAAACGAATTAACAACAGAGCGATTTATAAGATGATAAGCTGTGTGTCTTTTTTTATAACAGTGACATGGTTGTATTTACCTTAATTAAACGAGTCGTCAGTCGCGGTAAACCAGCAAAAAACTCGAACCACAGGTGCTACGTAAAAAGTGTAGGGGGGCGTGTTTGCGGTCATGTCCAGTGGGTGTGTGGGCGGGAGTGTTACACAGTCGCTCCACCTCAAGTCACTACTGCGCAGACTCTGGCTCCAAATTTGCAAGATGGCAGCCTCCACAAGCGGGATATTTTGGCTTCATTTTTGCACAATGGTAGGAGGCGGTGTCGCGTTGTCCATCTTTTATACAGTCATTGGTTGGGACTAACGCGTTATTAAGTAACGCGTTATAGTAACTACGTTATTATTGTGGTAACGTGCATGGTAACTAGTTATTATGCCAAAACCGGGAACGTGTTACTCATTACTGGGATTTAGATAGGCTCGTTATTCGTTACTTCGTGTGGTGGCTATCGCGGAGCTTCCACAGATTCAATAACATTAGCAAGTGGTGGAGGCCAGCAGGTGGATGAAGGAAAAGGAAGGCAAGAGGAGAGACCCTCAGGTGAACTGAACTTCAGGTAAGAAGTTATAACCTGCAGTCCATCTGGGTTAGATATGAACCAAGTTTAGGTGGAGTTTATTTTCGTTATGCTGACTTTTTCGTACTGCGTGCTAGCTAGCATGACTGAGTTTCTATACAACTGAGTGGGTGCTATGTTACTGATGTTGAACTTTATTTTGTTCATAAGGTTAATTATTAGAGTTGCCAACCGTCCCGTAAAAAACAGAATCGTCTGGTACTCAGAGAAAATATTACAGGTTTCGTATTGAGGTGAAAAGGAACACAGTTTGTCCCGGACTTCAACTACAATGAAAAAGACACAAAGCTGGAGTTATTCTGTGTTTACGCTGCACAGCTGCCTCTTCTTCTCTCATCCTCTCACCCTCCCTCTCCTGTTTCTACTTCAATCATGAAACTGATCAATGATCAGCTGATCGGCTTTTCTCTCTTGTTTGTTTATCGCTCACTTTGCGCCAGAAAGAGGAAACCAGCGGATGTCGCGGTAAACAACAGCAGCACGTTTAAGCTTGATCAGCTGTTGTTAGAATTTATTTAATATTAATTTCTAGTATCAGCTGATGTTTGCTGGAGCCACAGCTGTAAACCTGCTGGTCATGATATCGGTTTGGTTATGTGATGAGAGGGAAACATGAAGATGAAACCAGGAAATGTCCTTACTGAATCATCAGAGCTGTGATAGAGAAACAGGTTTACCTTTTAGTTAACATGAATGAGTTGAAGGGAAGTTATGAACTGTTTCTGAGAGACAAATAACCCCAGGATCCTTTTCTAAGTAGCTGACAGCTGGTAACTGTGCAGGGGCAGGTCTAGCAAAGTGTTGCCAGGGGTCCATGTAGGGCATTAAAAGGGAAAGGGGGGCACAAGGAAATACTTTCTTATTCTCATTTAAAATGTCTCACTTTTAAAAAAATAATTATCTGAGTCTTGCAACAAACAATTGATAGATTGATACATATATACCATCAGAACAGTGAACATCACTGTCACAACAGTGTTTATTTTCATTCAAAGGCTTTATGATTTTTGCTATAATGGTGGGCCCGGGACGATTTTTTTGTCCCAGTCCAGCCCTGTATGAAGCTCATCTTCAGTCTGGTGTTACCTACATCTTCCTATTCAGAAGGCAGAATTTCCGAGTTCTGAGTACAATCGAAAGCACCACGACTGCAGTTTTTGTGTTGGATGTAAAAAGCAGGCTAGGATAAAATCAGGTGTGGCAATCTTGCTGGGTATCCAGTTACGGAAGCAACACATTAACAAGAGAATTCTGAGTAAAACCAAAGTTACTTTCTGTTACGTGTCTGCAGGCTGCATGTTTTCTTTCCCTCCCCTTTTGTTTGCCATTCCCTTAGGTCGCAGACTGCAGGCTGATGTCAATCTGGGGACGTCCAATTAATTAGAGGAGGGAGGCCCTAATTGGACAAACCAGGAGTGAAGCCCTTGATAAGGAGACTCACCTGTGGCTGGGCGCGGCTCTCTTCCCTCCTTGAATTGTTTGACACATGTGTGACGTTTCCCTGCTGTCTTTCTTTTGTTTGATGATTGTGGTGGGAGTAAAGTGGACTAGGTAAGTTTGGGGACCCCATACACTTACTCACGTAGAGTCTTTGTGTTAGAAACACTAGGTAAGTAGGTTGGTGCCACCCATGTAATTTTGAGCTTGTTTTAAGTTGAGGTTTAGGGTCTTTCTCTCCTGTTTGTTGCTTTTCTAGGATAGTAGCTCAGCTCAGCTAAGTTTTGGTTTTGTCTTTTTGGTGTTTTTTTTTTTTTTGGCACAACCTAACTGTCCCTTTTCCCCCCACATTTGTTGTTTGAGTCTGGGTTGTTTATTTTGTGAGAGCGCCGCCATTAAACCTTTTTTCATAACACCTGTACTGAGTTTCCGGAGTTGTTGTGTTATCCCCTCCTGCCCTCGGGGAGACGTAACACTTTCCCTAGTAACTAGTTACTCTGAAAGTAACGAGTAACTTGAAGTAACTGAGTTACTTTTGATAGAAGTAACTAGTAATGTAACTAAGTTACTAATTTAAAGTAACTTACCCAACACTGGTTTTCACCGATTGAGAGAAAGCTAACTATACCGCTATTTGTAATGGCAGCCGCCATTTCACTTGTAGTCGTTGGAGATGCTAGTTCTCTACATTGGAGAACTGGCTGAAAATGTGTGGTCAATGCTTACATATGAAACAAGAATTACATGTTATCTTCTCTTCCTATGTACAAGAATAACTGGCTATAACTGGTATAGGTCCTCCCACATTCCAAAGACATGCATTTAGTCATGATAGGTTAATTGGAAACTCTAAAATTGCCCATTGGTGTGAATGTGAGTGCAAATGGTTGTCTGTGTCTATATCCTAACCCTGTGACGGATAGGTAACCTGTCCACGGTGTACCCTGCCTCTCACCCTAAGACAGCTGGGATAGGCTCGCAACATTGAAAAGGATGGATCGAGATTTTATATTTTAGCACTGCTTACTCTATGCAGGGGTGTCGAACTCCAGGCCTCAAGGGCTGGTGTCCTGCAGGTTCTCACCCTTGGTCAACACACCTGAATCAAATGATTAGTTCATTACCAAGCTTCTGGAGAACTTCAAGACATGTTAGCTGTGTCCCAATTCAGCGACCGCACGCTTCGTAGTACACATTTGTAGACCGATTACGTCACAGTGACGCGACAAAGGGTGTCTCTATTCGAAGTATACGGTGGCCCCTAGAGACGAAGCGCGTACAAACTCCCAAACACTTGCAAACTCCCAAACACTTGCAAACTCCCAAACACTTGCAAACTCCCAAACACTTGCAAACTCCCAAACACAACGTGCTCCAGGACGCTAGGGGCAGTGTTGAGCTTTTGTTACCTAGTAACTACACAAGCCAGGAAGTACCAATGACCGGATTTGGGCTGTATCCCAATTCATGGTCTGCAGCCTTAAAGGCCGCATTTTAAGGCCGATTACGTCACACACTTGACACATGAAAATACAACATTGTGGTATTAATGCGCAGTTGTTTAGAAACCGTTATGCTGTCTTGGCGAACTATATTTGTAACTTACAAAATGTAGTCACCGTAACATAAAAATCTGCTTGACATTTTAACTTCCAAAGAACCTCGGTTTAACTTGATGTTGCAAATTCCATAAAAACCTCACAATTAATGAACAATTCTAGGATGTAGTGAAAGTAAAAAAGTAAATGGCCAAACATAACAGTAAAATGATTTCACGTTTTTGAAAGATTTAAAACATTAAAAATTATAACTGGAACTTAATAAAATGGAAATGGACCAATTTTTTTTAACATCATTTGGTTGTGCCTGCATGTCATTGTGTGTGTGTGTTTTTTTTTTTTAATATAATTTAACATAACTTACACAACGGTAGGTTACAGATATTCTTTGCATCATAGGATAATTTACATACAGAGGAGAGGACCAACAGATTTGATTATAACATGTAGCTTTTATGAGCACACTCACATCTCATATGAATTTTACAATTAACCAGGCCCATCCAGATTTTCCCATGCTGACCCATTACCACATTCTGCCACTGTCACTGCAGTACAGGTCAAAATGGTACAGATTTGTACTTTATTTCAAATTGAACCTTTAAAGGGGCATTTCTGGACTTTTAAAGATCAGTATTATACTTTTAAGGGAACATTTTAAAAAAATGTACCTATAGGTACAAAAATGTTCTTCTCTCGTACCTCTATTTCTGAGAGTGCAGCGACACAACGAAGGCTGTCCCAATTCAAAGGCAGCTCGAAATGCGGCCCTCAAATGCGCCCTTAATTTCCCTGAATTTTAAGGGTGGGTCGGTGTAGACTTTATGGCCCAACATATCCCAGATTTCATAGCGCGGCGGTGGTGTGGATAATTTCGCCGAAAAAAACGGCGGAAGAGTAAACTTTCATAAGTAAGTACTGAATATTATGTCACTTATTTATGCGCAAATGTTTTTATAATGAAGAACATTAAAACATTACTGTTGGCCACATGTCGGGAAAGTTATGTGACATTATCGATGTTTGTACTAACTTGGTTTTAAAGCCTTTACTTCAAAATATACGCCGTTCAATAGTTGACTTTAATCTTACAGAGAATGTGATGATTTTATGGATAATTAAAGTCAGTCATATATCCACAAACACAACAAGCTGAAAGTCAGTGATGCTGCTCGGTTTGCAGTCCTGAATATCACGGCACAAGCAGGATCCACTGCACTGTTAATGTTAGCTATGTTTTATTGCTGCCTCTGTTCGGTGGTGTCGAGCCAAACGGACTTTGACGTGTGTTTGAACGAGCTGACGGTTCACTCGTTAAGCTGAAAGAAAGATGCTTTAATCACAGGAGTCACACTTGTGTCCACTGTGTCATCTGGGAACTCTTCTTGTTTCGTAATAACACAATCCTCCTTCTTTTGTGCTGTTTTGTAGCAGTGTATACACCCGAGACTGTCACCTGCACTCTCTCTCTGTTTCTTTCTCTCTGATTGTGTAACAAAAGTATGAACATTCATTTATAAGTTACACTTGTGTTTGAATCCTGCAGCTTATCACACATTTGATTTCCATGTGTGACAACTGCAAGTGTCCAGAGTGAGGACAGACTGAGGGACCCACTGCTGCACATCATCTGTGAGGCTTTGCACCCCTGATGATCCACCAGGACAAACTCAGCAGTGTGTGAGGAAGAGGAGGAGGAAGAGCCAGCCGCAGCTGACAGATGGAGAGAATAGACAGACTGTTCCCTGTTTGTGAAGGACTGCTAGAAAAGTTTAATATAACTAATTGTCTGTCCTGAATCAGTCTTATTAGGTAATGTTCAAATAATTTTATCATTGCAGTGTTTTCAGTGTGGGAGAAAGTACTCAGGACCTTCAAGTTACACACTATGAAAGGCAGCAACAAGTGTAATATTCAGAAACCTAAAGTATGTATCAGCAGCAGAATGGACCTAAAAATAAATGTTTGTTTCAGTTCTGAAGCTTTGAGTATTTTGAATTAGTAGTACTGCTGTGTTTGTTGCATCATATTGTTGTAATTGTTTATATGCTTTATATATTCTGAGGTAAGTTGATCTATAGTGTTACATCATATTCTATAAGGATGTTATGTGTTTGTAGACTTTCTGCCCAGTTTGGACCATTTAGCAGAAGTCAGCCTGTTTAAGGCTCTGATATCTATTCTGTATGACTTAAAGCAGTTATGACATGGTCTGATTTTCTCACCCATTAAAGGAATATTTCATATATCAGTCTACTCTTCATTTTATCAGAAACAGTTTTCACAGCTCGTAAATTTTCCTTTTACACATACGTGTAAGCATTGAGCCAAATCTTTACTGAAGCTCAGTATTTGACACAGAGTTCAAGCTTACTGCTGTAATAAATCATAATAATAATAATAATGGATACTTTATTGATCCCCATGGGGAAATTACTTGTTTTTCTCTGCATTTGACCCATTCACTCAGTGAAGCAGTGGGCAGCCCACTAAGCAGGCGCCCGGGGAGCAGTGTGTAGGGACGGTACCTTGCTCAGGGGTACCTCAGGGTAGCCGTTAAGTGGATTCGAACCGCCGACCTTCCGATCATGGGGCGACCACTTTACCTACTGAGCTATCCCTGCCCCTAATAATACATATAATATTGGCCATATTATATTTACATTACCAAAGTGAGATGACTAGTCTCATGAACAGTATTAGCTAATTGTTATTTACTAATTAATCTTAAAATGACTCTTCAGTAAAGAAATGAAGCCCAACAATCATGTTTTTACAGTCCCGTGGTCTCAGCCTCAGATACTCAACAAATAAAAGTGATCTCATAAAAAAAAACAAAAAAACAAAAAAACATTTCTGACAGAAATGTTCCTTCAATGCATTCACATTCTTCCAAATTCAATCTGCTGTACCTTGTCAAGCATGTACATTTTTAATTTAGGCAATCTGTATTTCTGTCTCAAGGCTGTATTTCACTGAGCCTCCATTAGGGGTCAGCGGTCAGCTAAGCACCGGTACTCCCTCCGGGTTCGGATCGCTCTTTTCGTGTGTCGTTGACTCCACTGACAGCTCCTCCGGAAGTCCCTAAGAGCTCCTGTCGCTTTATCTGTGAACAAAAGGTTTTTCTGGCTTTGTTTTTTCTTCTGTCAGTAAGAAAAAAAGTAGCCCTAGCCGGTGTCAGATGACAGGAGGAATGGAGGAATTTCATAACGGAAGCGAGGTTAGTCCTGATCCGAATTCACCGTTTTCACCAGTGACAGCAGAAATGAGCTAGCTAGCCACTCCCAGTGATAGCGGCGATTTTTTTTAATGCAAACGTCCTAAAATCAATAAATATAATTTATAATATTCAAAATAATCTGCTGTTGCTTTTACTGCTTAATGTGTTGTTAAAAATAAACGTTTACGTGCTCCAATAAGGTTAAATCTGTTGCTAAAAAGTGTTGCTAAAGTGATCCTATGGGTCACTTTAGCATTTTTCCATAAACGTATGTTTATTTAACTAAAGTCCTGTCATGTTATCTTTATTATGACCTGATGATCTGCTTTCTCTATTTTAGGGCTCATTCAATGCAGAAGAAGCTGACACCATAGTCAAAGAAGTAAGGTTTACTTTTATATGCAGCGTTATAAATCCCTTTAATGTCTTAACCCATTTTGCGCCACAGTGTCGTCATGTTTTTCAGGTCTTTATTAAACAAACACTGATTTTGTTCTTTGGGGAGTAAAACAAAAGCACATTTAACATTTTCCCAAGTATTAAGTCATAAAAATAGAAGTTTCAACAGCAGGTTGTTATGGAGAGATGCTTCGATTGTGTAGTAAACGGTTTAGTTTGATTGACTAAAGATTAATAATTAAATCTAGCCATGTAAACAGCTCAAATACACTCCTATTTTTAAATGTAACTTTTACGCGTCATTCATTTTTGCACATAATTTAAAGCTTTTTGATTTGTGTTTCATTGCTAAGCTTGCGTAGTTTTTCTGTGCTCCTGGGAAAATTCAAGATAATAAAAAAGTATCTTTAAAACCTCAGAAAAACCTTCAGAAACAAGCTGCACTCACTGCCTCTTTGTCTCAGTCTCCTCGGGCGCCAGCAACACCGGCTGACTAACACATGACTCTGAGCGCTGTGATGCCGTTTCTCTGTGTTTGTGTCAGTGCATTGAGAACGTCGTGGGCGGCGGAGACTACAGCCAGAGTCAGGTGAACAAGTGGACGGCGAACATCGTGGAGCGCTGCCTCACGCAGCTCGTCAAACAGGGCAAGCCGTACAAGTACATCGGTGTGTATTTGTTACTGTTAGAGTTAACCTTTTCATGCTCTTATGTTTGCCCTCCTATGAATTGTCACTCAAAAACAAGAAAGTCCCAGGGGGCCCAGCCAATCTTAAATCTTCACTCTCATGTCAATCTCTAATCTCTTCTAAAAATAGAGGAGGGTAATGGATTCACTTGAAGATTTAACTCAAAAAACATAAAAATCTCAGACTGTTGGCTTTAAACTGTTAAAGTGTTGAGGCCAATGTGTGATCCAGCTGCCACTCAGATACAAACTTCATTGCTATATATATATATATATATATATATATATATATATATATATAAACTAATACGTTTATATAAATCAATTTCACAAATTTCTGCAATACCAGCCCACCAGGGGGCCCTGTACCACATGGAAACAGTTTTGTTTGTTTTGTTTTGTTTTTAACATAAAACAGTTACTGTAGAGGAAAAAAATCAGCTGATCCAGAGATGTTTTTAAAAAATCTTTTATGTGTTTGTCCTCGTGGGGTAAAATAATGAAACCAGATAACATAAAGAGACGCTTTAAAACTAATTCTTGTGACTTTGTTTGTGCACAGTGACGTGTGCTGTGATGCAGAAAACAGGTGCCGGCCTCCACACAGCCAACTCCTGCTACTGGGACACTGCCATGGACGGTATGTGTTGATTTTGGGGTGTTGTTCCCCTCCTCGATGTGCGACTATAGACGTTTTCTCATTGGTTTTTCGTGTCTGTAGGGAGCTGCACGGTGAGGTGGGAAAACCGCACCATGTACTGTGTGGTCAGCGTGTTCGCCGTGGCCACCGCATAGAAAAACGCACACACATTAATGAATCCACGAGGAGTGCAGTGTGCTCTTGTGACCAGCAGGAGGACACCAAGTGCCACAGAGCCTTCACCCGTACAGCTGTCTGTGCCTTCTGTCAGCTCCCTTAGACCAGTGAGCTCTGAGCAGCAGCTGCAGTGGCTCAAACAGCTGTATGGCTTCAGTTTCCAGCCTTCAGGTGCATGAAACGCCTTCATCGTAATGTATTTACTCCCCTCGCGCCACCGCCGTGCTTTCATAGCTTGATGTTCAGCTGCATTTATCCCAGACGCCTGACAGCTTGCTGTAAAACGACACGTTCAGTCAGGTCCTTCAGTGTTTTGTCTGTTTGTGAATCATGTAGATGAGAGAGAGAAAAGACACTTTTTGTACTCGAGCTGCAGGATAATAAACACGAAGACATTTAAGAACGAGCAGCAGCTTCCCCTCGTCTTTCTTTACACTAATAAAAGCGTAATTCTGTTTTATTTTTTCTGCTTATTTATGATCCCATTGATTTTATCCTGCTTTATTTTACATTTTTATATGATTTTAGCTACTTTTTGTTTTTTTTCTTTTCCTTGAATAAAGATTTGTTTATATAATGTGTTTATTTGTAGCATTTATCATTTTAGGCTTCTTTTAGTTAAACAGAACAGTTATGAGATGCTTTAGCAACAGTGTTTTAAGAATCTTCTTTCATTTAAATAAAGTAAACCTAACTGATTATACAAATATGTCTTATACATTTTTTCTCTGAAGTAAAATAAAGAAGTATTTAGCCTATTTAATATTTAATTTAAAACCTAAAGGAATAATATTTTATAGTTGTTTCTTTTATGAGTTGATTGCAGGACTGTTTTGTTTTTGTTTTTTTAAGTTTAACAAACTTAGAAAAGTAAAATATTTTCCTCTGTAGTGCAATGACAGGGAGTTTACAAGCGCCTCGAATTTGTGCCGAAACGCAGCAGCTCTCAGCACCGACTGGAGAACCGGGTTTGACCCGTTTTTCACTGGAACAAAAGATTATTCATGTCTGCCTTGCACCAGTGTCGCAGACAAACGTCAGATGTCGCCATTAAACTAGGACAGCTTTGCTAAAGCAGGGATCAGCGTTCTGCTGTGACACCATTTCCACCGATCGATCTACCTGTGGAGCAAAGTAGTTAAAATACCAATAAAGACCTACTTTAAACATCCATCAGCACTTTGTTCTACATAAATCAGAGAGGGGTCTAAAGCTGTGGCTTAAAGCTCCTGTTTACTGCTGGTAAATTTCCACCAGGAGCTTTATGGGATATCATCTCAAAAGGAATTCAGTTGTAGTCTTGCAAACACTGACCCAGTCTTTAAAATAATCTTATAGGCTGAAAAGGCACGTTTTTACTTGTGAACAGGTAGCAGACTTTAGTCTTTTATAATCCATTTAGAGTGTGGTGAGAGTTACTAAGTATGTGCACACAGACACACAAGAGTACCTGTAGACTTTTACACTAATTATAAATTCTACATGTGTTGTTGTTTTCGCACATAAACTCATCCTGCCAGCCTGGTGACATTAGACTAGAGTCCTGCTGATCTTAAAATAACCAAGTCTGTTTACTGAAGCACGGTTTTAATGTGTTTGTACTTTCTTGTGCTACTTTGTTCAGTTGTGACATATTTTGGATTTAAATTTTGTGCAAATTATCACAGTTTAACTGAAAGTCAGTTAAACTTCATGGATTTTGAGTCTATTTCAACAACTTTGGTGCAAATCAAAGGGACAGCGTTGACAACAATCAGACAATCAAAAAAAAAAGAGGAACGGCTTTGAAGTTGGTGGCTCTCTCTATATTCCTCCTAACTATTTTTCTTTAGTTTGCTTTTTTCTGCTTGTAGCTTGAGATAGTACCTGTGTGACCTGAATGGGTTGCACAGATAGTCCAGCTCCAACAGGATGGCACAACCATGCTCAACATCACAGGAAGGATGCCCATGTTCCAGCAAACCCTCATGTGTGGAGGAGATACCAGGAAATGAGCTGTTATGCAACGAGAGCTGAACAGGGCTGTAGAAGAGCATGAACCCAGCAGTGTTTGTGCCTCATGTGCATGTTTCTAACCAGACTGTCAGAATGAGACTCTATGAGGGTGCTGGGCATTGTGGACAGTGTGGCCATATTAACTAGATGGGTTGCCAACATTGACCGGAGGGCATTTTTTTTGTTATTACATTAATAATATGTGTTTTCTTGTTCTTTTTTAGAGCACTTGCACTCATGCACGCTATGCAGAATCAAAACTGGATGCATAGTACACTCACAGAGAAGTATAACCGCAGTTATAAAAGTGGAAAATATCTTTCTTAGATTGCAGAAGCAAAGCGGGAAACAAACACAGAGACTTTTTCCCTCGGTGCAGACGTGGATCGAGTAACTCACCACACAGTAGGACAGCTGACTGTGAGAGAACTGTGTCTTCAACGCATTGCCATTAGTTTCACGATTTTCGAGTAGGGCTGCGCTTTGAAAACTAGCTGCACAAGCTGGTGAATGACCTTTTTTTGCATGGCTCCTTCCTCCCTGTCCTCCTCAGACGTGCTGGTTACTGTTGCAGAAGCACTAAACTACTGTTAACCCAATAATTAAACTGAGATCATACTGCAAAAAGTTAGCAGCAATACGGATGTTTACGTTTTCCATTATTAAATTGTACAAATTAGTGCAACTTAATTTGACTTTATCAGTTGGTTTAATAAACTGAAACTGTAAAAATGAGAAACCTTTAAAGTCTTGAAGCTTGACAACTAGTAACCAAGACCTCAGAAGTTTTCTTTAAATTGAGTTTTTCGTCCATGTAACATTTTAAAATGTCTTTACTTCATTAAACAGTTCATGCTGTACATTTAGCTTTAGAGGCTCTGGAGAAAATGTATTCATTATTTAAATACCAACACGTTGTTGATTAAAATCTTTCACACAATGATGAAACCATTTGGAAAGGAAGACCTCGCAGTCAAAGCACTGCATTCTCCTGCAGAAACAGAATCAAAGGTGTGTTTTTTTTCCTGCAACATGAAAAGAACAATTCATTCTCTATTAAAAAAGCAACAAAAGAGCATATTCACAAGTGTCCTTCAGCGAAGTTTGAACAAATTGAAGCGGTCATTTGTCAGGAATGCAGTGAAAAGTCAGGAAGTTTAAATTTAGTTTAGTTTTTATTAGACATTATGAGTTAAGAAATATTTTCAGCAGATTCCAAAAGTTTTTTCATTTACTGTTTAAAAAGAAAAAAGCAGTGAATCCAAAATAATTACAGCAGGGATGTTATAGTAATTTTACTGCATGGGCCACACACATCCCACTTTGATGTGAAGTGGGCTGAACCAGTAAAAACGTGATAAACGTGTAGAAAATTCATTCAAAGAAAATGTCTTTGTACTTTGGGATAGTATGGATGGCAATGAGTGGTGGGAGTCATTATCAGTAGGAAAAACTACAGAACTTATGAAAATGCTGTTAAAGTTCAACATCTATCCACTAAAGCTGTCCAGGCTTACGTTTGATGCCCCTGACTTACAGTATGACAACAATATAGACATCTGATGTCTGAAAAGAATGACAAAAAGAACAGCAATAACCAAAATGTATAATAATTATCATGAAATATACCTTTTAAGAGTTTTGAACACTGTAATCAGCTAAATATGAAAATAAAAAGGTGGAACTACTTTCTCGTCTCCTTTGAGGATCTTTTTGACTATCGTCAAGAGATTGAGTTTGAGTTTTTTCATTAAAGGATTGAGAGCAATTTTAAATGTGTTTACCTTTGTGGTTGATTATTTGACAACAAGCAGTCTCACATGGTAAAATGAACTTTAGGTGACAGAGCCTCTATTAGTAAATCCAACCATGCATATAACCCAGATTTATGCCACAGCTCTCCTTTTCTTATAGCAACACCACCCAGACCTCTGAAACAGACAGACCCTTCTCCAGAAAGCACTCCAGCAGGTAGCCTTCTGCTCCTTCCTGTTCTTGGATTGGATCAAACAGCTATTCAACTTTTTTAGAGAAATCAGGAAATAATCACACAGTAGAAGATTGCTTCTGGTTGGTCCATTTTTTTTTTTTTTTTATCAAAACAAGCTAAACAAAACATTTCTAGCCATAAAAGTCTTTGCCACATTTCTGCTCTCATAGAAAAAACACGGCAGCACAAAAGCATAAAGCATCCTGGAGCTTGTTCGGTCCATGGAGAACGTTTGCAGCAGCCAAAGCTTTAAAGGCCTCCACCTCTTCCCTCATACTGTTAGGGAATTGAAACCGCCTTTTAAGAAGATGAATCCACTTCTGGCACAAAGGAAAATCAATGAGGTGGAAACAAAAAAAAAAAAAAAAAAAAAAAGACGAGAGAAAACATTCTGAAAGTGGCGGTTTCACTTGTTGATGGAACAAAAAAGGAGAAGACAGTAACCTAGAGAACGCCACAGGGTTTATTTTGAGTAACAACTGTATCTTTGCAGAAGTCTGCGGTGAAGACGTGATGAGAAGCTTGTTCCCGTCACCGATGAGCTGCCACTTGTTCCAAATGTAAATTTGTTCTTTTTTCAGAGGAAACTTGATAACTTATAATCAAGCAGCTACTTGGAAAGTTCCCCTTTTTTTTTATCATGATCTAGCTGCTGTTTCTGATTTTCTTTGTTTTCCTAGAAATTTTCTTTATTGAAGATGAACTTGACATCAGCAGCTGAATGAGACATACACTGTTTCTCCAGAGATGTCGCCAGCTGAGGCGGACCGCACAGGAACACACCAACTTTAGATCTGCAGGCACAAAACACCCCAACACTTTGATTATAGATATTGGTATTTATAGCATTCATCAGAGCAACAGTCATGGCTGTATTCCACTCAGTGGTCACACTTTAATAGCTTCAGAAAGAATCAAAAGGCAATGAATTAGCAGCAAAACTTCACCTGCATTTTGCTGTTTTGCAAACAATTCAAAAGTTCTCACAGAATAACTGAATTTGTGTATTTGTAAGTCTGTGCTTTAAATACTTACTATTTCCTACAGGCAGTTAAATCCAGTGTTATAAAAAGATCCCAGGGACCCCATTTAAATAGATGTACTACACATACCAGCATTAAAATTTCAAGAAACAGGAAATGGATGAAAAAAATAAATAAATGTTAGGCGCAGAATGTGGCAGTAAGTTTGTACAGGCCTGCAACTAAAGATAAAATACAGATGGATAAAGAAAGATAAAAATCCATACTGGATTAATACACTGAGTGTTTTCTTATTTACCTAATTTGTTATTGGTAAAACTTTAAAAACAGTATGAAATGACCTTTAAAGTAACGAAAAGTGGCACCAACTTGGGAGATACTGCTAATAAAATAGTTTACACAATTACAAGGAGAAACACAATTTATAAAGTTTATATTATCACAAAATATAACTTGTACATGCTGAAGGTCAGTCTGACTAAATCGTTTTACCTTAATACATTATTGGTAACGTATACAGTGTGCCGGACTGATATTTTATTGTTTTGAGAAACTTTTTCCTTTGATGTACCGAACTGTATCATACAGGTATGCAGGAATTGTAAAGTTCGTTGACTAACCAATTAATGTCTTATCAGTATTAAAGGGTGCTCTACAAAATGAAGACTCTCCTGTTTATGTCTTTGAGTATTTAGCAATATGCAAGCAGTTATATATTTGTTATTTACTGCATCAGAAAACCTTGACTTTTTACGTAACTATATGTGATATTTCACTCTGAGCTGTAATGGACCTAATGTACGACACAGCATGATATTAATATTCTCAAATAAAATTACAAAAATCTCTACTAAATAAAATACTTGAGTAAATCTACTCAGTTTTAAAGCTGCCTAAAATTAGGCAAAGTGGAAGAAAATATGCTGACCCATTTCATTCTTTTATAACTGAGATTGGTATGATGTGCTGACCACTTCTCCCAGTTTACCAGAGATGAGTTTAATAAGATAAGATAAGATAACTACATTTTCAGTCATTATGTAGTGAAGAGGTAACAGCAGTTCTTGAGTAGATGAGATCATGGACTGTGTTTGCTTATGGAGAGATAATAACGTTAAAGAGGCTCACCGAGGGTGCTGCGAAGTAATATTGGTAAACTCATTGTCCCAGTTAGGTTTCCCGTAAAAGGTCTTCTGCTTCAGTCCGGTGATCGGATCATTTTCTGCCTCATGGTGAACACGGAAATGAGCCGCCTGTTAAAGGAAATGACAGATGGATGTCACTTTTTTTCTTTTTATGACTTTTTGCTTAATTTAAGAACCACATGCATTAAACCATAACATAAGAAGATTTCTTCAATCACAAAAAATGGTATTTGTTGTCAGTTCAGCCCACAGAAATAAAAATTTATATCAGTGCCTTCATACCTCCTGCTCCTTCCAGCGGGTGAGGTAGATGTTGTAGCTGAGGAAGCCCATCATGTTCTTCTCCGTCATCTGGCCCTCCAGGGACTGCAACAGGTCTGCAAACCACTCGAAGGCTTGGGTCTCCGGACAGAGCCAGTAGAAGTAGATCTGGCAAACAGTTTATTAACCTGACATTCAGACTTACTTACATTTATCATTTATTTTTTGGTTCATTTCAAACACTCTTATTTCACACTTTTTAACTCAAAGCCTTCAGTAAATAGTTTCACAGCAAAATGGATATGTAGCATCTAGCATTTCTTCCAGACAGATGTTGTAGATAATAATTTTTATTTTTGTTTCATTATGAACGCTTCATGTGGGGCTTATGTGATATGGTTAGTTTTATTTAAACACATTTTTTTTAATTTAAAGTTCTCGCTCACCTTTTTGGTAAAGACATCTTGGTTGTTCTGGATGCGTTTGTACCACACAGATTTGAGGATGGAGGCAAAGGGAGTCACTCCAATTCCTGCACCCACCAGCATGACCACCTCATAACCAAACACGTCTTCACTGGCGGTACCAAACGGGCCATCTATGGCCACCCTGACAACAAAATATACACAAAATAATCTTATATCCTGTTTTTACTCTGCTCTGTGCTTTCAAGTCAAGCTTTATTTACCCAATAAAACTTTGATTATGTGTATTTATCTCAAAGATTAACTTGCTAACTTGCTTAACATGTGGATGTATTGGGACTTTTAGCCCCACACCCTAACTAAAGACCCATGGGCTCTGTGGCTTAACCCACCACTAACTAAATCTGACATTTCCAATGTGCAACTGTTGCTAAAATGTGAGCAATTAAGATATTTTTTGTCCCTCAGAGAGACAATGCTACTTGCTTGGTAATGCTACTGTATGTTTAGTCACTGTCATTGTTCACATTTATGTTTGTGTGTAAAATTAAGCACTCACGTATTGGACGTACAAGTTCCTAGTACTTCATTAGATTTATTAGGTTAATGCTAATTTCCAGAAAATCTTTATTATGTTGAATATATGAACACATGATCTTCTTCTCTGATGTTTTTTTGCTAAATGTTTTGACCCTGTTAAGATTATAAGAGATTCCATTATTTATTTATTTAGTTGTTTTTAACAAGATAATTGTGATGGCCCAATAATTCATGATGTACATCACAAGATCTAAAAATTGAACATTTTAATTACAATAATGATTTTACTTAAGTGACTGTAGTGCATAGTGAGTTTTTCTTTGTTTATTCTCTTATTTGTCTGTGTTATGGCAAATTAATTAAGCTTAAGTTACAAATTTGTGGAACTGGAAATGGCTTGAGTAACCAACATTATACTGAGATTTACACAAGGAACTATACAGAGCATGAGCATGAGAGCCTCCTCTTGATGTTAAAGGGCTGTACTAAAACTTGTTTTATCACCTTTTTATTACAACGTGATAATGTCAGATTGTTATGGTGTCTTTTTAGGAAGTTGTATCCAAAAAATTCAAAATGTATTGTGCAGCTCTGCCCTTTCATATGACATATTAATCAATATGTTTTTTTGAAAGATTTTTTTCAAGGTCAGCTTTGACCTTTGGTGCTAACAATAAAGATAAGGTCAAATGCTTGAAAAAGATATCTTGAAAACTGTGGACGTTAAACTGCTGAAAAAAGACATATAACATATTGTCTTCCTTTGGACGGAGAAATATTTGCGATGTTGCCATGCTATGCCTCCAAAAGTGGCTGAAGTCTGCACAACCTCCAGCAGACATGCAAAGAGGCATGGTGCATTGCCATTTTGAATGAAGGCTGCATACATGACTTCAGTCTCAAGCTAACTGCCATTTTTTTGCATCTGCTTTGGCAAATTCTAGAAAAAAATCTAAGGCCAGTTATATAATGTGTATATATTTTTTAAATATTAGCTTCTTTTTGTTGTCATCTAGAACAGCTATTTGTTTGTTTTGCCTTCAAGCAACTTAAATAATGACATAATTTCAGGATTATTAAGGGATAATTGAAGACTTGGTCACTGTGCTGTTGTCTAGCAAGTCCAATCAAGGTCTATCCAAGCAAACAGTACACTGGCCTTAAGGTGATTCGAGGCAGCAGCTCAAAATAAAGGCCTCCTTCTTTCATTGTCTGGTCTATAGAAAGGAATTAGTGCTCAAATTTGCACAGCAGGACCACTGTGAAAAGATGGTATTCTTAATATTGTATGATTTTTACTGTTTGTGCCTCTCTACTAATTTCTTATGTGAGGGAAGAGAAACAGACATACACAATAAACCTCTCAGGGCTGTAAATGAAACCCCTCCTGCCAACTTTTCAAAGGCGCGCTGGACAGGCAGCAATCAACTGTAATCACAAGCAATTTAAAGCACAATTTTCCTCTGTTGTCAATCTTTCCTACTTCGGCAGTTTCCAGGCCTCCTGAGGCTCATTTTTGTCCCCTCCACAGGCCTCGTACAGCGCCTGAGTCCAGTCCCCGACAATACGGATGTGAGCACTGAAGTAGTCCTCCTCAGGGGCTGAGGTCAAAGTGAAGGGGTGCCACTCTAGCCTGGAGACAGATGGACACTGAATGAAGACGTACTGTCCCACCTCCATACTGAAGCCTTTCCTCTTCATCTGTAGTTCCAGTGTCTTGGAAGGGTGCATAACCACCTGAAGACCAGGTACAGGGACAATAGAATTATAATTACAGTTATTTATTCAGCCTTTTTGACCACATAGTAGCTATTGAAAGTAAATACAGTTTCAAGTAGTAATAATTTCCATGGCACAACTCTAAAATCCTTTGTGTTGTTACCTGCTGTGTTAAGTGTAATCTGCAGTTGTAGTATTAGTGTAATAATGCAGCTAAAAGTCAACCTTTTTTGAAAGACATGCATTTTTTAATCATTTTTCTTCAGATATTTAGTTGAAACAAGCTTGGTGGAGCTCCTAAAAAATGTATACCAGTGTAACTGAGGCAGGACCGACCTTAGTAATGACCACTTTTTGATGGGATCGGTAGATGCGGACGATCCTCTCACACACATACAGGATCATGGGACCCAACACCCACTTCCATGTCTGAAGAAGGGGAAAATATTGGATGAAGTACTTTTCTTAAAAGCCTGAGAAGAGATGCAACTTGCTGAGTGTTTGGGCTGGTAAGAAGTTTAGAAATTCGAAGCTAACCCCAGGTGGGTTTCCAGCAAATTCTGGGACAGCACAGTTGGAGCCATTTTTACCCCAGTCTTCAAACTTGTCGGAGCAGTTTTGAGGTTTATTTGTGTCCAGGCTGGCCACCGTCTGTCCTCGCACAATACGCCTACAATCAGACACACACAGAGAAAAGATGAGCACTTAAACATGTGTATCAATGATTATTTGAAGAGAGACCTGGGAATTTAGTTTAACTAAATTAATTTAATGGAAATTATATTATTATAAACTATGTAGACAAAATTACTGGGCCAGCTGCACATTACACCTACAGGAGCTGCATGACTATGGAAAGCAATGCCATGGGGCTCCCAGTGATTTCAGCGAGATTTGTAAAATCAAACATTTCTGAAATAGCGTTTGAAAAGACAGACTGCATGGCTTGATGGTTGAGTTTGTGGTTGGTTGAATCCGTGGTCATGGGACTGTATGAAAGAGCTGAATTCACAGACTAAGCGGCATGGCCCAATATTTTTGTTCACACAGTAAATTTGTAAATCCTTAAAACTAAGTGTATGATTTATAAAGCTCAATCACAGGTAAGTACAAATTTTACCAGTTTAGAGACTGATTCAAGACCAAGTCAGAGTAATGACAGTTCAAGAATCAAATAGTATTGACTATTAGTTAAAACTGTGATCAGTATAACATGTGTATGAGTTAAAGACCAAGATCAAGCCCAAATGTCCAAATCAAACCGCTAGTCCTGAAAAATTATGTGACAAAACTGCAGTTCACTTGAGGCTGGGAGTCAGAAGGGAGCCAGTTCACATAGACTCCTATGTTACATTGCCCAATGGTATAGCAGTATATACCGTTGGTATATATCACTTCTGGCTCCAACAAGTGCACTAACATTAAGGATAGAAACATAAAGTTGTGGCTAGATCCAGTCTGGTCAAGACAGAAACCAAGTAAATCATTTGTAATAAGCTCATTGAGGGCAAAATACTCTAAGAGGAAATACGTGTGGCTAAGTGTTTCAGGTCAGAAAAAGACAACTAATGGCAGTCCTTTTATGGTTGAAATTTTGTGCTATCTTACGCATAGCCGTGAAACACCAGTCCAATGAAGAAGATGATGAAGAGATGATGCGTGTACCAGAACACCTCAAAGTATGACCTGCGGATGACCTCCATAGATGAAGTGATGATGAGGATGAGTGCTAATGTGATGGCCACACCTGTCAGCCCAGCGACGGTGGTGAACATGACAATGGTAGGATTCTGTAAATGCAGTTTACAGATGACATTTTGAGAAGATTTTCTCTTTAAAAAGGCCAAACAGATGATTAATCTAGAGTGGGATGAAGTCCCAGGTCATCGCCTCAGTTTTTCAGTTGCTTCAGTTGTAATGACACACCTCATGTTTGTTGACTAACTTCCCTCATTTACTAAATGGCTGTTTTGTCATACTTCCCTATATCACAGAGGTTGATTGTTTAACACAAGGTAACAAGAAGGAAACAAATGTTAGAAATGTTGGAAAGCGGAATTTATAAAATGAAATGGAAAGCCTAAAAGTCTCTAAAGAGTCAGCTGGAATGTTGGTCAATTAAAATAGGTTAGCACTTAGCTAACCCCAATTAGCATCGATGGTCAAGTTAAAATCACCAAATCTTATGTACATCTGAGGAAGTCAAACATGTTTACTCCACACAGAAAGGCCCAAGTCAGGATTTGAACCAGGAACGTGGTTGCTGTGAGGCAAAAGTGCTTGCCAAACCACCGTGCTACCCTTTTGCAATTCTTGGATCACTGTGAAGGCACCATGTCTCTGACCTCTGACCACTCTTCATCATGTGCACCAAATATGATCACTTTTGTTTTACTCCTAGATTGTCTTTCTGTGGGAGTTTGGACAATTGTGCTATTTTACAGTAAGAAGACGTTTTTAAGCAGTAATTAAAATGTATTGGTAATATTGCAGAAAAACAAAACAAAAAAAACATTTCCCCATTTTGTACTGTAAGTACACTGTACTTTTTGGGCTTGGGCTGTTATGGAGTTGCTTAACCTTGCCTACCTTCCAGGTAATTTACAGGAAAGTAAACACTTCTTTCTTGTACACTCCTTTTGAAAGTTATGTTTGAACAGTGATTGTTAAAGAAAAGAAAGACCTGCAAGTTTTGATGGTATTTACTTTTTCTTGTATGTTGGTAAGGAAGAACGGTCCTTCATGGGGGAATTACACCCTTCGTTGTGGGCGGTACCACATTTTAAAATATTTTCATGTGCATGTTTTGTCTTTTTCGGAACCTCAATCTTTCTTTGTCTGAAAGAATGAGGTTTATGTTCTTTTTGTTTTTTTGCTTATATCAATTGTCAAAAGTTTCTGTTTTGGCTTATGAACAATTGTATTTGAGAAACAGTATCATTAAAGATGAAATTTCACAACTGATCTTGAGGTTTTTTTAAGAAAAAGGGAAGTTTGCCAGATGAAGTAATACTACTCAATACAAAATTTAGTAAGAAGTTGCAGAGATTTCAAGACATCATTGCAATACAAGAAAACTCAGCTCATATGACTAATCTCACCATTATTTTTGTACTAAAAAGGAAAAAATGAGGGCAGCCTGGCAATGGCAACAACTCACCGTCTCATTTGTTCTGATGGGGTTGAGGAAGGCGGCGTTGTCCCCATTACCAATTTCTGACAGAACAAAGGTCAGAAGGCTGGTGTTGCGATTGAGCTGGGCGTCCATAAAAAACTCAAAGTTAAACAGATGTGCAATAATGTGCACAGCTACAAGAAACAGAGAAAAAGGAAAAATATCACTATAAATATTCAGTGCTTTTCTCCAAAATGTATACAGTTCTGTTTGGGCAGACATTACTGCATAACTACTCATTAAATGGTCATAAGTTAAAGTTAGATGCAGGTTTATTATTAATCATTACTCAGTGGGATATACAAACTCACAAACTCATCTGTATATTCCACTGACCAGTTTAGTCAGTTTATCAACCTCAAGCTATGTCAAAAAATCTATCTTAAAACTTTAATATGCTTTAAATCATTGCTATCATTAGTTATGGGGTAATGATTGCTCCAACCCCTTTAACATGTTAAGAAAAAAGAAAAATTACCTGTATGGAAGGCAATCATGTAAGCCACCAGTTTGTGAAAAGTTAGGTTTCGATCTAGTTGGCGAGCTGCTGTGCGGCTGCAGCACTGAATTTAAACGAGAAACACACAAAAATAAATTAATAAGCGATGAATATTAAAGCACAAGCAAATACACCACTACAGCATTAATAAGTATGGTACACCTGTTCAACTATTGGTTAACAACATCTACTAATCAGCCAATCACATGGCAGAAACCCAGTACATTTAAACATGCATCAATGGTCAAGATCAGTGGTCCCCAACCCCCGGGCCTCTGACCGGTACCAGTCCGTGAGTCGTTTGGTACCGGGCTGCGAGAGTTGAGGCTCAGGTGTGAAATGCATGGTTTTCAGGGTTTTTATCGGTTTTCAGCGTTATTTTGTTATCGTTTTTATCGTTTACTCGGTTTTCCTGGGTCTTTTCACATGTGTTATGAATAAATCTTCTTTTTTTCGGTACCAGTATTGGTTTTATTTTGTTGTATTTATCCGCGACACCTTAAAGGCCGGTCCGTGAAAATATTGTTGGGCATAAACTGGTCCGTGGCGCAAAAAAGGTTGGGGACCGCTGGTCAAGATGACCTCAGTTCAAACTGAGTATCAGAATGTGGACTCAAGGTGATTTAAGTTCACCAGTTCACCAGAGGTCAGAGGACAGTAATGCTCTGAGGTGATATGAAGGAAACAATGACTCAAATAGCCACTTGGTACGACCAAAGTTTGTAGCAGAGCATCTCTTCTACAGTACTCTACGGTATTTTTGCTGATCACAGTGTATCTAACTTCTAATGGTGCTTGCTCATAGGGGGTCATTTGATCGTTGGGTTTTTTCTCTGTATGTATTATTGTAGGGTCTACCTTATAATATAAAGCGCTTTGAGGTGACTGTTGTTGTTTGGCGCTATATAAATAAAATTGAATTGAATTGGTTCCTTCTAGTAGGATAAGGTGCTTTTGCACAAGCTGAAAACATTTCAACCTAATAAAGTAATAAAGTGGCCGGTAAGCAAATGTTTGCAGAAGAATCTGGTCCTATACCCTCATTACTTCTATCAAGTCTTTTCCACATAATGGGACACATTACATGCTATATACTGTCGTTTTGTGGTAAGCCAGATTTTCATTTATCTGTTATTTATCCTTAATGAATACCTGTATGGTGCCGCGGAGGAAGGAGAGGAGGTTTCTGCAGACTGGCAGCAGGATGAGCATGCAGTTGAAATTCAGGCAGGCAGCAGGAGCTCTGGCCCAGGGCAAAGCTTGCTGTGGAGAGTATAAAAAAACGGTGTGTTACAATAAAAAGTTTTCAAATTCACTTCCCTCACCAGTCACGTATAACAGTTCACCAGTAGGAGGTGAAAAGAGTTTTATATAAACCTGAAACTTAACTGCTGACAGGTGTTAAGCAAAAAGAAGAACTAGAACTGGACAGTAAATGGAAATGTCAAGCAGCAGTTATTTAGTGAGGTTTGTGGAAGTCTGAATGCCTTTTAATGTGTCACTTGAAACCTTAAATAGATCATTGCAAACAAGGCTAATGGATATAATTTTTTATTTTCTTATTTAAAAACAGGCAAAACAACAAGATAAATCAAATTAGAGCACGGTTATGGACGGCTGATGGGCTGTGAACCGATCCGGGACTTTACACCCTACAGCAGTTGGAAATGGCTTGAAAAATTCCATTAGAGTCATTTCTATCATTTAATACTGGCAGTCATAGACTTCATAGAGATTGACACACATTTTAATTTAACACCGTGTCATTGGTACCACAATGCATGCATGCATATATTATCTAGATCCTCTAATCCCCAGAAGAGCCCTGATGAGCTGAAGCTAATCCCTGATGGCTCACTTTCTTTATTTATTCATCTTTTCCATCAGAGTGTTATTGTACTGCAGTTACAGAGCCAGTAAATGCTGGTGAGAATACACGTGTGCTCTCACCACTCTGTTTTACATCAATAATTAACTTCATCTCAACATGGTATTGTTATCCTCAAACCCAGTCCCTCATCCCCAAATCATCATCTGAGCCCTTCCTTCAGTGTAAATGATTCATTTTTTTAAGCTTTCCTGAGGTTCTTTTTGGAGCTTACAGGTTTCTCAACACTTTTGGGAAAACAGTCTCTCTAAAGAAGCAGGATGCAGCCACGCTGAATACTGTTCCTCATCTCTCCATATTAAAATCTGAAAAACAGAAAGTACGAGATGCAATGTTTCACTTCTGCTGGCCTGAAGCCAGATGTGCAGCTGCTGGTCCAAAGTCAGTGTGTCATGAAGCCAGCTGTAACTTACTTCCCTTCTCTGTGTGCACGTTTGCTTGTCGAATAATGCCTATGTAGATAAGGAGTGTTTAACATGGGTGTATATGTGTGTATCAGGTGTAAGAATCCTAAATTGCAAGTTTTATTTGAACAAGATATAATCAGAAATATTTGCAAAGCCCGACAGAAATGGCCTTTGATGCAGGCTGATAGCACTGTTCAAACACAAAGTCCAACAAAGATCCAATAATACCTCACAGGCACATTAATGACTACAAACAAGTATAAAGATGACATAGTTTAAGTTACTTAAATCTGTTTTCCCTATTTTTATATCTGATCACGCCATTTTTTATAGTAACCGCATTTAACCTTTACTCTTTGTGGACTTCGTTTAAAATATAATTATTATTTTTTTTCTTATCACAGTAAAAACTTTTTCAAATGGCAATTAATAACTTCCCAGCATTCAAACATTAGAAACATTTAGTGCGTCACTCACACTTTTACAAATCTGTTAATTTTTTTTCTTGTTGGCTGCCAGACAACAAACTAATTAAGTTGCAGCATTAATAGTTCATGTGCAATTTCTGATAGCAACTTTGTAATTTAAAAATGAATGAAATGAGGAGTTAATCATCGCCGTAAGCCAGTCCCGTCCATAAACGTGATCAGGTGAGAGGGAATAATCGTTAGCTCTCACAGTGGTTATTTTGAATGGGAGATATGAGGCTCTGATATCTTCCATGTGGACCAATTATTTGTGGAAGTGTTAACAAACTGATGGGTTTTGTTCTTGCGTACAGGAAATTTTGGCATTTCCACAACAGAAACTTTAACCAACCCCAGGAAGGGAAATTCCCTTCCTCGTTTCAGGGTATTAACCAGTTCAGCTAATTTGGGTTAAAGTTATAACATAATAATTATACTTGTTACTGCCTAGAAAATGGCCATACATTACAGATAGATTCAGTCATGAGAAAGGGAACATTTTCACAGGATTGTATGCAGTCCAGTGCAAAACCTAAGTACACCCTTACTGCTTTCATTGTTTAGATTTGTTTGGAAGCGTTGCCAAGAGAAAGTCTCTTCTCTCTAAAAAGAACATGGTAGCACTATTACCTTTTTTACATTTGTGCGATCTCAACTCCAAAGGTCAATTCTTGGAGTTAAAATAGACCGTTATTAATTCATTTGCATGTATAGATAGGTATCATGAATCGAGTTTATCTTAACATATAAAAAAAACCCAAATATCACATAAAACAAAATAAAATATTCATAATTTAGAACATAGAACTGCAAAAATGTATTTCTTTTTAATGCAAGATTGTTTAACTTATTGCCGTGGCTCTGCACTGTATCACTTCTCTATTCTGTTGCATAGTTACAGTGTACTAAAAAGAGTAGTGGGTGGGGTTGCAGGGTCTGCTTTAATTTTCTTGTTGTAATGTTAGAAACTTTTACTGTAGCTATAATTTGAGGAAATGAAAAAGGCAGAGTCCTGTTTTTTTTCTTCTTTTTTTTTCATATTTGCCTACAACTTTTGAAATAGGTGCAATTGTGTGTTTAACAGCTTGGAAATTCTCTGAAGAAATAAAAACTAGAAATCTACAAATACCGACTCAGTTTGGAGTGAAAGTCTGTGCAACAGAAGTGAAGTTGCAGGTCGGACTCACCCCGAGCAGGACTCTGGTGTAATACCACCTCTCTACCAGGAAGGCCATGTAGAAATGGACAAACAGGAAGGCGTTGATCCCCAGCCATACCAGCTGTAAAATGCACCCAAACACACTCAGGTTTAAATCAGCTGCAAATACAGCAACAGTTCAGGGTAGATAAAAGCATCTTTATTAACACACCAGGAGTGCAAATATCAGTTAAGTGCACTTGTTTAAGTCCCACTACAACAATGGCACACTTTCAGTGCTTAACTTGGAGAACATTTTTCTTTACCTGCTGAAAATGACTTCTCTTTGTTCAGAAAACAAGTCAGACTGTAATCGAAGTGCAACTAAAAACGTGGCTCAAAACTGTGGCATCAGCTCAAATTTAGAATGGATGCCAAAGAATACTTCATTCAGTTTCATGAGTCTATCCTTGACACAGAAAAGAATTCAGATCTATTACCACGATCTGCAGCAGCCATTTTTTTTTTTTAGCTTAACCAATTAAAACTAAATATTTGGAAAAATGTTTAACTGTTTCAACCAAAGCCTATTTGGTTCAATCAATAAGAAGAAAAATCATATTTTTCTGAAGAAAAAGCTTGTTTTTCCATGTTTAGTCACTGATTTATATACCTTAACTATTTTATGACACATTAATGAGACACTGGTGACAATGCAGCTTGAATGAAAAAAACCCAAACAAAACAACAAAAACGAACAGACGTCATACCAGAAGCCAAAAGGAGAAAATCATTAAATATACTCACAATAACAAAGACTGAAAGTCCCTCGTTGGCGATAAAGTTCCCCATTATGAAAATTGTTTCTGAAAGGAGTGTGTGAAAGAGAGTGTTAGTGTGACAATGTAAAGGGAGACAGGAAATGGTGGCGGAGGAGAGTGAAGACTGCTGTGACTGATTACTCCTTTTATAATCTTTCTCAGGCTACTAATAAGGAAGTGGCCTTTCTGCAGAGGCAGTTTCCTTCCCATCATTCCTCCAGTTACTCTTAATCAAAGTTTGAGAAAACAATTATTAGATGGAGAACAAAAAAAGGTGATAATGAACCCTTAAGCCAACACAGTTAAAAAGAAATCATTTCATTTTCCTAAGAAGGTGTGAAGGACTTTGTTATCAATTGTTTTCTTTCACTTTCAGTCCAAGGTACCAGCTAACAGTTGACCACAGCTAAGGTCCATACAATGATAAGATCGGTTTTATCCCAATTACTCTGCACTTCCAGCTAAAACATTGCTCTGAACGAGAACACCAAATAACTTCTTTCAGGTTGATTGCAGTTGGACTAAATATGTTTATATCCGGTGATCCGAAGGGCCAGCTCTGTTCTAGGATGCCCTCTGGACCCAGTGGAGGTGGTGAGTGACAGGAGAACGGCGGCTAAGCTGTCATCCCTGATGGACAACATCTCCCACCCCATGCAGCAGACTGTGACAGCACTGAGCAGCTCCTTCAGTGGGAGACTGCGGCACCCACGGTGTGGGACGGAGAGATTTCGCAGGTCTTTCCTCCCCACTGCTGTCAGACTCCATAATAAAGACTTTAACTGATCAAGCACACACATCCACACATATGCAATAATACTAAGTGCAATAATCCTTTCTGTCATCGTTGTATTTTTACTCAGTTGTATATAGTATTTGTATTTGTATTCTATTTTTATCTTATTGTATATTTGTTTTATTTTATTCTACTGTATATAGTATTTTATTTTATTCTATTCTGTACAGTTGTGTACTGTATTTATTCTTATTGTATTCTAATTTTTGCCTCATAACTTTTGCACTGTCCACTTCCTGCTGTGACAAAACAAATTTCCCACGTGTGGGACTAATAAAGGTTATCTTATCTTATCTTATCTTATCCTGTAAAGAAGTCCTATTCGGCCTTGTTTAAGGACCAAACATGACCAAAGATGCAAAATCTCAGACTTTAAACTGCTTTAAATACTCAGTTGCACCTACTTATTTTCTACTCTTGAGTCTGTTACATGTCAATGCAAGTGGATATCCTTAAATGTTCATTTTAAGCACACAGAACTGCCACCCACCTGCAGGTCAAATCAGAATGAAGTTGACATAAAGGGCTCGGAGCTAATCAGCTTATTTGATTATTTATGTTTAATAAATAACAAAGAATTTCCAGAAACACTTGCCCAATTTTAGGATCCCTTTGCTCTAACCATTTTGAGACACAACCTAGTGGTCCCCTGAAATCAAGTTAAGGCGCACAAGGGACAACTGGAAACCTTATAAACCCCTGTTGGGATCAAATGCTATTGAAAGTTAACTCTAAAAAAAAGCATTGAGAAAATTCGCTTAACTAGTCCTGGAAAAATCACATTTTTCTTGGCAGATTCCAGAAGAAAGCAGTTATAGAACATGATCATTTTTAAAGTCTGGTTTATGGTCATAGCATTGGTCTTAATGTGGAGGGGGGTGAAGCCTGACATTCAGATAAGAAATGACACTCTTACCAACATGAGCTGTGAGGATGGGTATTCTGATAGCAGCAGTTGAGTCCAAGGTGACTGTTTAGGAGGAACTAGGTACTTGATGGCGACATTGTAAATTTTTGTCAGAGGAAGTGGCAGTTTTCTAAACATGAAGTAAAACAGAAGGTAAATTTCCACACGCTTCCTATTTCAAACTAGACTGCAGCAAGGGAAACACATGAACCGAACATTAACTTTGATTTACACTCGAAGAGTACAACAGAAGAGAAAAAGCCAAAAATGTTAGCACTTTTGAATCAAACACAGAGCAAAGGAAAGATGCTTTATTTGACACTAATAACTGGAGCTTTTTGTGTTTTTTACAATTAGAAAGAAGCTTAGCTGCAGTGTGTCATTCTGAGTGAAAGAAAAAAAGCAGTGAGTTATTATCTTTTCCACTGATGACAATGAAAAGATCTAGGGGTCCTTAAGGATTGTAACAAACTACAAGAGGGTTGCAGAGTTTCTTAGATAAGTCAAGATGGAGGCTCAGATAGGGTTTTTTTATGAGGTAGAGTTAAGGATTAACTCTGGGGACACATCACAGAATGTGTATACTTGTTTGGTTCTTTTTTGAGAGTTTCCTCATGAGTCACTCTAAAGCTTTTTCCTTGCTAAAAAGTGGTTGCAGAGAACTTAGAGAGGTTACAGAGGCTTTGAGACAAGTCATGGAGTCCCAAAGGTCCAGCGGGTGGTTCCAGGGGTGTATGAGTTAGAGTTCATCGACGGATTTCTGATGCATTCAGTGTTCATTAGTGAGTTTCATGGGCTTTTTTATGTCAAAGTTCTGTCTTATCTGGGGTTCTTGGTAAGGTTTGGTATGTTTAAGGGGATTTCAATGGTCATAACATCCTTAAGTCGATTACAGTGGGCTAGAGGGGTCTTGATAGGGTTAAAGGCATAAAAATAATTAGATTGAGAGATCTTGATGTTCAATTTGGGGGCTCATGGGACTCATCACTTGACATTTTTCCACTGAGTTGTGTGGTGGCGCTAAATGGCCTCTTGTTGCTTGGGAACATTTTAAGGACTCTTGGAAGTATCTGTGGCACCTTGGGACCCAGGAGTTGATAGGATTCCAAACTCAAATAGTATTGAAAGTGTTCCTGGGGGTTCCTGGAATATCTGACCTCCTAGAAATTGCCTATAATGTGATTCTTTTACTAGTCTCCATTATGTGGATGGTACCTAGAGCTAAGGGTTATTTGATGGAACTGTTCACTTGGATATATTTGATAGGAACATCTTGATAATCCCTGCATTAGAAGACATTTTTTTGTTTGTTTTTTTCCCCTTTTTAGTGAAACTAAAACCAGCTCTCTTTGCTTGAAAAATAAACTTTCCAAGAACAATAACATGTTCTGGATAAAAACCTGTGGGAACGATAAAATCAAATCAAAAGCATTTAAAAATGATATCAAGGTCATAGTTTTTAAGTTTTATCTGGATTTAAGACCTCCATCACTTTAACGCTGGTGCTTTTAGCACAATTGCATGGATGGAAATCCAACTTTCACTTGGGATTATTGTCAATCAGATCACTGCTGATTGTGTTGAGGGATTTAACATTGCTGATTACATCACACCAATAGTAGTTAAGCCTTAAAATGGCGTCCCTCGTGTATGCTGGAAATGAGTATAAAGTTCCCCTTGAGTGTCATCTTTTCCTTGTTAAATATCTGACTGGTGCTCAGTAAATGCCAGGGCTTACGAATATGTAGTTCCATGAAACATGATTTAAACAGTGCACAGGTTTGTGTGCATGCAATAAATCACCAACATGCAAATGCAGAAACAATGTTGGCGCATTACTGCCACCTACCAGGAAATACTACACAGTGTAAAACATGATTGACAACAGACAGTGAATACATGAATGTAGAAAGTAGAAAAAATACCACATGTATAATATTGACAATTCATAGTAATTAAAATCTTAAACTTTATGTAGCAGTTTAATTCTTTTATTCTTTTATCATAAAATAGACTAAAAATCATACTATCATCGTACTATAAATTCCAGAAACTTCTTTAAGCAAGAAAACTGTCAGTGCATTCCTGCTATTATAAACTTGCTGCAAAAAAACCCAACTTGCTGCATTCTTCTCAGGTCACCGACGCGTAATCTAGACAAAAGATGTTTAAATTTAGCTAAAAAGTGAAAGGACTTCCTCTCCAACATCTCTAATGAGTCCTCAGCTGACCAGATGATTTAAAACCCAGGCCCTTCTTAGGGGTTCTGAAGAGGCATTGTTTGCCACAGCATCACCATTCATAATGGCTGTATCCCAATTCAGGGTCTGCAGCCTGCTTAAAGTACGCAGCCTTAACGGTCCACAAGGGCCGCGTATTCAAAGACCGCTAAGGCCGGAAGTACGAGGCTTCTGAAATGGGACGGTCTAGCCTCCATCACGCTGCCCAGGTTGCCTAGCAACCATGATACTAACAGCTGGAAACGTTTCATACAGCTTTGTTTGACAGAAATGAAGGAGAACATATTTTGTTCATTTGTTTGCTTGTTTTCACATGAGCTTTGTTTGATTTGTTGAGTATCTGAGGCTGAGACCACGGGACTGTAAAACATGATTGTTGGGCTTCATTTCTGTACTGAAGAGTCATTTTAAGATTAGCTAGCTATCTGTATGTTAACAGACCGTCAGATATCGTAGTTAAATATGCTTCTTTAAAATGATATCAACATTTTGGAGCATGATTTGCTATTCAATTGTTTTGTATGACCATAAAAACTATGTTATAATCTTTACTAGAAATTCACTAATACTAATGGGAATTCCATTTCTCTTCACTTCTTTATCATTGGCAGGAACATACAGGAACAAAAACAAAGTGTTAAAGCCCTCAAAACTGAAGTGTATTCACAAAAAACCTGGTTCCTAGAACAATATTGTGAGTATGCAGTCACCTACAAAAACGTGTCAGAGGCAACAGATGTGTTCAGCCTTGGATGGCTTATTTATTACTAGAAATTGTCTAAATTTTGCAGTAAATGAAGCTGTTGAATTGCTAGAGTGTAGTCGGGTATTACTGCATACATTTTTTAAATGATATTTTTATTCCATGTAGACCAGTCAGTCTTCTGTAAGAGCTGTCATTTCCAGTGATGGGAATAACAAGTAACGGCGTTACAAACGGCGTTAACTTTTTCAGTAACGAGTAATCTAACTAATTACTACTTCTATCGTTACAACACGTTACCGTTACTAACAAGAAAATGCCATGCGGTTGCGTTACTATTTTTCAACAACCAGACGGTTGAAACTGTCTTCAGCTTACCGCACCTTACCGCATCAGTTGTACAGAAGTAGCTGTCTACGTAAGTAATCTGGGCGCTACAGCTTTAAGCAGCTGCGCACGCTCCCGCGGACAGCAATCACTTTCTGCCCGACAATCACTTTTTGGCACTTTTTTGCAGCTAGGGGGGCAAAACAATCGCATAAGTGCTGCTGTTTGACTGAGGAAGAATAAAGTAGTCGTGGTAAGCCAATCACATGACTCCTTCAAGATGACAAAGCAACAAGGTGATATTTACCAGTTTTTAAATTGTGTTGATAGGCCGTGTAAAACCAGAGCCATGATAAACAATATATATGCGGCGTTTTGTCCTGAATAGTTTCGTCACATTTACTGTCTAAGGACAGCACTAGCAAGCACTCTCTGCTTATGACCAAAAAAATACCCCAAAACAAAAAAACACCCCTTTCGTGTTGGTGGAAAAATGCACCATGTTAACGAATCAAAAATGATATGACAACATGACATTTGGATGTTTAGGAAAAGGGGGGAGTTTTAGAGAGAGAGAGAGAGAGAGAGAGAGAGAGCGAAAGACAGCAAAAAAAGAGAGAGAGCGAGTTTTGAGATGCGAGAGATTTGTGACGTTTAGCGTGTTTGGAGTGTGTAGTTAATGTGTTGTCTTGTGTAGTTAGTGTGTTGTGGATAGTTTTGTGGTGTGTGTCAGAAAAATGAGGTGACTGCTGTCCCCAGGTAAAAAACAGGAGTGATGCACCTGCTGCTGTCAGAGCTGCAGGTATCAGGCTGTGATGTTCTCCTTTATAGTGGACAGAAATATTTAGAGTGGCCCAAATAATTTGGGTGGCATCTTATTGAATGCAGAACAGCTGATTGTTATGCAAATAGTTTGAAACGGTTATTTAAATAAAAGGTCAAAGGTAAATGGATGCAAATAACTTTGTTTGCAAAACTTGTGCATATGATTTTAAAATTGACAATTTATATTTGCATTTAAAGTTATGAACATGATTCATTAAACATGTTTGTGGTTGTTACAGTAAAAATATATCCATTTTCTACTCTGATTTTACGTTTTTTTTGGTCTGATTTTAGATCAATTGTGTAAATACAGTATGTCAAAATGAAAATATAACTGCAAAATCAGACACGTGAGGTTGTGCTGATAAGAATGATACCAAACAAGGCAAAGTAAATAGTTTTTAAAGGTGAAATGTAGAGGAAACATCAAAAGTAGTTAAAAATGGCCAATTATACCCTGGAAAAAATGTTAAACTTTTTTTTAAAAATAACGCAATAGTTACTTTTCAAGTAATTAATTACGTTTAGAATCTTGTAACTCAGTTACTAACTCAGTTACTTTTTTGAATAAGTAACTAGTAACTATAATGAATTACCTTGTCAAAGTAACTTGCCAGCACTGGTCATTTCTATCTTCAGCTGTAATGTGCCATTATTTAGAGACTGAAATAGATCAGACCACTGAGATAATTTAAACACATCTGTGTGTCCATGTTGCATGCTGGTTTGCATTTGTGCACTGGAATAATGTGTGTGTGCGTGTTTTGTTAGGTTTTGTATGTCAGTTTTGAGTGTCGAACAAGCAGACGGTTGTTGAAGAGAATGGGGGAAATGTATTATTCAGATTGAATGAGACTGAAGTTTAATGGCAGAGTGACACACATTAGATGTGACAGAATGAGTCCAATACCACACACATGCACAGACACAAACACAGAGTGCAGGTGTATCTTCTTTTTATTGCTGAAACATGTTGGAGTTGTTTGACACAGTTGTGAAGATCACATCGAGCTGTCTTTCACAGCCAAACTTTCATGAGTCGATCAAGACCAGCTGAGGATCATGTGGCTCGATTTTGCTACATTTAAACACTTCTGTCCAGTACTGATGAAAATATTTGTAATAGATTAAACTATGTGCTGAGCCCAAAACTTCAGATTACAAGGTAGAGACTAAATATTGATGCTGGTCCCCTGGTACTCCAGTACAGGTGTCCATCTCAACACTAATGTTAAAGTGGTGTGACAGGGCCATGTGAGATTATATAGTTTTACTGGCTCACAATGAAGCTAATTTAATGAATTCATATACTACTGGTTAAATACTGTAGGCATACACTGGACCCCCTTTTACCACCAAAACAGCTGCACATCCAAAATGAATATCTCATTACATCACATGCCAAGGGTGCTCTATTGGCTTAAGATCTGGTGACTGTGGAGGCCAATTGAGAACAGCGAACTCATTGTCATGTTCAAGAAACCTTTTTGAGATGATTTGAGCTTTGTGACACAGTGTGTTATCCTGCTGGAAGCAGCCATCAGAAGACAAGAACAATGTGGAGATAAAGGGATGGACATGGTCTCAAATAGGTTTTAGTATTTAAATGAGGCCCAGTATAATACTAACGTGACCAGAGGGTGTCAAAAAATATCCTTTACACCATTACACCACCAACAGCCTGAAGTACTGATAAAAGGCAGGACTGAGCCATGCTTTCATGTTGTTTACTCCAAATTCTGACCCTATCATCTCAGTGTCGAAGAAGAAATCAAGACTCATCAGACCACACAAGCTTTCTCCTGTTATCCAATTTTAGTGGGCCCATGTAAACGTGGCACTAAATGTGATCTTCTGCTGTATTCAGAGATGCACTTCTGCATACTTTGGTTGTAACAAGTTGGTTATTAGTTAGTGGTTGATTTGCTGTTGTCTATTTCAGCTTGAAGCCATCTGACCATTCTCTAACCTCTGACATCAACAAGGCATTTCGCCCAGAGAACTCTCTTTTTCAGACCATTCTGTAAACTCTTGCAAGGGAAATCTAGTAAAAAATTAATAGCTAAATGACAAGAAATGCCATGCCTCCTTTAGACTTATATGATTATGAAGGAGATTTGCCCAGCTGCGTTAGCACCTCTCTTGGCCAATCCAAGAATACAGATGAAAGCATTAGTTTTGGAGAGTCCATCAACAGGAGTTTTTGTCAATGGACCTTGACAAAGGTCGAGAATATATTCTTGTATCAAGGCATGAAGGATGACTGCAATAAGAAGGTAAAAAAACACAGTGGCCACGTCTTTAGGGCCATACTGGTAAAGGTTGACTGGGTCGCTTTTCTCATCAAGAACTTGAGTTACGTTGTACTGAACTGTGATGGGTTACAGCAAACTGGCAAAAATAGAGGCTAATAAGAGGCTTGATGTCATATACCAGGAAAACATTATTCCTATCTGAAAGTATCATTCTTCCACCATCTTCGTAAAACACACACTCTGGAGAGGTTGCTAGCACGTTAAGAAAACCTCTGAGCAAATATAATGAGGCTATTTTTACAACAGATGTTAAACTTTATTTGATAACAGCAGAAGCTAAAGGTAATATTTAGTCAAATTGAACAGTAAGACATCCAGTAATGCATACAGTTAAATGAATCTTATTCCACTGTGTTCACCACCTCTGCTGCTGTGCCATGTACACAACCTTTGTGATTATTTTCATTTACCACATATTTGATGTAAACCCTCAGCTCTCCACATTGTATGTGCTTTATTTTATTTATTTGTTTTGTCCTTGGGATAAAATCCAGCTTGTGTTTGTCACTTTGCCTCCTGTGCCAAACAGTCCAAATGAATTATGCAAGTTCTCCAAGTGCACAAAGTCATCCAGTCAAACCTATGTAATTGTTGTCTCTATTACACTGCTATTAGGTAACTATCAGTTAGCCTGTTGGTTTTAGTCAGGGTTTGGTGTTGGTTTACACCCTAAACAGTCTTTGGATATCTGCCAATTAAGAAGCTCAGCCTGGTTAAAATGACTTGTCCACATTGGTGCAGTTCCTCACTTCTCGCAATGCCTCAGTTAAGCATAATGAATAATTATGATTCTCCATCTGAAATGTGCTTGGTTTGAAGGGAGAATGTTTAAGGCTGAAATCCTGCGAAATGAATAATTTATTCACTTGTCATTCCGCAGCTTCGCACTGTATTTCTATGTCAGCCGTGAGCAGTATAACCTACAAAAGAGGTCAAAACTTAGTCCAGGGTGGAGCGTCACAGCATATGGTAAACCTGCTGTAGAAGATGGAGGTTAAACAAATACTCACATGGTGTGTAATTTAGACAAAAGACCTTCTAGTGATTTTTCTTTCTAATCTGGGGAAAGGGGATTAGATTAAATCTGTTGCATGGCGACTGTGACATCACCGCTGGCCCGTTTCACAATCACAAAGAGCTGCAGGCACTGCAGCTGAGACCTTTGAGCTGCCAAACCAGAACCAGGGCTCGAACGTTTGTAGACCAGGATTCACATTCACCACTAAAAACGCATAAAGGCTTCTCTCAAGGCCTTAGAAAAGAGGGCGAGGGGGTTCCTAATGGAGTTTGTTTCCATTAGGGCTGCCCACTGAGACTCAGTCCTCTGTTTTCAGTGCCCTGACCTTCATGAAATGCACTGTGGACCACATGACATAAAAATCAACTATTGTACTCACAGTCTCAACATGAAGTGATACAAGCAGAGGTAGACCGCACACACACAACACCCTGTCATGGACAACTAGTGACCTGAAAATTTTCACCCTGTGTTCTTTTCCCTCTGCAAGAGAAATGAAGCCAGCATTGAAAACTGCAGTTCCTCTAATGTCCACTTGAGGCTGGCCCCCAAACTAAGCCGATTCTTATAGATTCCCATATTAAAATGTCCAGTATTGTAGCAGAATTAAAAAGGTTTACAGCCTGTTTTCCAATAACTCAGCTAGGAAGGCTTAAAATACTTTGACAGATGGATGCTGACAGAGGTAGCTGACTAACAGGGTTGCTGCCTTTGTAAACATTTTCCATAGAATCACCAGGTAAATATCATGGCTCACTGTTTTTATAGCAGTTAAAAAAATGAATTTAAACACAACCAAAAACAAAGCAGTTCAGTTGATTATTATACAGCTCAATAACAAAGTGAAATCTAATGTGAAATCGAAAATAATCCCACTAAAGTAAAATAAGCATACATTCAAATGCTTACATAAGAAGGTTAACTTTCTCAAATTTAAGATGCCAACATAAAACAGAATTAAAAATAGCTGTGTATAGTAAAAAAGAATATGGTAAAAAAAAAAAAAACAGATTAAATCACAGTCTATCAGACAATGCACTGCAGTATTAAGTATTGTGACAGTGCATCCTTGATATATTAACATGACATTGTTGAATATCTCACAACCATTTTCAAATATTTCAGTTTTATTGTGTTTGATCTCATATATAATATGAGATGCCTAATTAATAGTTTATGCATTTACAAATCCCCATCGGGAGGTTGGAGGGGTTCAGCACTCACACTGACTCAACGTCTTACACAGCAGAGACACTTTTCATTGGAAACAACATAGTGAAGTTAAGGAAATATAAACTGCTTGACTAAGCTAAGAAATATAGTTTGGGTTATGTATAATGGCTTCAGCTTTTTTTTGTTGTTGTTGTTGCCATGGTGACTATTCACTTCTAAAGAGTCTGGAAAACAAAAATACTACCTGCAGCTATTACAGTTTATGGATGTAGCTGGTAATAAAAACTAACAATACATACGCCAGCTCAGTCAGGCTGCTGAGTGGTGGAATTTGTTTCTTAAAGGCCTTTTTAAGCTGTAGGTAGTGTAACAGCAGTCTGGCGAGGAAGGAGCGGCTAGCCGGTCCAGCGGGCATGTGGTGTGGAGGTTAGCCGGATAACACGGAACCAGTCGGTTAAATCCAATAACAGACCTTTATTCGCCGTCAGCAACATTACACTTTATAAGCCAGGTCTCCTCGGCTGTACTCGTCCGAACCTACATGCGCGGGGATTGGTACCACCAGCGCCAGCTTGTCACAACAGTAAGTAAGGTGCTTTCTTGGAGCATGGAACATGAGCAGCATGAAATGGCTGCCGCTAACAACTCACACACCCACTAGGAGACCCCCACAGCTACTACAATAGTTGGGCAACCCCCCCTAGTGGTGCTATAACCCAAAAGGTTTGTTACATCACCCCCCCGGCAATTCGCAGGCTGTCCTCAGCCGGACCCAGGTGACCCTCCTCCCGCTACCCTTCTTCACTATACATAGTTACATTAGGTACTAAGCAGGTTGTGGAGGAATTGTTAGACACCCTTACCTTATAGCATTGGTACAGTCAATAAACAAAATTAGTGCTTGAAGCAAACAATATAGAACATGCAGTATTACTGCCAATCCATCTTCCAGAGATGGTCATAGACAAGGGAAACAGTCAGACATACAACACAACCGGTCACTCAAATCAGTATAACAGAAAACCAAACAAAGGCTCTCACGGGCCACGATTACCAGGGCTCAGTGGAACAGAACAAGTAATCACCCCTTATGAACAGAACAATTACAGCATGTACATGTATGAAACCAACCCTCAGTCAACATTGAGTCTGTCCGTATGATGACGGTTAGTCCACCTGGTAGCAGTCCAACCCTCAGTGATTCTGGGGCACCGGCGGGGTCTCAAATGATATTGTTCCCCCTTGGCCGGTGGCGACTCAGAGGCGCCCTCAGCGGGGTGCCCGCCTGCTCCGATATCCCCTGAACTCGGGAATGAGGGCTGTTCCCCCGTTTCAGTCTCATCCAGGCTCTCCTGGGACGAAGTCCGGTGCCCTGAAGGAGATGTGGAGTCCCAGGAGTAAAATGGCTGAACGTTCACGACGTGGAAGACTCCTGCGTCTTCACCAGTGTCAATCTTGGCTAATCTGTAGTTGACCTCCCCAAGCTTCTGAGTAACCCGGAGGGGCCCTGTAAACAAGGGTGCCAGCTTGGCCGTGAAGCAAGATTGAGCGTCCGATCGATGATGAGCTTTGACTTTCACCAAGTCTCCGACTGCATAGGTCATCGGCCGGCGTCTCAGGTCGTAGTAGCGTTTCTGCCTAGCATGGCTGCGAGCCAGTGTCTCCCTGGCTCGATCGTGGGCCTCCTGAAGCGACGCTTTAAGGGTCTCCGGATAGGGCATGGATGACTCCTCGCTCTCTCCAGACGGCTTAGTAAGCAAGTCAAGGGGTGTCTCCAGCTCCCTACCATACAACATCATAGCAGGGCTGAGTCCTGTACTCTCATGGGGGGCTGAGCGCAGCGCAAAACAGATTTGGGACATGAACTTATCCCACGACGCGTGCTTATCGCCCACGTATGCACGGATGGCCGTTTTGAGAGTTCTGTTCACTCTTTCGGTCGCATTAGTTTGCGGATGATACGCCGTCGTGAGGCGGTGGGTGGACCCAAGAGTGGAGAGAACAGAATCAAACAGCTCACTGACAAAAGGTGAGCCCCTGTCCGAAATAAGGTACCTAGGGGCCCCATGCCTAGCAAATACCTCGTTAATGAACTTACTGGCTGCCACTCGAGCCGTCGCATCCCGAACCGCACACACTTCGATCCACTTCGAGAAATAGTCTACGAAGACCAGTATGTACGAGTTCCCCGAAGCGGTGCGAGGTAGTGGTCCGACAAAATCGACCCCTGCGTATTCCCAGGGTCGCTGGGGCGAAATGGGGACCATGAAGCCCGCTGGCTTTCTTTGACTGGGTTTTGTGAGTTGACATACTGGGCACGACAAGACATAGCGTTTAACTTCCGATGCCATCTTGGGCCAGTAAAACCTAGACTGCATTCTCGCTAGTGTCTTAGCAATCCCCAGGTGACCTGCTGTAGGGTGGTCATGATAATAACCGCACAGGGTACCCCGGAGAGCCGTAGGAGCATACAGCTTCAGCTCCTCCTGGGGCCGAAGACTGCGCTTATGTTTCGGGCCTCGGTAATAGAGTAGGCCGTCATTGACCACCAAGGACGGTGAAGGACTGGCGTCCGAACCCAGATTGGGGGAACACTCCAGGTCTCGGAGCCTTGGACCTGCACCTGGGTCATCTAACTGCAGCTGCCTTAGTTGTGTTCGGTCCTCTAACAAAAGGGGAGGCTGGGCACGAAGATCCATGCCCCACATGACAGCATGCTCCGGCAAGATTTCAATAGGAGGACCCTCTGGTGCAGGCAGTGGGTTGCGAGACAGAGCGTCTGGCACCCTGTTATGTACCCCCGCCTTGTGTACGATGGTAAAGTCAAAGTCCTGCAAGCGCAGGGACCACCGCGCCAACCGGCCAGTAGGGTTTGGGCGTGACATCAGCCACTTAAGGCTGTTGTGGTCAGTCAAGACCGTCACATGAAGCCCTTCCACATAGGGACGAAAGTGTTCTAAAGCCCAAATCACAGCCAGACACTCCTTTTCTGGCGTAGAGTATGGTTTCTCTGCCTTGTGAAGAGCTCGACTTGCGTAAGCGACCGCTACTTCCCTACCCTCTGCATCCTTCTGCATTAAGGCCGCCCCCAAGCCAAGGTCACATGCATCCGTATGGATGAAGAAAGGCCGGGAAAAGTCAGGGAGTGACAGGACAGGCGCTGTCGCAATGCTCTGTTTCAGGAAGTCCATGGACTCCTGACACCTGTCATCCCACTGAAAGGTAACATCCTTCCTTGTCAGGGCGTGCAGAGGTTCTGCATGGCGAGCATATTCCTTTACGAATCTGCGGTAGTATCCCGTCAGACCGAGAAACTGCCGCACCTGTTTCATTGAGGACGGAGTTCTGAACTGCATCACAGCCTTGATTTTGTCATCGTCCGGTTTAATGCCATCCGGGGTAACCCGGTAGCCCAGGAAGGTGAGCTCCTTCAGGCAGAACTGGCATTTCTTAAGCTTCAATGAGAGACCCGCAGACCTAAGTCTCTCAAGGACCTCCCGCAGGTCCAACAAATGCTGTTCGAAGGTAGGGGACACAACCACAATGTCGTCCAGATATACAGCACATGTCTTGTAAACAAGGCCGCTGAGGACGTTGTGTATCAGCCTCTGAAAGGTGGCTGGTGCGTTGCAGAGGCCGAAAGGGAGCACGCGAAACTGAAACAGCCCACAATGGGAAACAAAGGCTGTTTTAGGACGTGAGTCCCCTGAGACCGGCACCTGCCAGTAACCCCTCGCCAGGTCCAATGTTGAAATGAATCGACCTCTCGCTAGGAAGTCGAGAGACTCATCGACCCGCGGTAAGGGGTATGAGTCCTTCCGAGTCACCTGGTTCAGCCCCCTAAAGTCCACACAGAACCGTGGGTCAGCGCCCAACCTGTTAACGATCACGACAGGTGCGGCCCAGGGGCTCATGGACGGTTCAATTATGCCATCTTCCAGCATTTTCTGGACCTGCTCTTCAATGAGTTGTTTCTTTGCAGGGGAGGTGCGGTATGGGGGGAGGTTAATAGGCCTCGCATCTCCCGTGTCGATCACATGTTCAGTTAAAGACGTGCGGCCCAAATGACCATCAAACATGCAGCTAAATTGTTCAAGGAGGACAACTAATAGTTCTCTCTGACTATCTGTTAGGTTTGCCTCCAGAGCTTTGGTCTCCAGCGAGGGCTCTACCATGTCAAGCGTCATAATGACATTATCATCGCTCAACAGATCAACTGAGCAACCCTCCTCTTCATCCGCGCCTGGGCATGGACTGTCGTCCATAACTACGGTTCTCGAGGGGATGTGGATTGTCAAAGAGGCCCTGCTCATAAAGTCCATCCCTAAGACAAAGGGGGACGACAAGTTGCGGATGACAGCAAACCGGTGATAAAACCTTTTGTTCAAGAACCCTATGGGCAGCCATGTAACACCCTCCGGGAGACAGCGAGCACCGTCTACTAGGCTCACCGGTGGACCCATCCACTGGTGGGTCCTGCTGGGAGACAAGTTGTTCTCCAAAATGAGTTCAGCCCGCACAGCAGACAGGGATGCCCCTGTATCTAGCGTAGCGTTCACTGCCACTGAGTTGAAGTTAATTTTGGCTTTCAGTGGGGTGTTCCAGTGTGCTCCAGACTCTACATCTTCCATGTGCCCCACAATGCCTTGCACAATCTGGTGGGCATCATGCGGGCGAGGCATACTTTGTGAATGGGGGGAGGGCTGCCTCATTAAAATGTCCTCCCCCCCCGGGGGTTTCCCGACTGCTGACTGGCCGCACGAGCTGCCGGCAGTGAATCCAGCCCCTCAGCATCGGCCAGTTCCAGGCCCGGTGGTGGTCCTGGAAGAGGTCGGTGGGAGGTTGCCCTGGGTCTGGCAGCACCTCGTTCTTTTGGGGCAACCCAGGTGCAACTTGGGCACGTGCGTGTGGTAAACCCTGGGCGGGAGCATTTAAAACAATGTGGTTCTCTCGCGGTTGCAACACTAGGAGATGAAGTAGGGGTTGAGCGGCCAACTGGACCTAAGGCTGTGTGGAGCTCGTGCGCGCGAAGCAGTAGGTCCATAACCGACGGGACCGGCGTACCGTACAACGCAACCCGATATTTCTCCAATGAATGTTTACATATGAGCTCGATCTGTTCATGCTCCGGCGGCGGGCACCTTAGCTTATTAAACTCACCGAGCATGTGAGCTACAAACGTTGGGAGGGGCTCCTCTAGTGATTGGACGCGATCGAGGATGCCCCGCCAAACGTGCTCTTGGTTATCAGCTGACACAAACACTGATTCAAAAAGTTGGTAAAAATGTGCCCATGTAGTAATGTGAGAGCTGAGGGCCCTAAACCATTTACTGGGCTCTCCCTTGAGGAAGTGAGGGAGCTCACTCAGAACCTGCGAGTCGGTTAGGCGCAGCGACGATCTGTAGCTATCCACTGATTGGAGCCACTCCTCCGGTGACACTCCGCCGTCACCAGCGAACACTGGGGGCTCCAGCTTGGCCTGGTGCAGCGCTGCGGCGATCATCCTCGATGTATTGCAGAGTTCCGCCGACTGACGCTGGAGAAGCGGAGGGGGCTCTGTGTTGATCCCTTTCTGCGTGAATGGCGTGGAAAAAGCCACTGGGTTGGGGGTTCTCTGAGGAGGTGTTTGCTCCCCCGGTTCCCCTCTCGCGCCACCATCCAAGTGCTTCAGAAGGCTCTTTTGTAGCTCCAGCGAATCGTGCAAGCAGACTCGCAGTTTCTCCACCTCTTCTTGCAAGCTTTCCACCTTAAGATTGAGGTCATGAGGGGTAGAGCAAGGGATGATGTACTTAGTCAGGCTGGGAGCTTCAGCATCTGAGTCGCAGCCGTCTCCCTCGCTGCCTGTGTCTGGGTGGGACGCCATTTCAAAAGTATGGCCGAAACCACTCTCTCTCTCACAAAAGTTATGGCAAAGTGAAAGAGCGTTCCCACAGAGTACCTAAGCGTTAATATCCATCAGACAGAGAGCGTCCGTGCACACTCTGATGCTTCACACAAAACAAAACGTCCCTCTGGATGAACACTGAGTCAAAGTCACTGTAGCGTTAGCCTTAGCTTTAGCACCGCCGATGTCGTAACGGTCCAATAGCACTGAGTTAGCGGTCCGACGGACCGTACAGTTACTCACGGAGTACTCCCCCTCGCAGGCGAGCGTGTCAAGCGATGGGTCGGCGCTCTTCCATGCCTGCAAATGTCGTTGAAATCCCGGGGGGTCGGCTCCTTCACGGGGTCCTATCGGCCCGGCCAATACAGCCAGACGAAGAGAAAAAAAAACACGCCACCTCAGCCGAAGTGTCGATCGTTGAAAAACACGGGAAAAACATCCGAGCCCACCGTCTGTCGGTCCGGATGACGATGAAGATCCAGAGAACAATGTTCGGGCGCCACTTTGTAACAGCAGTCTGGCGAGGAAGGAGCGGCTAGCCGGTCCAGCGGGCATGTGGTGTGGAGGTTAGCCGGATAACACGGAACCAGTCGGTTAAATCCAATAACAGACCTTTATTCGCCGTCAGCAACATTACACTTTATAAGCCAGGTCTCCTCGGCTGTACTCGTCCGAACCTACATGCGCGGGGATTGGTACCACCAGCGCCAGCTTGTCACAACAGTAAGTAAGGTGCTTTCTTGGAGCATGGAACATGAGCAGCATGAAATGGCTGCCGCTAACAACTCACACACCCACTAGGAGACCCCCACAGCTACTACAATAGTTGGGCAACCCCCCCTAGTGGTGCTATAACCCAAAAGGTTTGTTACATCAGGTCCTTAGGATGTTGAAAACAAGCTAACTAAAAGTTTTCACTCATCACACTTTAAAAAAGCGGTATGACGGCTGCAAACATCCAAACTATGGATATTCATGTGAAGTCCTACAGCCAAAATTGAGAGATCTCAGTTTCAAAGGAACTTCAGGAGTGCAAGGTTAAGCTGCTTCAGCCGTGTTAGCATCTGAAACAGAAAATTCATACCCGGAATGGAGTCAAGCTGTAATGACGAGTCAAGAAAAGGGGAATGAAATAATTTCCCTCAAAATGAGGAAAAAAGCAAAAAAGCAAGCACTCGTGAAAACCTCATAGCCCACCAAAACATCGTCCGAGATTTAAAGCATCTACTTCAAAATTGTACGCTGAGGAGTTGTTTTGGCTACAACATCAGGTGAAGGAAATGCAGGAAAATGCCACCTGCAGAGTGAGTCGGGAGGCTGCTCAAAACAAGGCCTTAACTTTCCAGCTGAAGGAGACTCTAAAAGTTGTTAGTTGAGTTGTTCTTGAGATGAACTTGAACTAATAGAAACATGTCTAATAGTTTATTATACAACTGAAAATGTCTTGCACTAAATGGGTTTAAGGAGGCACAGAAAAAGAACACAAATTAAATACATCCCGCAATTAAACCAAAGGTACTCAAAACGAGTCTGAACACAGCAGGTTCCTTTGGTGCTGCAAGCACTTCAAGCAGTGTTTCAGTTCAGGTACAGTTGACAGCGGGTACAGTTTAGGTTCACAGTGAAACACAATGACTCAGTTGTCCAGCTTCAAAAAAGGTGGCCAAAGGTAATTTCTCTTTCCTTATTGCTAGTGTCCTTGTCACTACTGGCAGGATCAGATGGTGCCTGCAACTCATTCAGGTTAATAGGTAGACCAATTCCAAGAATGGACAGTCATGTTTGCTGCAACAGGAATCTTTGCTAGGTCTCCCAGCACAGAATGTAGAGGTGACCCAAGGGAATGGATATGCAAAAGAGGAGCTGGACAAAATTGTAGAAGGGCATCAACTCCACGGCAGGGCTAATTATAGACACTAAAAGCTGCTTGGGAGAATTCCAGTCAGTAAAAATCTACAAGTTTGTGCTGCAGTTGAGAATCTGCCCCTGTAAAAACAGTAATCCTTGGAATTGAAAACTGAAAGCACTATTTAAACCTCAACCTAAATTAAATAACAGATTTATAAAACAAAGTTTATGTTGGCTAATGTATTCAGCTCTATCATATGTGACATATCCGTGTCCCATCTGGTAGAAAAATATTCCACTACCACAACCCCACCTCACATCAGCTTTCATTTATCCAGGCAGTCGCCTCAGTCACTGCGTCTCTGGATCTGGGATCTCTTTGATGAATCATTCAAAGGACGATGCACTCTAACTAATTTGAGTCATGCCTCCTGACTTTGGGGAGCAGTCATGCTCTTCTCATTGGTTAAACATCGGCAGCGACACAGTGAACAAACAGAGCAACATACAGTGGAGGCCTTGCAGCACAAGGGCCCTGAATCAAACAAGCTGCTCCTGAGAATAATCTGATTATTTTTGTCTCCGTGGGGCAGAGCTAATACTGATCCAGGATGACTGCTCTTTCACACGTCGTGTGGTACTGTCAGCGCTGCTGCAGGATCAAGATTTTTTTCCCCAAAAGCTGTCAGTGCTATTTTATGCTTCTCCCTCGCCACATTTTAAAGTGAATAATTGTACTTTTTACTGCAAAACGTATATCTGACAGACGCAGTTATGTCTCTAATTAATATTTTATATACTAAAAAACAGATGACGTCTTTAGAAATTGTGCACTAGTATGATTAAACAAGTGGTTTCCAACCATTTGGCTTGTAGACTCATTCCTTAACCTTTTTAGGTAGCTATCTAAACCTCTTTTTTAAAATCAAGATGAAGAAAAGTCTATAAAATTCACATATTTGTGAATATATATATCGCTCAGATGTATAATGTGGCCCCACTAAAATCTGAAACAAAAGAAATAGTGACAGTGAATACTGGACTTTTATTTAGATGTTATTTCCTTTTATTTTGTAATGTTGTGGGATTAGTATTTTTATTCTTTCATCATTTGGGCGAGGCTTGTAACAAACACCCCAAGACATCATTGCTTTGTTTGTGTCAGATGAGCCTGGTTCTGCTGGAAGTTTCTTCCTGTTAAAAGGGAGTTCTTCCTTCCCACTGTCACCTAATGCTTGCTCACAGAGGGGCTGTCTGATTTTAGGTGTCTTCTCCTTAATTCTGCAGCGTGTAGCTGGGATTTGGTGTTATACAAATAAACTGGAATTGAATTAAATTTGTATTGTCATTTGACTTTTTATTAATTATTAATAATAGAGATTTTATTTATTTTCATTTATTTGTTTCATTGTAATTCATGGATTTCTTTTTAATGCACCAGAAGTCATCTGGAACCAAATAGTGGGAAGACCTTTACCTTTTTCTTCAGTTTCACAACTCAGTTGTTTCTGACCATAATCACTTAAATCACAACAATCTGCTTGTCCCGTGAACATTATGTTCATAAATCCTGATAAAATAACACAAACAAACAAAAAAACCCAACACATTTTGTTTTGCTTTTTTATCAATACAGTATCAAAAATTTAACATAGTTTACATCCTTCAGTTTTTCGTTCATTTTCTCCTGCTAATTAATCCAGGTTTACCGTATAAGAATTTACGACAGGACATCCTCACTTATTGGTGCCCATTTCCAAACAGGATGTTACACTTGAGTACTTTGTTAAACCTATGAGGTAGCCTGACATGCAGCTTCCCAGAAAGATATGTACACATTGTGGTAACATAGACAGTAATATGAGGTATAACCAGAATATACTGATTAATACGGAGATCCAAAAGTCCAAAGAGAGAGCACAGAAAGTGAAAGACATTCTGATACTGCGAAATAAGCAACAGCAATGGGAAGTGGGTGGGAACCAAGAGAAACGTGTCCCTGCTTCCAGGAGAGCCACTGAAGTGACTACCATTTTGTCACATTACAGCCACAAACATGAATCAATTTTATTTGAATTCCACATGAAAGACCAACACAAAGTGGTTCCAAACATTTTTTACAAATAAATAACTGCAAAGTGGAGTTAGTGCAAAAAAACAAAACAAAAAACCCAACACTATTTAGTCATTTATAAATTTCCTTTCTCTTAAAACTGGGACTTCTTCATATGAACAAACTGGCTCTAATTTAGAATTTATTTAAAAATGTTACCTTTTTTTGTTTCTGTTTAATTTGCTTCATTTAGCGCACACGTTGTATTTCTATTTTGGCACTAACTGTCTTCCACACATTGCTCCTCGGAGCAGAGCGCAATGGAGACGAGGAGGTGGTTCAGTAAAGATGGGTGGGGGAGTCCAGAGCTCCAGCTGGTGTTTGGCTAATGACGCGGGATCAGGTGGAGGAAAAGCTCCTTATGGAGGGGAGGGGGACAGAAATACTGTGACAGGGTGGTGAAAGGCGCATTCGCTCCGCGGACAGCACATCAGCACCGAGCAACAGCAGCAGCAGCTGTTAGAACAGCTCCCGACTCTTCGTACGGACTTCATCCCCACTATCTGCTCAATCGACGGGCCACCGGCCGGTTCCTGCTCCCCGCGTGGGTTTGTGTTTGAGGAATCGCGCCACAGGAGGCGTTAAAGAGGCTTACTCCAGGTAAGACGGATTCCTGCTTTTTAATCTGCAGGTCAAGTGCGCCAGTTTGTAAGGTTAACAAGAAGATCCCAGTTTACAAACTTCATGTAAAGCGGAAAGAAAATGCGTGAACTGTCTGAAGAATCACACAACTGTTTATTACTGCTTATTTATTTTATGCAAAACCCCAATAGGAGAGTTTTTACCACAGTTTGCTTACTGACGCCCCCCCCCCCCCACACACACACACACACACGTTGAATCCATTGAAAATATAGTGACTATTGTAAATTACCTTTAAAACTGATGCTATTCTGTGTGTTGGAGTGAACATGTTTATCTACTGACATTTGATATAAATACGTTTCTTTTTAAAATTTCTTTACACCTGACAGTGAAACTGCTGCCTGAGGAGCACATGTACACCTTTTCAGTATGTCTGTACACCTGCTCCTGTGTGTTTTGTAAGTCCCTTTTTGAGAAGACAAATGGTCAAATTTAAGTTTTTCCCCAAAAAATAATCGATGCAGAAGCAGATGTAGGACAAGAAAAGAAAAGAAAAGAAAAGAAAAAGATCCGTGAAGTTTCTTAAGCACTTATCAAGTTCAGGATATTGAGGATGGCATTCAATTTACTTTAGTTATTATTTGAATTCACTTTTAATACAGGTTACTTTAATTGAGTGCTCTGACTTAAAATTGTTCTTTTCTGCTCATTTTAAATATCTCTCAGTGTGGTTTGAAGATTGACCTTTTGTGATACCACACGGTTCAAATATCATGTCTGCTTCTTGATCAAAAAAACATCCAAAAATATGAGAGATATCAATGAAAACCATTGTCAGTGTACAGCAGGAGTGTCAAACCTGTGTCCAATCTGGGTCACTGGGTGACCTCACAAAGTGTGAAAATTGCGGTGGAGTCATTAATTACAGACATTATCGATACGACACAACACCTGCTGTGGTGATGGCAGCGGTGCGTCATCACAGTGAAAACATCTGGAAAGTTAAAATTATTTCTAGGATGATGTAAGTTGCTTCAAATAAAAGATGTGAAATACTTCTGTTTAGTTTCAACAAAGCAACGGCTGTGTAACTTTCCTCTTTGATCCGTAATCGTGTGGTGCATGTAATGACAGCTGTGTCACTGAATGTGGAAAGACGTTGACGCATCATTGAAAAGTGCACTTATTTTTTTAAAGATGTCAGGATGTTCCACCGTTTTATGAATAATTTAATGAGAAATCTAACCTTCTGGTGATCAAATTGGGCCCTATGTGATCTAGGAAGTGCCCATGTTTATGTGCTATTGAAGAGTAAGGTTTCAGGCAGACGTAAAGGAAAATAAGCAGCGCTGTAATAAAATTAAATCTGTAAGCATTTAATTCAAGTTGGGGTTCATCTACTCAACATTTGTAGACATTTTGTACACAAATACTTCAGGAATAATAGGAAAACCCCCAATAATATTTCTGTTAAATAAAATAAGACAAACTCTTTGCCTTCAGTGGATGCCGGTCAGCTGTGCTGGTGTCACCAACAAGCAGCTATTCAAGGCTCAGGAAAATCCCTGAATTTTAGCTGAAAGAGTCAATTAATGTAACCTAAAATCATCTGATCATCATTCCAGATTCTAAAATGTGGCACTTTGTTGCTTTACTGTTTGTTTGTTTTTTTTAGTCTAATGAGCTGAACATTTGGCTTTCTTAGTGTATTAATGCTGTATTAATTCTTAGATAACCATTAACTGTGACTTGGACCTTGGAAAGATGTAATAACTAAAGTCAGATAATGGAGCAGAATAGAAAACAAGAGTGACATTTCAGAACGTGAAATCGATGCTTTTTAAGATTTTTCTGCAGACACCCAGCTCTGTGTGAGCTTCTCTCTGCCCAGTAAACCCCTTCGCCCTCATGACCCCATGTGTTATAACAGATAAGAATGGCAGCAAGCATACATTCAGCCACTTCCGCAACAATGAGCCATAAACAAGATGTTTTCTGAGGCTTGTTCAAGATCAGTTCAGTTCCTACATTAAGAGACGACTGTGCACAGGGATTCGCAAGGACGAAATTCTGGGTGCAGTTTTGTGAACACATCTGTTCTTTTCTTCTTTGTCGTTGTTGCAAATGTTTAATCACATCGCCACCTTCTTCTTCTCTGAAAACTTTTGTCTGCATGAACTGGGCTTTTAAAGTCAGGAGAAAGTAGATCTTGTCATCTTCTCTAACTGAAACTTCTAAATGCAGCTCAAGTATGGGAACAGAGGGCATTTACAGCATTTATAAAGTCAGTAAAACACACAGATTGAGCATTTCTATTTTTGTTTAATCCTTATGTTGTTGCCTTTCAGACGTGTCTGCACTCTAACTAACTGATTTGTAGTCACTGGGTACCATCTGCACATACCTGGAAATGCTTTCTAATGATATTGTGAACAAGAAGCATAACATGAAAGATATCGAACCTACTACAGAAAACTACAGAAAGCTCCATAGCTAATATTAGTGTTTGAGGAAGACTTTATAAGAACAATTTGGAATCTGTTAGATTAATATGATTCAGACCAGAGCATCCAAGTTTTTTTCAGTGAGCCCAGCTGAAGTCAGAGAGAGGGTGATGATCATTAACCCTATTTAATGATTATTTCCTCTGTTTCTCTATCTTCTGTTTGCTCATCACTTCAGAAACACTGAGCATATAAAACCACTAAATAAAAAAAACACAAGTTGAGCATTTCATGTTGCATTTGAGGTTGACATTGCTGCATACCTAACTGTAAATTAAAGACTGTAGATGCTTTTCTTTTCATTTTCTTTCATTTACTGTATTTTTAGTCACAACAGCAGTTGTCTCAGTCTGACACAGTAAGATAAGGTGCTACAATGCTGGAGAGAGAACTATAACAATCAGCTCATCACATTTGAGCAGGACTGTGTTTTAGTAGTCCCCCAGCAGCTTAAGCGTATAGCAGCTTAACTAAAGGATGGCTCACGGTCACCTGATCCAGCCCTAACTGTAAACTTTATCAAGAAGGAAAGTTGTAAGTCCAATCTTCAATGCAGAAATAGTGTCACTCTCCCAAATCCAAACTGGAAGTCTGGGAGCCGAGTGCTCTGTTGGGATAATAGACCACTTGGTCTCAAAGAAGCAAAATAGATGACCTAGTTTTTCAACATCACTCTGAGACAGGATGTTTAACAATACTGCACAAATGGAAAGAGCAAGGTCTACAGATTTGGTTAGTTTGTGAGTTAAAGACACGTCTTGGTCAGAAGTGACTCCAAGTTGTTGATGAACAGAGATGGGCAGTAACGCGTTACTTGTAACTTTTCATTTTCTATCATTTACTGTATTTTTAGCCACAACAGCAGTTGTCTCAGTCTGACACAGTAAGATAACAATGCGTAATCAGATTACAGTAACGCGTTACTGTAATCTGATTACTTTTTTCAAGTAACGAGTAAAGTAAGGGATTACTATTGCAAAAACGGTAATAAGATTACCGTTACTTTCCCGTAGGAACGCTGCGTTACTGCGTTACTAAAACCGTGATTTTTTTGTGAGAATGTCTCATGACAGTGACGTAAGCGAGTGCGACATTCGTGACAACAGCTGTGTGCAGATCAACAGTGGATCATATATCGAGTGCGGGAGAGAGTATGAGCGTGCAGCGTTTAAAGCGTGGCAGTACTGACCTTATTTTGAGTCTGATTCCATAAAAAGTGACAAAAACATTAGTGTCCGTTGTGCATGGGAAGAAAACTTCTTTTAACAGCAAAAAACCCCCCTAAACTTCCAAACAAGCACCGAGTGCACTATGACGTAATGGGAAACTCACAGAGAAACTCACGGATTCTTCCACTGACCGCTGCAGCACACCTGCACCAGGGTAAACCTCCGCCTACCCTACTCCTGCTTTACAGGTGAAAATAGAGCAACAGGACCGCTGAGTCTTTGATTTTATTTATTTTCTGCTGGTTTTACTTGCATCTATTTGAAAGAGTGAGTGTAAACACAAAAAAAAATTATTTTATGTGCTGGAATGTGTAGAAAATAGGTTTAAATGTTAAATAAATTTCTTCCAGTCAGAGAATGTTGCATATAATTAAATTTTTGCTTGATGCATAAAGTTAAAAGATTAAAACTAATAAAACAAGTTTTAAAAAGGGACTTTTCCATTTGATTACATTTTATATGATGGATTATGTAGAAAAAGTAGAACTGGGCTGAAAGATCTATCGCTTTATCACCTATTCAGGTTGTAAATCATGTTTTTAAAAAGTAACTATGTAATTAAGTAATTAATTACTTTTGAAAATAAGTAATCAGTAAAGTAACGGGATTACTTTTTGGGGGAAGTAATCAGTAATTAGTTACTGATTACTTTTTTCAAGTAACTTGACCAACACTGTTGATGAATCCCAATCTGCTGCAGACAACAAAGGCAATGATGGAAAAGATTTTCAGGTTTTCAAAGTTTTGGGAGATCTAATCAAGTGTGCAGCTTTTTTTCCCGTAGTTTTTGCGCCATCTACATTTGGGTCAGTGTTGTCATGTACCTGTTTTTATTCAGAAATTGCTTTTCTCCACAGTGAAATCCTCCATTTGATTTGCAGATTGAATGCTTTCAAGAGAATGAAAAGGTCACGGCGACACCAATACATGAATGTATTAAAATGGACACCAGATAAAAATCAGTATCGATTTAAGCAGAGCAGAACTCTGACAAAATAACGGAAACATCCCATAGTGTCTGACGTTTATACCAAGTCAACTTGTTGATCCCAGGTGGAATGATCTGCTAGGCTGCTATCTGCATAATCAAACTCAATGACTTTCCTCTGCTGTGATAGGTGAAAATACATGATCCACTAACTGGAGTTTGGCCCGTGCTGCTGATATTTTATCCATCCATCCGTCCATCCATTTCTTTCCACTTCCTCTGGTTTTTATGCACTAGGTGACCTGAAACCTGTTAGGGGTAGAGTTAGAGTTAGCACCTTAAACTATTTGGCAAATCGGCTAAAATTCACTTAGGATACAAGAATGGCATCCACCTACCTTAATATTAATTTGTTTAAATTATGATCATGAAGGCATTTTAGTTTTGTGTTTAACAGGAAAATGTTAGAAGGTCAGGCACAGCAAGTGACCCATGCCTATTAACAGTGTTGGGTAAGTTACTTTAAAATAGTAACTTAGTTACATTACTAGTTACTTCTCTCAAAAGTAACTCAGTTACTTCAAGTTACTCGTTACTTTCAAAGTAACTAGTTACTAGGGAAAGTAACTTTGGTTTTACTCAGAATTCTCTTGTTAATGTGTCGCTTCCATAACTTTGCCAGTCTTCTAGCTTGCTTACTTGCCACAGTGCACTGTGCCACCTACCAATAGAAAGGAAAAGATAATGTGCATATTTCCACGAGAGAAATCCCACGCCTGGACCGTTGACCGCCGCCATGATTCTAGCCTACGTCACAGCGTCATGTGCGCCTTTTACATCCAACACAAAAACTGCAGTCGTGATGCTTTTGATTGTACTCAGAACTCGGAAATTCTGCCTTCTGAATAGGAAGATGTAGGCAACACCAGACTGCAGATGAGCTGCTTACAGAGCTGGACTGGGACAAAAAAATCGTCCCGGGCATTTTGACTAGAGACTGGCCGCCATTATAGCAAAAATCATAAAGCCTTTGAATGAAAACAAACACTGCTGTGACAGTGATGTACACTGTTTTGATGGTATATATGCATCAATCTATCAATCGTTTGTTGTAAGATTCAGATAATTATTTTTTAAAAGCGAGACATTTTAAATGAGAATAAGAAAGAAAAGTATTTCTTTGTGCCCCCCTTTCCCTGTTAGTGCCCTACATGCCCCCCTGGCCACACTTTGCTAGACCCGCCCCTGCACAGTTACCAGCTGCCAGCTACTTAGAAAAGGATCCTGGTGTTATTTGTCTCTCAGAAACAGTTCATAACTTCAACTCATCCATGTCACCTAAAAGGTAAACCTGTTTCTCCATCACCTGTTCAGCTCTGATGATTCAGTAAGTGTCATGGTCCTGGGTCGTTGACCCAGCGTTTTGTGTTTTGTGACTATTTCCCTCTGTTCTAGTTATTCTGTGTCCTCCCCCCTTGTGTCCGGTTCGGGTTCTAGATTTCCTGTTTTACTTTGTAGGTCTGTCTCGTTATGCCCATTAAGTTCCAGCTGTGTCCCCTCCTGTGTGCCATTTCCTCATTACCTGGTGTGTGTATTTATAGTTGGTGTCTGCCTGTGCTCCTCGTCGGCTCGTCTGCACTCATCCGTGTATTTCTGCGTATCTCTGCATTCATCTGCGTTCCATGGTGTCCTGTCTCTGCGTCCCTCTGCCCCGCACCCCCTTTGTACGGTCTCAGGTTTGCTATTTAGTTTCTCCCAGTTTAGGTTTCCGTTTGTAAAGTACTCATACCTCGTTGCCTGTTTTTGTCACCACCACCTTTGTAAATAAAACATCACTCGTATCATCAGTTTGCTGCATCTTGGGTCCTCCTTTTCCTCCACACCACGCGGCTCCCTCCGCCAGCCGTGACAGTAAGGACATCTCCTGGTTTCATCTTCATGTTTCCCTCTCACCAGATAACCAAACCGACATCATGACCAGCAGCTTTTTTGCAGCTGTGGCTCCAGCAAACATCAGCTGATACTAGAAATTAATATTAAATAAATTCTAACAACAGCTGATCAAGCTTAAACGTGCTGCTGTTGTTTACCGCGACATCCACTGGTTTCCTCTTTCTGCGCAAAGTGAGCGATAAATAAACAAGAGAGCCGATCAGCTGATCATTGATCAGTTTTCATGATTGAAGTAAAAACGGGAGAGGGAGGGGAGAGGATGAAAGGAGAAGAGGCAGCTGTGCAGCGTAAACACAGAATAACTCCAGCTTTGTGTCTTTTTCATTGTAGCTGAATTACGGGACAAACTGTTCCTTTTCACCTCAGTAAGAAACGCGTAATATTTTCTCTGAATACCAGACGGGACGGTTGGCAACTCTAATAACTTATGAACAAAATAAAGCTCAACATCATTAGCTTCATAGCACCACCCAGCTGTATAGAAACTCCGTCATGCTAGCTAGCACGCAGTACGGAAAAAGTCAGAATAACGAAAATAAACTAAACTTGGTTTATATCTGACCCAGAGAGACTGCAGGTCATAACTTCTTACCTGAAGTTCAGTTCACACTTGGACCGGCGGCCACCTCGGGTCTCTTTTCCTTCTGCATCCCCTTTCCTTCATCCACCTGCTGGCCTCCACCACTTGCTAATGTTACTGAATCTGTGGAAGCTCTGCGACAGCCACCACACGAAGTAACGAGTAACGACCCTATCTAAATCCCAGTAACGACTAACGCGTTCCTGATTTTGGCATAATAACTAGTTACTGTGCTCGTTACCACAATAATAACGTAGTTACTGTAACGCGTTATTTAATAACGCGTTAGTCCCAACACTGCCTATTAATGACTATTCATGAGACCTGCCACCACACAAGCTTTGACTGAAATTCATAAATACCACTGTAGTCACTATAATTGTTGTTACTGACATCAAAACAGCTACATATAATATAATGCACTTTACTACACCATAAGGAAATGATTGTCTAGAATTGCAAGGACACTGAATTGGGGTCCTGGACGGTGGTAATGTTGCTGTTTATAAAAATAGAGTTTCCGTTTATCTGAAAATAAATTGAATGTAAAAGAAAAAAATGACAAAATAAAACTAGCGAAAGAAAGTTTCAGAAAACACTTGACCGTGTTACCTTGCATGCAAGCACTAATTAAAGCTCTGCTTTTCCACAATGTGACCATGTCAGTAATTTCCATCCAGTATTTACTCTCATGGTCATATAGAGTACAGCTAGCGAGTGCTCTGGCACCACTCTCCTTAGTAATTCATTTACATTTGGGTAGCAGATCACCAGCTGCTAGCGTCTCGTTTTTTGTGGCCTGGTTCTGCTCGTTGATGGCTATTTGCTTGTGAAGTGGTGAAACAGGTTTGTTGTTTCCACCTTTAGTGGGAGCAGTTTTCTGCTCAAGTATTGAGTTTTATTCGAGATTGTTTTAATAGTTCCCTTTTTTTCCTACTAAACCGTCAATGGAGGCTCACACGTGGCTCTCACTCTTATCCATGACTGAGCTTGTTGTTATGTATGCTAGGGAAGCTACAGACTTGGTGTTGCCATATTACTGATCTTAAAATGTGACACGTTTGTACCATGTAAGCATTTATACTGGTATATAAGAGGATGGTATTATTTGGCAAAGCCCTAATTATAATAATGGTTACCAGGCTTATGATACTGTGTGGTATATTACCATATTTTTTGGACCATAAGGCGCACTGGATTATAAGGTGCATTAAGTGAAACAAAACAGTCAGATACGTCAAGCTTTAGTCAGCTTATTCTTCTTGCTTCCTCCACTTCCATACCATTGATTCATTAATGTTGAATTCTCCTGCAGCGGCTCTATTCTCATGTTGTTGCAGTATATTAATGACTAACCTCGTATTGTGGATGGATTATCTCAGTTGTCTCCTGACTGAAGTTTGGTCCATTTACAGTATCCTGCCATGTGATTGCATTTGTCTCTAACCATCAGGAACCCTCATGTTAACTTTTATCAAGTGGAAAAAGGTTAGCGTTCATCCTCCAGCTTCACTGTGTTTATGTTATGCTAACATAGCTGTGTCGCTAGCGATCACATAGCACATCATTATATACCAGCTAGCCCAACTTCAGTAACCCTACAAAATTCACTGCTGTTTGGTTTTCTGTCTTCATTTATGCTGGAAGTGATAGCAGAGCTGTAAGTTTTATTTTTTTCAGAAATCTCTCAGTCAGAACATGCTATATCATGTTTAGGTGGAAACTAGCTAGCTAACTTCCTGCTAACTTCTAAGTCGGTTATGTTTTCATGGATGCTTGAATATTAAACTTCATTGTTACACCTGGTAAAGCAGCAACACTTATCATTTTTAAAGATGAAAAAATTTAGACAGTTTTTAACTCTCAGTGAGTTCGTTTGACTTTGGGACCTGAATCTGTCAAAAAACATTTTTTGACAGATTTTGAGCGCTGTGTACCACATATAATCGGTTAGAGGTGTTACGATCCTGGGTCTTATGACCAAGTGTTTTGAGTTTTAGTTCATTTTGATGTTTATAGTATGTTTAAGCTCATTAGGTCTCCTAGGTTTATTTGCTTATTAGTTCCCCCTTGTGTTTCCAACCCATGTTAAGTCTCCCCTGCTCTTCATGTGTTTCATGTCTGTGTCTTACGTTGTCAAGTTCTGGTTGTCATGTCTGCGTCTCATTATGTTTCCTATTTTATTTTGAAGAGATCTTGTGTTTTTATATTATGGTTTATGTTTTGAGTCCTTTGTTGTACCGTTTCTTGTTTCCCTAGGTCTGTTATGGTTATCATAGGTTTAGTTCTTTGGCTTTGTCATATGGCTTCCCTGTGTTCCATGTTATGTCCACTGTGACGTTTTTGTACCATGTTTCAGGTTCCTATGTTCTGTCTCCCCAGTTGCTGTTAAGTTTGCATGTTTAGAATTCAGTCAGTGTGTTTCCTGTTTTACTTTGAAGGTCCATGTCTCATGTGAGTTTTTCTAGTTTTGCTTCCCTTGTCTCGTCCAGCCTGATTACTCCCAGCTGTGCTCTCCTTCTGTGTCTCATTCCGTCGTTATCCCTCTGTGTATTTAAGCCCTGTGTTTCTCTTTGTCAGTGTCATAGTCTCCCTCATGGCTGTGTTTCCCTGTGTGTTAGTTATCCATGGCCCAGTTTAGTTTTCCATGCCATTTCTGCAATAAAGCAGCTTTTTGAGTTTAATTTCGTTGTCGTGAGTTTTGCGTTTGGGTCCTTCTCCTGCCTGTACACAGCCGAAACATGACAAGAGGTCAGTAAGCACAACCAGAATTCATACATACGGCGCTCAGGATTATAAGGCGCACTGTCGATTTTTCTCACAGCACAAAGGGTATATTTTTTAGAAAGTAAATTGATGCATTTTATTTAAAATTATTTTTTTAGCAAGTGGCTAAAAGGCAATGTGGATTTTAAGAGTTTAAGAGCCTTGATCTGTCCTAACAGTGACTCCACCAGTTAGCTTTTTTCTTTGATCACTGATCTAATCAACTTTTACACTGTTTAATCATCCATACATTAAGATGGACATATGAAGCTGAACCACAGACTTACCTGAACTGCAAGGTTATTCTCCCAACTGGCAACCATAGCCTGACAAAGGGCACCTATTCTGTTCCTTTCCACCTCTAAATGTATTATTGATGGACCCTACTGAAGTAGCTATGTGTTATTTGCAGTCTTTTCCACAATAGATCCCAACCAGCCTCAAGAAGAAGGGAGAGAGATTTAATTTTGAGCATCTAAAGAACCTGAAAGTATGCCAGATCTGACGTGCAAACTCAGATGCTGTCTTCCGCTCATTCTCTGTCTGAAACAACCTGTTTTAGCTCTTTCCTCTTTGAGGCACTTCTTCTGATTGGCTGACACTATTAAAGTGAAAGTTTGACCAGCAGGCAGTTCTGATATGGCAAAAGATGGCCATATCAGGGATACCCACTCTCTGTGACATTAGAAAAAAAGAAGAAGAAAGAAACAGCATCCTAAAGCCTGAGCATTTGGCTCACAGGGATTAGTTGTACAGTCACTGACCTCGTTATTTAAAAGCAACGCAGGTTCACTTTAAAAGTATTTTAGAGGACTGTTCTGCTTCCAGAAAACTGGACTGTGCCCGACTTTCAGTGCCCTGAAATCTATAGTAGAGTCATGAAGTATTCAGATTTGTTGATTAAAGTTGTGTTATTACCTTTTTCAGTTATTAACTTTACCTAAATAAGTTTAAGACCCCTTAAACAACAAAATCACGAGAGCACACACTGTGTTTAAGGCTCTCAGCTCAGATTCAAGCTGTTTCAAGCAGACTCCAATTTTCTGGCTGTGTTCATCAAAGATTGCTGTGGGATTGGGTCAACATGGACATGCAGGATTATATAACGCTGAAAACCAAACATAACATGTGAGTTCCTGTGGATCGAACGCCCCTGTCCATTCAGATCTATATTTCCTTTGTGCGTTGCCCAAGGCACTGTGATGGTTTGGTGGAAAATGGAAACCACAGAGCAGCATACATCCTCCAGATAAGACTTATCACTGCACATGACAGTTAGAACCGTGGTCACAGAGTGACAGAAACATGTTCTTGTACTTTACAGGGATGTGAACACAAGTTAATTCCTGGGAGGACTTTCAGGTCTCTTCTTTGGCTGTTAAAGGGTTTGCATTAGTGCTTGAGCAGCTGTCATTTGCAGGCTGTTCAGCCCCTGGTGTCTGTTCACTCCAGCATGGTCTGCAGATCAGCGAGCAGAAAAGTGACAGCATTAAAGCCAGACGTTTTCATTGTGGCCTGTGCGCTTTTCTTTTGAAGAATTTACACTGGATTGTCGGAGCAGGTCAGTGATTTGAGGATTTTCTGTCTCGGTCTGAATTCAACATAAGGCAGCCAGCTAATCCCATACACTGTGGAAAAAAAGCTGTTTAGAAAAAAATAAATAAGACAAAGCACTCGCAGGCTGACCTTTGGACTCTTAAGTAAAGCTTGTATCGCTTACACACACAAACCCACTCACAACACACACACATACACATGTCAGGCTGGAAAGAAACAAGTCATGCTGCTCTGATTAAGCTGTAAAGGAAATGTACATGAATCCAGAACTGAAAAATAAATATATAAGGCAGCAGCTCTCAAAAGGGTGAAAAATATGGAGCGCAACAAAAGTCTTTCTGGAACAAACTCTCAATGCTTGGCAACCATCTTGGTAACACCTCTTGGCAATTATTTTGAAGCCTCTATAACAGTGGTTCCCGATCTTTTTTTGCTAGCCCCCCCTTTGTTTTACAAGAAAATCTTCATGATGTTGCGATGCTTCAACCTCTGCATTTGTGTGGGAGCCGTGTCAAAAAACCTGTCCATTATGCTAGCAGTGTTGTTAACTTGTACACAACTTTGGTGACAATGTAGGATCAAGTGAAGAAGGCCCTGGTAACACAGGCCTACAGACTGGTCCAGGATCAACTCATAATCATGGTTGCTAGGTAAAATGTCATTCCTGGGCCGGTTAGCAAGAAACTTCTTGAGATTGCTGATCAGCTGAAACACAAACTGGAAATAGTACTTCAAAGTAAAAGGTGAGTCTTTTGAAACGTGTTTGATAAAACATTCATTATGGGCGTTCTCTGTTTCCAGTTTCCTACTGCTACTTTTTGAGTTTTACTACTGCTTGATGATTAGTAAGCAGTAAGTAAGTGTTTGCACACAAGTCGGCATCTTCCTTGTAAATTAGTGGCAAACTCAGCACCTCTTTGCAAGACGATTTTACCTAACGACAGGCAGCAGCCTTCAGCAAACACCCACCGACTGATTGGGAAAGACACATTTTTCCTTCGTCACCATTGGTTGTATAGCACCCAATATGGAAGACTTTTCCCTAAAAGTCTCAGCTTTTTAAGCTGTTGCAGGATTTTCCTCTCTTTAATTAGAGGGATATATCAGAGCTTCTGTGTGGATATATCACTGAAACAGTGAAGAGCAACCTGACTTTGAACTTATTATGCACTTGTTATAAAAATCAAGAGATGCACGATTGGATGAAAACACACCAAAATGTGGTTTGTGCCAGGAGATGTGATGTCACTTGTGGCATGAACCACCGACCACGAGGGCAACAGCAGCGGGTAGGACGAAGGCTTTACTTTCTCTGAGGTTTTAACTAAAACCATCACCAACAGGGGGCAGAATTTCACCAGTGTGTGGTCGGTAGATGCCCGCCTAATACAGCCCCCCCCTCCCTACCACCCACACTACCACACTACCACCCACCTCCTTTGTTGGGCTTTTGTTGCTCTTTAAAAGTCATCAAGCTTTTGAGCCTTTGTCAGGTTTGATAAACTGGATGGCACAGTGATACATAAACTTGTGCTCCCTTCTTTAAAGTCACTACACGTTTGTTTAGCCCATATTTTACTGCTTGTGTTTGGATGTAATTAGAAACTTAATTTTTAAAGGTCAGCGCCTCGCCTGTGGGGAGCGCAGCGCCGTGACGAAGCAGCAGCAGATGCAGTAGCCCTGTTCTTTTAAAGTAGGAGATAAGGTTTAATTTAATGGCTTTTTGAATGTCTGCTGCAGCCCGTGACCACTTTTATAAGCTCACAATCACAGGTTTGCACAGACACAGCAGCATGGAAACATTTAATTGTTTTTTTGTGTTTTTTTGTGTCTCACTGGCTGCATACCTGCATGTCATCAGAATGAGAGGATGAGAAACACATAGCAACTTGCCATGCAAGGAGAGTTATCTTTTTCAGTCTTCATGACAATGCCAGGTCGGGGTCAGGTGACCGTGGAGTCAGCACTCCTTTGATCTTGTTTGGTCTTCAAAGCTTTGAGGCGTGTTTGGGCTCATTATCCCAGTGCATTTTGAATCCTTCACAGAGATGCAAACCAGAGGAATAACAGAGTCTATTTGACTTTAATCTTCCCACCAGCATGTTTCACTCTGCATTTGATCCCCTTAAGACTGGGTGAGTAATCGGGTCTTTAATTTCACTAACAATTTCTAATGAAACTGAAAGCGAGATAATCAGGATTAAAAAATATATATTCTTTTTTAACCACAAAGCTCTCAAAACTATCAAAATTAGCCTGCCAAAGACTCCAATCTTTCCCACTGGACAGCTTTGGAAAATGTGAAAAAAGACATAAATTTTAGACTTTTAACTGTATTTTGATACAAATTACAGCTTGTCCTGCTCACCCACAGTCATTCATACTACAGTAATAAAGTAAGAGACAAACAAGCAAGCGACAGGAAAGTTCTGATTTATTGTAACAGGGATGTCTAGGCAGTGAGCTACAACAAGTCTTTCAATAATTTTTCACATCTTACAATTTAAGCCCAAAGAGCCGCGCTGACACATTTATTTAATTTCCTACAGCAGCTTTTCATTATCAGATCGTAAAACTGAGGCATACTGTTGAAATTGCACTTGTTTTTCGACTGCCAAGATATCTCAGGGATTGCAGTTTAACTACTTTACACTGACAGAAAGGGGAGTTTCACCAGTTAGGATCAAAGTGTGCTGCATATGGATCCCAATGTAAAATGAGTTTGACATCCCTGATCTAGAAGAAAGTTTCTGTATGCAAGCCTGTTACATACGGTTCTCCAGGAGTGGAGCATTGCCATAGGTGATGGTTGTCAACTTTTCACGGTGCTCCCTTTGTTTCTCCTGCTGCTACCTGAGTCTCTAGTTGTGCCCTACAGTAAAGGCCCCTTCAGAGTCAAAAACACCTGTTAGCCTGACCTTTTTATCCCCATCCACCTTCGTTTTTCTTTAATTCATCATTCAAATTATACCTGAATTTCATGCAAATTCCCAGAAAGGATGTGTTTTTAAATGCATCAACCTTATTAAATTAAATAATTATTATGCCAAATAAAATGATGTTAAACTGAAGATAAAAATGTTCAGATAATTATAATTATGATCTTTACGATAAGCCAGCAGACCTCTTGTGTTATTATTCTCTTTCTCTTTATTGCCTCTGACTGGGATTTAGTCAAGTACAGTGAATATTAGTTGAGTGAATTATGTCAAAAGGAATTTTTTTCTCCATAGTTCACTGTGAAATGCCGGTTCATGATATTTAGCCTTGTTTTCCCTTTTGGGAAAACTTTCAGAGAAGCCCCTCGTCCTCAGAATCTGCTAATAGGTGCTCACTTTTTACTATTCACTGTTCTCTCTCTATTTGGTTCCATCTTTATTAAGGTATGACAAAAAATAACTAAAGAAAGGAAATGATACCTGACTTCAGTGTGTATACATACACACACATGCGGAGCGTATATCTTTCTACACATCCCTGTAACACGTATAACCAGAGCAACAAATGAAGCAGTTTCATCCTACAAATTGAGCATAAAGTTCAGAATGTCAACAGAGTGACGCTCAACCTTAATCCTCTTCAGATCAGCTGATCTCAGTGCCTGCCCACATCAGCTGATTTCTCGTCAACACATCCCATTGGTAAATCTCACACAGGGAATACTATTCAAGCTGCTTTTGTCACAGTCCCATGGTTCTGTGCTGTTTGTCACTTTTGAATTCCCTTTTTGTTTTTAGTAGTGCTTTGGACACGTTACATTTCAGTTTTTTTGTAGTATTTAGAGAAATTCTGATTCAGTGTTTAATTAATAAAATAATAGATAAAAGCTTATTAAATGATCTACAGCTGGGCTCTAACATCTTTGCCTGAGACAAATTGGGTATTAGGAAGAATTCAATGATGAGTGGACCAGCAGCTCCTTTAGTTTTTAGCACCTGCAGCCCGAGGGAATGACTGCTTTCACTGCCTGGGATCACACCGCTCAATATGTGTGAGTGCAAACAAGCAAAGTTACTTTAGAGGGCTGACTCACAGCTCTGCTCTGAGCTGGTGTCCTGTTTCGTGCATGTGTTTCACTGCAGTTGTTTGTGCAGTATGAAGATTGCAGTGCTTGGAAATGGAAATATCAAGTTCGATATGATAAGAAGGCAAAGACGGAGAGGAAGACGTGGCACATGCTCCTCTCTGATTTCCTCTTCCTATTTTGCTGCCATGCTGCTGATCACCTGTTTGCATATCGGTGCCTGCTCCACCTGCATTTACACCTGATGGTCTTAAATGACAGACTCTCAAGCTTTGTTCTTTACCTTGAAATGAGGCTTTACTCTGCAGGTATTTTGGGGTAGTTTAGGGGGAACATGAATGCAGGTTTAGGGTTATAATAGTTAACCTTCAGATTTTTATATAAGTCACACTTATCTGCTCTCTTTCTGTGTCTGTAGCCCTGGTCCAGAGGAGAGAATATGTAGAAGTGCATAGAGGTTAACATGAATATGTCTCATTTAAGGTCATCTTTTCCTGTTCTTGTTGGCCGAGCTTCATGAAATTTGGCATAAAGTGTCCTTAAAAATGTAGGTGAGTGGAGAACAAAAGAATTATATACAGCAGATGGGCAGTATCTGAAAGTCCTGTCCTCAAAAAACAGGAAAAAATCCAGCAAAGACCTGACGCAGGACCTGAGAGATGCATCTGGGTTTTCAGTTGATCATCTAGTATTCATTGAAGCCTTATCTGAAGTGGTCTCAGTGGAAGAGTGGCTGTCAAGAAGCCATTCTTAATGAAGGGAGACAGGGAGAAAAGGCTGAGGTATTAAAATTGAACAAGAACTGCACTGTAAATCAGTGGCAACAGGTCTGATGAAGTGATGAATTCAGATTTGAAGTTTTTTGGCGTAAATCATTGTCAGTATGTAGGGAGAAGTTCAGGAAAGAAGTACAGTGAGTGTCTACAGCCATCAGTAAAACACGGTGGAGGCTCTGTCATGGTTTGTAGTTAAACAAATGGTTGAATTAAGAACACAGAGATGTACCATCACATCTTGATTCACCATGCAAAACCACCTGATTAGGAATGGCTTCATTTTTTAGCATGACATGGATCCCAAACACTGCCAATGCAGTAAAATCATACCTGGATAGAAAAAGTCAAACTCTGTTTTGATTTTATATACATTATTTCCATGTATGCATGTATGTTTCGGTAAATCACAGGATCCATTTTTCTTGCTCAAGACTTTTTGCACAGTATCGTACTATATATATTGACATCACCATGGGAGTCTACAGAACCTAGAGTTTCACAGACTTCCATATTAAAATGTTCCACTTTTAAGGTAAATTGAACATGTTTACAGTCTGTTTTTTGTTTTTCTTGTTTTTACAATGTGAAATTCTTTTCAACAAATTTACAGGTTTTGCACTTTTATAAAAATCAATCGTTTTCTGTAATTTGGGACACTTCAAATAGCAGGTTCAGTGCAGGTTCAGTTCAATAGCCATCCACTGGGTTTTGTCTCTGCTAATTGGCATTACTTAACTTATCTTCTCAACCATGTCTGTGCTGTTGGTTCCTTTTGGACCATGTTAACAATTAATATGACATGCTCTGTGCTTGATTGAGGTTAATTATACTAACAGACAATCGCAGAAGAAGCTTTTGCTCCATTTTAGCTGTTGCACGCATTAGAAAGGACTTGGGATTGACTTTACTCACCACACATTGTTGACCACAATTTGTTATGATGCTTCCTTTGAATTACTACAAAAATATTTCACTTACTGACCTAGAATTTCACTCCTTTATTCTCTAGCACAAATTTCTAGCTGCTGGTGCATTTGGAACAGTCTAAAAGTACAAAGGTTCAGAATTCAAATAGTGTGACCCATGTTATGAAACAAGCATTCCAGCAACTACACCTCCTGTTTGGCACTAACTTGTCGAACCACTATAATCGTGTTTCGCACCACCAGACATCTCTCACTCGCAGCTGCCCAGTTGTGATCTCATCACATCTGTTGAGATGTATGTTAATGTCAGAGGGTGAGCTAACGACTTAACTTCCTAAATTGATAAATAGTGTTTTGGTGTCTACTTTTTACAACAGAACCAAGATAATCTGATTTCAATTCCCCCTGTCCAGAAAACTTTTTAAATGTATAACTGGATCATAACTACCACATGAGTGGTCATTAAACCAATCATGCGCAGAGCCTCCACATGCTCTTGCGCTGAATTCCTCAGAAACATAATTAGATTTCATCTTTTAAGGTCAACAGCATGTTCTGGGGAAAATACACAATTATTTTTTCCTTAAATATGATAACAGTGGTCATATTATGCACTCGACTCCACAGTCCATGAGTTTGTCTCGTGTTGCAGAGTCTTTCTCTCAACTTACGAATAGTAAATTAACTATTAGATGTAGAGTGATTTCCTTCTCTCAGAGACACATGTTTGTTTGTTTTACTACAATCCACATTCACGGCGTCTTACTCTCTAACTTTTAAGGCCTGTATCTATCACGCAGGGCGACTAACTCTGCCTCGTCTCCGCTAATTGGCATTACTTAACTTATCTTCTCAATCGTGTTTGCGCCATTGGTGCCTTTTGGAGCATTTTAATGCAATTACCCAACAATTAATATTGCCGGAGGAGCTGCAGATCAAACCACAAAGCTCCTGATTAGCCATGGCCTAGAGATGGGAGCCTTAGCCATGCATTTTACAATTGTGATTTTAAAAAAACCCAACAAAAAAACCCCAACACATTTAACCACCTGTGGCATTGATTTCCATTAAATAAGGCATACATGAAATACAGACAAAGCAATAATTTTTCATTTTCAGCAATGCTGTACTCTACTACATGCTACATAAAGTTCATAAAAAACTTTATGTAGCATCAAACATTAGCGTATTTAAATTTGGCCAATCCCCCGGTCAAGGACCCCATCAGGTTACTTCTGCCCAAAGTAACCTGATGCTTATAACAGAGATAGCACCTTTTATAGATGAACTTTAGCTGTAAGTGATTACGTGTTGCAACTGCAGTCTCCCATCAACAACTTAATTAATGTTTCCTACATACGGCTGAAACCGGTGTCTACTTTGAAGCACAAAGCAGCAGCATCAAAGAGCTTTTCTGTAGTTCAGGAGCATGAATGAAGAGCAGTGGGCATTCCTCAGTTTGTGCAGGACCTCTAAGGCTAAACCCCAAACAGTGAGCCAGAAAAAGACCAGTTCAGAGAGTCACATGCATTGAGCTCATTTGGCACATTTCCCTCAGGCTTTTAGATGTTTTCTGCGTGACAGGAAGCTGTAAGTTAGCTAATTGCTCAGCAGTAATAAGATGAAGATCGAAAGAAATCTGCTCTAATCATAAAAAAAAAGATCCATGTGACTGATTAGCTCACAGTGGATGTGAGGATTCTCTTTTCCGTCATGTTTTTTCATTGAAACTGAAATGATGCTTGTTTTTCAGTGGTAATTATAGTTCACTAGTGTGTAGTGGCAGACAGGGCAGAGACGCTGAGTCAAAAGATGTAATATTTTTTTTGGAAAGTCTCAGAGCTCATCTAGCAGCTATAAATCGACGCTCAAAAGAAAACCAAGCACAGAACAAAAAGATACAAGATGGTCACAGTGATATAAACTCACCACAACAAGATAAAACAATTTCACAGAAACATAAAATAACCACAAATAGTTGTTAGAGGACACTTTGTAGCAACTACAAAAATGACCACAGATGAATTGAAAAACACACAAAGAGGCACAAAATGACTTCAGAAAAATGTGAAATAACCACAAGTAAGTGGAAGGAGACCACAGAGACACCAAATTACTCTAGAGGGATACATATCAGGCAAAAGGCGCAAAGGAGCTACAGAGAGACTCCCAGTGATATCAACTGACCACAACATGAAAATAAGATTAAAGAAACATTTTCAAAAAGACACTGAATAGACATAAAATGACAGCACTGAAATACAAAATGACTATAAAAATGCCAAAGACACAGAGATACAAAAGAAAATTCAGTGATATATAAAACAACCACAATTAAATGGCAAAAGACCACAAAGAGTAAAAATTAAAGCAAACCAGCCACACAAAGTTGCAAAAGAGACACAAAATAACCGCAGAGAGACTTAAAGTGATATAAACTGACACAGCAATGCAAAAAATATTCTAGATTTTTTAAAAAGACACACAAGCGACACAAATATCTGCACAAAAATGCAAAACAATCACAAAAACTCATAAAGAAAAATGTTAACTGAAGTTCTAAGGAGGTGGTGCTTTTAAACCCTAGCCAGCAAACCAACTGAACTGCCTCAAAATAAAAACACAAAGAGCTTATTTTATCACAAGTGTTAGCCCTTTAAATCCCTAAATACAGAGCATGGGGTATGATAAACATAAACATAAAATCTGAAGTGCAGTCTGAAGCTTTTAAAACAAGTGTTTGGCTTTTTTTTTAGGTCAGATGTTTGGTGAGGGACGCCGAAGGATTAGAAGCCGAGACTTTTTTGTGCTTTTTGAGGTGGTTGCGCCTTGTGGCGTGTCAGGGTGAGCCGAGGCTACCAGATAAAACCCAACAAGGCCTCGCAGTAATCCTGTGAGATCAAGGCGGGGATTATTCGCTGTGATTGTTGTCTTAGAGCTGGAGGATGGAGCTGAGCTGCTGCTATTGTTGCTGCTTGCATGTCAGTTCTGTCATCTTTGCCTTCATAAGACCAGACTTTAAAGGCCCTAAGCCCCCGTGTGGCTTCATTAATGTCACACAGGCTTCACGCAGTCATGATGAGGGAGGCTGACAGATTTATTTATACTGTTTTCTCCTGTTGTTTCATGTCTCCTGTTGCTAATGTAGGTTCATGCCCATACAGTTGTCAGCAACAGGACGGCCCAGAAATTCAGTCCAAGCTTAAAGCAATAATCAGCTACATGTAAGGGTCAGCTATGAGCAGTAAAAGAAAGGCAGAGGGAGGTGGATAACATGGAAAGAAGGAAGGCAAGCTTGAACGTGACAGGTAAAAGGATTTAAACAAAGTAATAAAAAGAAATAAGGAGATGGGGTGAAAGCAAATGAAGTAAAAGTACATAAGGGCAGATGAACAGGAGAAGTAAACAGTGTAAACAATATAGGTGTAAGAAGGAAGGTAAGAAAAAAACACAGAGAAAAGAAATGGATCCAAAAGATCAGAATAAAATTAGGGACACTAGGAAAAAGCAAAGAACAAACTAAGATTAAAATATGGATATATGGTATGAAGGGAAAATATAAAGTAGGCATTAATGAAATGAGAAAAACACGATATGAAAGGAGCAAAAGGAGACATGGAGTGTAAATCTGGAACGTGTTTGGAAAATGAAGAAGAAAAACATGACAAAGAAAAAAACTAAAGAAAGAAAAGTTAAAATGGATGAAAGACAAACAAGTAGTGGCAGAAGTAGTAGAGGTGATGACCTCAGACTCCTGGGTGAAAGCCTCATGTAGGCCTAATGCCACTGCATCCACCTGCTGAGGGGAACTTCGTGGTTTTTTCTACAATTTGCAAAGAGAAATAAACTTCACAGTCAGTGCAGGTAATCAGAAATTAAGAGGCTTGTAGTTGTTTGACAGGTAACTGTCACTTCTGAAATATTGTCAGTGGCCAGGCCAGGAACCACATTTAGACCCTGCAAAGTTCCCGAGCTCCTGGAAAAATCTGTTTATGGTCACTTTAGCTGATTCTAGGAAGCTGCAGCTGAGTAGTCCTCAATAGTTCCTGAGTGCCAAGAAAATCCAGCATTCATTCAGCTTATTAGTGACTTTAGACTACAAGCATTTGGTTTTCCTACTGAAGACCCTCATTCTCAATAGAAAGACAGAAATGACAGAAAACGTTTATCTTCTTTTTGCCTCTCGATCACAGCACGTCTTGAGAATGACTTGTGTTTTTACCTCTGCAGAGAAAACCACCAAAACATATCAATAAGTCCACTCTCCTGATCCTTCAGCAGTGTGTGTAAATGTGCATCTATGACTTCTTGCACATGCTCAGTAGGCTCTGAGGAAACAGTTCAGTGGAGTAAGCTGATTAAAGTAATGAGCTTTGAGCAGACCCTCTAATATCTGATATCGTTGATGTTATCGAACACAGCAACCTAAAGGTCAGTGTCACGGCAACGATATGTTCTGATTTAAAAAATCATGTTTTGTGAGGGGACAGGTCTAAATACTGCAGCACTTTATTTCTAGAAACATCAAAGTCCCTCCAACAGTGTTTTAATCTTTTCATCCAGATGGTTTGACTAGTCTCTGGGGATTCTGGAGACAGTAAGTACTATTAAACCACTTTGTGGGTCGTGCAAACATTGCAGGGTAATTCACTTTTCGAAAGATAAATAAGATCTGATGTAAGCTGGAGCGAATGAGCATCAGCAGTTGTTAGAGTTACAGAGGAGAACAAAAGACACCAACTTGGAAATCATCCACAATTTGAAAGTGAATTTACACCAAGTTTTTCTTTTTTTAATGTTCAGAAGATGTGTTTGTAATGCATCTTTAACTATTTGGAGTTATATTTAAGCCTAAGTTAAGAAGTCCGCTGACTTTAAGTCATGTAATATTGGCTGTGGGAAAATGAACCCATCAGACTGAGCCGTAAAAGAAGAAATTGTCAGTATCTTACCTTACACATGGGCAAAAATCCCTCAAATTTCAAAACAGTGCCAATATTTAATATCCAAAAACATGTCCAATATCTGTTCTGCCAAGGTTGTTTTGTCAGTTTAGTGGGTAGTCCAGCTTCAAATGCTAATTTGAAACAAACAATTTGGGATTTTACAGACCAAGGTCTAGTGCCCAGACTTTGACTTTATTTCTCTAAAAAATAAGTACAGCTACAAACAAATTTACTAAGTCACCACTAACTAGTTCAGAGATCTGCAGTTTCTTGCTGGTTTTCACAGACAGCATAATATCAATCTGCATACATTTTCATTGCTATGCAGACGATACCCATCTTAACACACAAAAATTAGTTATTAAACTACAGGAATGTCTTAAAGACAAGACTTGGAAGACTTCTAATTTCCTGTTTCTAAATTCAGGCACAGAAGTTTTTATACTCAGCCCTAAAATCTTAGAAATATGGTATCCAACCAGATGCCTACTCTGGCTCCCAGTAACACTGTGAAGAATCTTAGAGTCATTTTTGACCAGAATATGTCCTTCACCTTTCTTTTTTTTTTTTTTTTTTTGGCCTGTCCCGTTTGGCTCTTTTGCCATCAGAATTGTTGTCTAAAGGCAAAGAAAGATGCCCAACGGATTTACTTTACCAAACTGACCATCCCAGCCTTGCCGTAATGGTCCATTTGATTCACCTTTTATTGTTTATTTTATTTTCACTTACTGAATACGGGACAGACTTGACTGGGGGAAAGAAGGGGAGAAAGAAAGAGGGAAAGAGAAACAGCTGAGAAGAGGGACGGGGGAGAAGGGCAAAAGACAAAAACCACTGTCCCAGTAAGAGCTGAGGAGAGTCCCAGATGAGGGCTCACTCAGCAGCCGCGGAGCAGAAGCCAGGGGGAGTTGCAGTGACGCGCCCGTGAGCTCCGCCGGCAGCCAGCTGCGCCTGAGTGACCGAGCCCCAGGCCGAAAGGCCGGGGGCACCCCACCTCCGAAGTGGCCCGAGCGAGCCCCAGGCTCCAGGCCCCGATAAGCGGCCGCCAAGGAGTGAGCCGGTGTGTACCTGGACGCCCATCCCCAGACACAAAGAACCACCAACGCACCGATGTCTGAGGGGGTCCGCCACTGGCGGGGAAGTGGTGGTAGGGGGAGATAGGCCTCCAAACCTTGGAGGGCCTGAGATGTCCCCAGAGAGGTGGCGCCTGACACCCAACCTGACATATAGACACAGACATACAGGCACACACAGATACAAACATCCATATGTCCTTCACCTTTCATATTAAACAAATATGCACACTGAAGGATATACTCTTGCTTTCCATGATGCACTGACCATTTCTTCTTCGCTAAATTCTTTTCATTCTCTACGTTGTGTACACCACTCTGCAATTATTAGTTATTAGTAAAGGTTGGGCCTCTCTCCTCTAGTTTGCTTTTTCTCCAATCTCTCTTTGCTCACTTTCCTTTCCTCTCACCATATGGCTGCCCTTCTCTGAGCCTGCTTCTGCTGGGGCTTTCTTCATTTTAAAAGGCAGTTCTTCTCTCATCGTAGCCAAGTGGTTGGTTGTAGGAGGTTGTGTGATTTGGGGATTTATTTCTAGGGTATTTACCTGACAATATAAAGTACTTTGAGATGAATTGTTGTGAATTGGCACTATAGAAATGAAAATGAATTCAACCAATTTGAATTACCAATTCCTCTTGTTTTCTGCCCTCTGGCTCCATGTACATGTTAGCACTGGGTCTGGGTCTGTCAGAAATGTTGATTCCATACAAGTTAGTTCACAGCCTCAGATCCTTCGGTGGGTCCTTCAAAATGTCACAATGCAGACATGGAAAAAAAAAAACGTGCCATGCTTAAGTAGCATACAGAGCCACCTTTAACAGCAAAAAGCTTGAAGTAATGATACAGAAGTCAAAATAAAATTATAGTAACATAGTAGTACAAGTACTATAATAATAGCTGGCAGATGCCTCTCTGCCAGGTCACACAGGCATAATTCAATTATAGTTGGTGATAACATATGGTCTGTTAGAGAAGGTGCTTCACTCCAAATGCTGTCATTTTTTCTGTAAAGCAAATTTACCTTGCCTATGGGTATAAATAAAGTTACCTTGACCTTGACCTTCACTCCTAACCACTATCTGCAGTAAGTGGTGCAGAGGGTGGTCAGGATTATCCACGGTGGATAACAGTTTGGTCAGTGACCTCCCCACCTCAACTTCAAAAGTTTTCAGTCTTCAATCAATCACAGAGCCAGCCTTCCTAATCAGTTTATTCAGTCCGTATGTGTCACCAGCTCCAATGCTGCTTCTCCAGCAGATCACAACAAAGTACACTGAGCTCACCACAACTGAGTGATAGAAAATCTCCAGCATTTTGCTGCACACATTGAAGGATCTCCAGAGGATACGGAGCTTTACAGCCTCATTTTGTATACATTTTGGTCCAACTGTTCAGCCTTATGTTAACATGCATGCCACAGTACTTGCACTCCTCCACCGCATTAACATCCTGATCACATTTATAAGCAGATGATTCCTCCTCGACCACTTCATGGTGCTCTCTTTCTCCTGCCCATCACTAATACGTCCAACTAATGCAGAATAGTCAGACTATTTCTGTGGGTAGTATACAAAGTGAACAGGAATGCAGACAGCATCACCTGTACTGCACATGACCAAATCAGAGTGAATTGTTTTCTGTATGACTTTAACAGTATCTCACTTTATTGTTGTCTGTATGTAATTTTTTATGCACAGCTTGCTTAAAGTTGCACCAGAAGAATCAGGTCCGGCTGAAGTATGGACTTTGGCTGAGCCGTTACAACACCTCGAGTCATTTTTTTTCAGCCATTCTGTTGGAGATTTGCTGCTGTTCTTGGGTTTATTGTCCTGTTCCATGACCAAGTTTTCAAGCTTTAGCTGGTGGTCCTTACAGATGTCCTTACATCTGACTCTAAAACAGTTTGGTATATAGATGAGTTTATGGTCAGTTCAGTGACTGCAAGGTGTCCTGTGTTTGCTTTTCTCCAAAAGCGGTGCTGTGTGAACAAACATCTCCATTTTGGTCTTGTCTCTCCAAAATATATTGCTAAAGAAGTGTTGTGATTTGTTCAGATGCAACTTTGTGAACCTAAACCATGCTACCCTGTTCTTTTTAGATAGAAGAGGTTTTATCCTGAAAACTCTTCCAAACAAGTGATGCTTGTTTAGTCTTTTTTTAATTGTTCTGTCATCGACTTAAACATTTCCCATCCCAGCTGAGGCCTGTAGAGTCTGAGTTGGGTTTTTGGCTTTTCTCTGTGCATTTCACATTCGGATATTGGGCTTATGTTACGGGGTGCCGAGGCAGGCCGTATGGATTAATAACGGACCCAAGATGCAGACTGCTTAAGTGGAGGGTGAGCTTTATTGACAACAGGTGAAGTACAACAAAAAAGGGTGGCGAGAAACAGAACAGTAAAAACTCTAAACTGGGAAAACTAAAACTAAACACAAAGCCAGAACACGAACGAGGGTACCTTGCAGGGAGAATGACCAGGAAGCCGGAGGAATAAACACAGAATGACGGAGGGGAAATAACGCAGACGAACCAGCAACTAACAGAGGCAGACACGAGGTTAAAATACACAGAAGGATAATGAGGGGATGAGACACAAAAGGAGGGCACAGCTGGGAGTAATCCGACCTGACGAGACTGGGGAAAAGTAAACTGAACACACTGAGAACAGACACGGACCTTCAAAGTAAAACAGGAAACACATACACGTAATGACATAACACACCAACTTAACACAGACTGGGCGACACAGAACATAGGAACATGAACCATGAAACAGAGAAGTACAAACACCCAAGGTAACCAAAACCACAGAATAATAATAAACTAAACAAAAACACGGAGTCACAGACTCCGGACCATGACAGCTTAATTTGCTGGCATGTCTTCTCCTGGGAATCTTGTGGCATTGTGTTACCAAACAGCTAAATGCTACACATTAGCAAATGGCTAAAGCATCTGCTTTTACAGTTAGTCACTGCATAGAATGCTAAAAAGGAAAGAGTAAAGGCAATTACTTGCATTTATAATGATTAAAAAGGGACAATTTTTCTTATAAATTCCATTTAAAAATATGTGGATTAAAAAGTTAATTCTATGATTACTGAGTATTTTGTGTGCTGTGTTACATTTCATTCAGTTAAATGGTCAAAAAAATAGATGAGGGCATCCTTTTTGGATAATTTAATGAGCAAAACCTGTCTGTTTGCTATTTAGTTTTAAATTTTTATTACAAGTCCATTTCAGTTAAATTCATTTAATTATTATCACATTCCAGTTTGGGCATTCATGGACTTCCATACCAATGGACAGTGTTTTTCTCTGTTGTTTTATTGTTGTGTAACATGCACCAAGGCAGATTTTGTTTTCTGCTCCTTCTGCAAACACGTGGAAGATTGTCAACACTGGGAGGTAAACAGATAAATCTAAATTAGTTTTTTCTCCTATACGTTTATTAATTCATTGGAAGAAGTTGTAATTTTAGGAATGCATGAAGTTTTTAATGGGAATCTGGTGAGGCGGCGGTGTTGTTCAGGACTGATTTGATGGGAGAAAGGAGGAAGTGAGGGGGGTTTCATCCCTTGTGATGTGTCTCATGACTGGAGGAGGCAAAGCTGTTGTGTTTGGACTTGAGGAGCTGCAGGGTGAACCCACTGATGCCCCTTAAAATTGAACATGTGACTCTTAGACAAGTGGACACTTAGATAGACTTCACTGTTATCAGATGGAAACACAGTAAGTGCATTAGGAGCATTAGGTGTTTAGTGGGTCTTTTCCCCAGCTCATATTTGAATGTTTATTTGTGTTGATAGGTTAACAGAAGGCTCTGAGATGTTGTGGCTGCTGCTCTGTCTGCTTCCTCCCGTGAGTTACGGCAGGATCGTCGCCCAGAACAACGCTCACACCGAAAGACACAACCATGGTGAGTCTGAGAGCAAATGATTTACAAATGATTTACAAAGTATTTATTTATTGCCCAGGTTTTCTTTTTTTTCAAAACTGTTTGCTCATCTGTGCTGATGTCACACCAGATGGTCCCTCTCCTCTTTAGCCTGGAGGCCACAGGATACATGAACTTCAAAAAGTGTCTCAGACCCGCACCACTTGGCCTCAGGCCATCTTAAACGAGCTCAGACTCATTGAAGAAGATGTTTTTGGATCCATCTTTTTCCTTACTCGGTAGAGTTTTAACTTAATGAGCTGTGTTTGCTGACAGTTTTGCCTTTAGAGGTGTTCCTGAGTTCATGCAGCAATCTCCACCACAGAATCAGCTCTGTTTTTAAGGCAGCGCTGCCGGAGGGGCCTGAACTCCACCAACATTTAATGATGGTCTGCAGGCTCGTGTTTTCTTTACAGAGATTTTACAGACTTTCTGAATCTTTTAATTACATTATCCTTCCTTATATTTACTTTTGAAAAGCACTGTCATTATTTTGGGAGGAATTTTGTTCTACTGTCTTGTCTGTTTGCAGTCAGAGAGCACAGCTATCCCTAAAGGGCAATGGCTGTACTAAAGCTTTGATCTTTATTATGTTTTTTTTACAGTATGATGATGCCAGCCTCTTATTGCATCATCGTGACATTGCAGGGAATCATATTGAAAAAATACAAAGTGTGTTGTACAGTTGTGTTTATGTCCTTTCATATGATATATTACTTAATATGGTTTCTTGAAATTTTTTTTCAAGGTCAACTTTTATCTTGAGCGCTAACGATGAAGGACACGGTGAAATACTTAACCAACCTAGCTTCTCGTGTCGGCAAAGGTCTATTATGCTGTTGTTTGAAGTTTGAAGATGATCGGTAAAAAATTGTGGGTAATATAAACTTTTTACGGATTTTCATATTTGGTGTGACCTTGATCCAGTTTTCACCTAAATGAGATCAGTTCAAGCTGTTATTGGTACCTATCATCACACAATTTGAAAATGATATCTTGAAAACTGTGAAGCCTAGATGGGTAGCAAGCAGACAACCAGACAGAACCGATAACATACTCCCTCCCTTTGGGGAGGGAATAACTGTTAACAGGGCAGTCCATCAGCTTCGTTCAAGACTACTGAGTTCATGTCTTTAAACAATTTAAATCACACAGAGAGTCCCGTAATGGGCACTTTCAATCAGCTTGATAAGTTTCCAGTTAATTTTTTGCGGTAACCTTCACATCAGTGTGAACATTTAAAAATAAACTCAGAACAGCAGCAGCTTTGTCTGCCGGGATCAGCTTCAGACGGCTGCCAGCTGAGTTTGACAATTTCCTTCCGCTCAGATGGACATGTCGGCAGCTCATCGATACCTCAGCTGGAGAGGCAGGATGACTCACAAACCTGATGGCTGCTCATGTTTCGGAGCATCACACGGGTTTATCTCTAGGCCTACACAAACACGCTTTGTCTGTGTCTTTCTGATCTGATTTTTGAGTGATGTTTAGGTGAGAATTCATGATTGTGTTTGAAGATACGCACAGCACAATAAGAGATTATCTCATGGCCGCAATTTGAGTTACAAAATTGTGCTTCAGCTTTTATAATGTGTTGAATAACTTACTTTTCATTGAGGAAGAAGAGATATCCTTCCAAGGCTACACTGAGTGAATAATTCAACACTGCAATTCAAGTATGTATGCCCTGGTGTATTTATCGAAAACAAAATGCCTTAGGAGAAATGGGAAATGGAGCATTTGAGATCATAGTATGAACCATCAGGAAAAGAAAATTCATCGAAGAATTTATATTTCTTTCAACCCTCCTACACTCCATGCACAGATGTCTGAGGGATCTTCTAGAAATGGCCATGCTATTTTTGCAGGGAAGTGATCGGTCAACAGGAGGTGATTTTCTACCTGTTGATCTCTAATCTGGAGCATAACCTCCTCCAGAGCAGATCAGGTCTGCAGCATAAGTTACCATGGAGATGCACCCAGTAAGGTGTGAACTGCCTTTGTAACGCTGAAAAAACCCGGGATTAACCTTGAAGTTACCTGGATAAACCCAAATCCTGCTTCGTAGCGCAGACCTCAGGTCATCACGTCTCTGATGCACTTTGCTTTGAATCATTTCAGGAGAGAATATAGTCTGTTCTGTTATTTTGAAAATTGACTTGATGCTCTCTGGTAATACTTTGTCTGACTTCCTGACCTCCTTCTCTGCTCTGTGCAGATTGAGAGGGCTTGAAGGTTTACATCAAAAATAAATTTAGCACTTGTTTTTAACGACACTAGTGCAGAGCCAGTTCTGGTACACTTCAATAATCACGTTATATTCTGGTTGTTTCATGTAAATACAAGGCTGGTCCTTTGAAATCTCTTCATATCTTCATATATTAAACTAGGTCACTCTAAGAATTGCCTTCTTTCTTTTCTCTCCTTCTGTTGGTGCAATTAAAGCCGGATATCATTCTTTGTGAAAAATTAAATTGCAAGCACTGCTGTTCATCTGCAGGTAGAAATTTGTCCAGCATTATTGGTGCCCAGCGTGCGTTCCTTAGCTGATTTATTTCTGAGAAGTGTTGGTTTTTCATGAGAAAGTCCCTGCAGCGTGGCTCCCTGAGCTTCTTACAGCAAACACAAGGCCTTTGTTTCCCTGCTGCTCGCAGACTGAAGCGCCACGAATTCTCAGATGGATTACTGCTCGCTTCCCACAGCGTCATCTCAACGGGCAAGCAGTATTTCATTACATTAATCACCACACTGAGGCCCTGCTTTAACATGATAACACAGACATGAGGTGTGCCTGATTTTGCTGCTCTGAAGCAGTTGGTCATGGATAACTGTTCCAGATTCACACGTTGGGTACACAGTAACAATTGCTGACTTGTTTATGCAGCATCTGTCTGGATACAGGTGAAGCTTAAAAGTTAGGGGTGTAGTCGCTGTGTTTCAGAGGTGGATGGAGGCACAGGTGGCTGTAGCTGCTCTGTCTGCAAGAATCAAATTCAGTAACTGAAGTGTTTGTGCTGTTGGCAGGGGCATGCCTAGAGGGAGCCCCTGTAGTGCCCCCCCACCAATGTCATTGGAACAGAGTACTATTAATCTTATATTGCCCAACACCAGAGCAGTTGGAGTGTAACTGAGTACATTTACTCGAGTACTAGTTTGATGTACTTGTATTTAATTTACGGATTTTTTCGTTATGCTGCTTAACAGTCCTTTGCTTTTACTCCATTATACTTTCACAAATTTCTAGCACCTATCATTAATTCAGGTGTGCAGAGCTTTCTAATTTTTTTGTTTGATACAAATATTTTCTTAAAAATGATTAAGCATCAGCATCTTATTATTCTGAAGATTCATTTTACTGTCATAGATCAAGGTGGACCATTAAAGAGACGTGTACACATCAATAAATGAATAATAATAATTATAGCTTAATAAAATGTCTATATATTATGTATATAATATTCTGAAAATGGTCATTTTACATAAGTAGAATGCTCTGTATAGCTAGCTCGATACATTGACATTTATTTTAATCTCACAAGACAAATTACTTTGATTCTACAGCTTGTTTACTTTTAAGCTATTTAACTGGGATTGTAACTTTTACACAAGTAAAAAGTCTAAATATGTTTTTTCCACTTTGCAAAACATTTGCCCAACACAAAATTATATTTAAAGTCTTGTGCAGCTCCACGTTTCATGTAATAAATCTTTAACAGGACACAGCAGTTACTCATTAGCAGGTATCTCAGTCTGTGTGTTGCACTCATACATTTTATACATTAGCTGATAATTGAGTACTTCATCTCTCTCATCCATCAGAGAAGTTACTTTTCTTCTAGTTACAAACTTCATTCTGCTGTTTGCGTGCATCCGTTACTAGCAGAGCTTTGATTATTATTTAACAGCACTGGGACTGCAGAAACCTTCCATACACGACCTCTAATCCTGTATTAAAGAATCTGTGCAGTACACTTTGAATTTTTGCAATTATAAAACTGTGATGTACTCGGGTTGTTTGGAGGCAGGGGATTTCTGCCTCACTGCTTCATTAAACAAAAAGTAGGCGCCTAACATAAAAAAAGCTATAAACTCGGTTAATTCCTAGAGTGCTCAGAGCTCAGTGCCACCTCAACGCCTGGATGATGCCGTTGATCTTTCCTTTTTTTCAAAATTTATAACAAACAGCATGCTGTCTGTGCAGACAGGACCGCTTTCCCTCTGCTTTCAGACGCCAATCAATTTTCCAGCACTGCTTTAAATCACAGTCATGGGACTAACAGTCTATCAGATAGAGATGGGCTGGATAATTGTGTGTGCGTGTGTGTGTGTGTGTGTGTGTGTGTGTGTGTGTGTGTGTGTGTGTGTGTGTGGTAGAAACTGATGAAATTAGAGAATGGATTTTGTCGAGGTGAAGCAGATGAGAGATGACAGCTGGATAATTGATTTTCCTCCCTGTTGTTTCCCACTTTATGTATGTGGGGTGTGTGTGAGTGTGAGATCTAGCAGTCTGACTGGATAGCCATTTCGTTACCTTTCCATTATCCAGTCAGTCACAGCTTTTTCATTAGATGCTTTCATGTGTTTACTGGGACGAAAGATTTGATTTTCTCTCCAGCAGTTCGCACGTGTTGGCACCGAAGCTGCTTCGGCCGGTTCGTTTCAGCAATGCGACTTTGCCAAAAACGGCTCAGGAGATACCGAAAACAAAGCGGTGAACAACTTTTTAGCAAGTTTTCCTTCCTGTGTAGATTATGATAAGAAACGTAGGGTTTAATTTCCGTCTTTTATTAGATGCAAAATGTCTTAAGGTGCAGAAATAATAGCTGGGATGTTTGCCCCCAGCATGTGGCAGAGATACAGAGACCCTGCAGGTATTGTTTAATGATTTAACATGATTTAATAGTTTGTGTGTAATAAAGGCAAAGTTGACACACTGCTGTGCTCCCACAGTGTTTTATTAATAACTACCATGCTGTGTTGTCATGTATAATATGTTTACAATACATTAGGTTTTTGTCCTAAGTCATCACCTCACTAGTCTCCCTCTCCTTGTTGCTGTTCTTAAGCTGGGCTGAGACAGTATAAATAAACACAAGAATAGAAAGGAAATGAATAGATGTGACCCAACAGAGACAGGTTTACACAAGTGATCTGATCAAATTAGCTTTAAAAGGTTCACTTGTCCCACACTTAGATTAAATTAAAGCAAGCAAACAATACATTTTTCATTTATAAGATTCTTTTATTTTGTTATTATTATTATTTTTTAATAGAAAAGGAAAAAATGTCTTTATATACACATTGATGGACAGAAGTTTCATGGAATGTCATAGTAATTTTTGAGCTTTAATGATTTCTGTGGGTGGAATGATTGCACGCACACATCTTTAATGAATTTAAAAAACAAGCACTGGGTGCTCCAGTCTGAACTTATTTTAGATTTTTTTTCTAATCCACACAGGGTCAAAAGCCTTCTGGCTGGATATTTGACCCCTCTTCTTGGCAGAATTGGTAGCATTAGCTTAAATTAGTTGGTTTTCTGGCACAGACCTGGGTTTAAAGCACGGTACACAAAATGTCAATATAGATGGTGTTGAGGATTTGGGAAGTTCATTCCAGAAGGTTAATCTTAGCCTGCTTCATCCACTCAAAAAACAGATTTTATCTGTTTTTCTTTTGTCTTGTGTTTGGTCAGTGGTCAATGGTAACTTTATTGTCCCCAGTGGGAAATTGATTTGCAGTCTGTTCATACAGAGAGATGAAAACAAAGAAACACAACACAAAGCCCAGAGAAAACAGACCAAATTTTTCATAAAAAAATGCAAATGTGCAATGGCAACAACCCTTACGTATTATTAACCGTGATTATAGCAGCAGGTACAAAAGACACGCTATGTCTCTTAGACTTCAACGGAGGCACTTTATACCCACGACCACAGGGAAGCAGCTGAAAATCATTAAAGAGAGGATGGTCTGAGCATAACATGACAGAGGTTGCCTTCCTCAGCACCTGCCTGTTATAAAAGTCCACAAGTTGGACCTGAGACCTCCCTGAAATCTGACCAGCCACTTTAACCAGATTGCTAAGTCTGGCCTTATTGTTAAAAGACATATTACCATACCAAGCAATGATGCAGAACAAATAAAACAGATTCAATAAAACTTTTATATAAAAAAAAAAAGGGTCATTATTTCAGAAGAAACATTAAAACCCAATCTCCTTAAAAAGTAGTCTTTGTTGAACCTTTTTCACTGTAGCAGCAAGATGTGGCTAAAAGGGACAGAGTCTTATCAACAACCCCCAAATACTTATAACTGTCCACTAGTTCAATGGCTGCACCATTTACCACTGTTAGTGCAGGATGGGGGGATGACTTCCTGAAGTCAATAACCATGTCCTTGGTTTTCAAGGTGTTGATCATTAAAATGACTGATCACACCAAGAAGCAAACTCATCCACAACAGGCCCATGGGAATCCTCTTCACCATGAAGGAGGCTTACCATGACTGTGTCATCGGCATCTGTAATGACATGCCTGTTAGCCTGTGTACTGCGACATTCATTACTGTACAAAATATATAGTAAAGTGGAGAGGCAGCAACCCTGTGGTGAAGCAGTAGAAGAGTTCAGCTGTTTGGAAAAACAGCCGTTTACTCTCACACACTGAGACCTGTCAGCTAAAAAGTCTAAAATCCAGCCAACAAGATTAAAATCAAGTTTAGACTGGTTAAGAAGTTCATCAGCTAAGCTATGTGTCTAAGTCCTAACTAAGTCCAGTTTTTATCATTTAAGGTGACTGGCAAGAGTAAAATCTTTTCTTTCGAGGCAGCACCTTGAAACAGTGAGCCATGCTTTTATTTCTTCCTGCCTGGACTACTGTAACTCACTTTATGTGGGGGTCAGTCAGTCATTGCTCTCATTGCAGGTTCAAAATGCGGCTGCACGACTCCTAACAGGAACTAGAAAAAGAGAGCATATAACCCCCGTGTTAGCCTCTCTGCACTGGCTGCCTGTGTCTTTTAGAGTTAATTTTAAAATTCTTGTGTTTGTTTTTAAATGCCTTCACAGTCTTGCCCCGCCTTACCTCTCTGAGCTTCTTCATCCCCACACACCCTGTCGCTCTCTCAGGTCAGCTGACCAGCTGCTCCTGGAGGTACCGAGATCCAGGAGGAAGCTCAGAGGGGACAGGGCCTTCTCTATCATGGCTCCAAAATTATGGAATAATTTGCCCATGCACGTTAGAGAGGCCCCTTCACTGTCCACTTTTAAATCACGTCTTAAAATCCACTTTTATTCCTTGGCTTTTAACCTCAGTGAGACTTAGTTTCTCTTTTAATTGAAGTAGTTATTTAATTAATGATTCCACTCTTCTTTTATTTGGTTTTTACTTATATCTCATGTAATTTTATTTTACAGTTCCACAGCACTTTGTGTCAGCTGTGGTTATTTTAAAGTGCTTTATAAATAAAGTTGATGATGATGATGATGTGGCTGGATAGTATTAAAAGCTGAAGAAAAAACAATAAATGAGAGTTGAGCATGACGCTTTGGCACCATCAAGATGGCAATATAGGAAATTTAACAGAGTGACCACTGCATCATCAACACCCCTACACGGCCTGTATGCAAATTGTAGTGGGCCGATAAGCTTTTCTACCTGCTGCAGGATCTCCTTCCTGATAATTTATTCAAAAGACTTCATCACTAAAGATGTTTTTTCCATACCTCGGGAAACCTTTTGTTGCTGAAGTGATAAAAGAAAGATATAAGAAAAAACACTGCAGAGTTGCTCAGCACATGTTTTAAGCACCTGGCCACATATTTGTTTTTGTTTTGTTTTTTCTAAATCATTGTTCTGCTTGAGACGTTTTGACGATCTAGCTGTTGATTTGAGGTGAAGCTGAAGAATTTGGAGGTATAGTCCTCCTTCTTGATTTTTCCATCCAGTTTATGTAATATGCTAGTACAACTGTCAGCAAAATAGCGCCATAGCATGATGCTACCACCACCATACTTGCCAGATGGTACAGTGTTTACATACCTCTGTCTACCAATATACCTCTTGTCGTTGTGGCCAGGCGGCTCAAACTTTCTTTTGTCTGACCACAAAACTTTTCTCCAGAAGGCATTTGGCTTGTCCATGTGGGCAGCTGCAAATTTCAGTCAAACTTTAAGGTGTTGCAAAAAAGTTACAGATACAAATTCTTGAAATGTTGAACTGATCATCTTGGAATTTCCAGTTGTTTACAAAATGGCTCCAAGAGACATTCCTAACCTGTGTAAATCTGCAAATCTTAATCTAAGTTCCTTGAATTTTCCCATTGTCCTGAGTGTTAGTCAGTCCAGTGATTGCTGTTAATTAGTGCTGTTGTGCTGAACAATGAAGCAACCACTTGTAGTCAGTAATGATCACTAATAAGAAGTTAATACGCCTTAAAAAGTTAAAAGACTCTGCAGAACCCTCAGCATCGCTGAAAGATTTAAGTGAGTATATATTTGAGTCTGTATGTATAACTCTGTACATTAGAGAATTCCAAAATAAATTCAAAATTGTGAATTGAAACTACAACGGGGTTTTTGAATCCATAAATATTTATATATCATTCAACTGATATGTTCATTTATTTATTTTAATTATTTCTGAACATTTATTTATTTATCAATACATTTTTTTCCTGCCTCCTTTTTGGCGCAGGGCGTTTTTTGACACTCGCCAACTGTTCACGTGTGGCTGATGAGTGCTTGATTGATTTGTCTGCCCCTGTTTTCGGCCAGTTGTTTTTCTGCTTGTGAAAGAGTGTCATGCTTTAGAGAGCACTGTGTTTGTATTCACAGTGTGAGTCTCCAAAATCCCTGCTGTGCCTGAAGAAGAGCAGATTGATCAAAGAGTTACTGTGTAGCACAGCTGTATGCCCACTTTGTCTGTCTTTTATATTTAATTTGAAAGAAATTGAATTATCATCAGTCTGCTCTCAATAAATCATAAAAAAAGAGAGGACGTGTTTTTAGAAATGATTGTAATAGTTTTCAGTTTGCTGCAGTCATGTGGGCCATATTTGCTTCAGTTGTCCTACTTCTTAATTATAGGATTTGTAAAGAATTTATTCGTAAATCAGGGTGGAAAATAAGTATTTGGTCACCTCAAACAAGGAAAATCTCTGGCTCTCACAGACCTGTAACGTCTTCTGTAAGAAGCTTTTCTGTCCCCCACTCGTTACCTGTATGAATGGCACGTGTTTGAACTCATCATCTGTATAAAAGACACCTGTCCACAGCCTCAAACAGTCAGACTCCAAACTCCGCCATGGCCAAGACCAAAGAGCTTTCGAAGGACACCAGGAAAAGTATTGTAGACCTGCACCAGACTGGGAAGAGTGAATCTACAATAGGCAAGCAGCTTGGTGTGAAAAAATCAACTGTGGGAGCAATCATCAGAAAATGGAAGACATACAAGACCACTGATAATCTCCCTCGATCTGGGGCTCCACGCAAGATCTCATCCCGTGGGGTCAAAATGATCATGAGAACGGTGAGCAAAGATCCCAGAACCACACGGGGGGACCTGGTGAATGACCTGCAGAGAGCTGGGACCAAAGTAACAAAGGTCACCATCAGTAACACACTACAACGGCAGGGAATCAAATCCCGCAGTGCCAGACGTGTTCCGCTGCTGAAGCCAGTGCATGTCCAGGCCCGTCTGAAGTTTGCCAGAGAGCACATGGATGATACAGCAGAGGATTGGGAGAATGTCATGTGGTCAGATGAAACCAAAGTAGAACTTTTTGGTATAAACTCCACTCGTCGTGTTTGGAGGAAGAAGAATACTGAGTTGCATCCCAAGAACACCATACCTACTGTGAAGCATGGGGGTGGAAACATCGTGCTATGGGGCTGTTTTTCTGCCAAGGGGACAGGACGACTGATCCGTGTTAAGGACAGAATGAATGGGGCCATGTATCGTGAGATTTTGAGCCAAAACCTCCTTCCATCAGTGAGAACTTTGAAGATGAAACGAGGCTGGGTCTTCCAACATGACAATGATCCAAAACACACCGCCCGGGCAACAAAGGAGTGGCTCCGTAAGAAGCATTTGAAAGTCCTGGAGTGGCCTAGCCAGTCTCCAGACCTCAACCCCATAGAAAATCTGTGGCGGGAGTTGAAAGTCCGTGTTGCTCGGCGACAGCCCCAAAACATCACTGCTCTCGAGAAGATCTGCATGGAGGAATGGGCCAAAATACCAGCTACTGTGTGTGCAAACCTGGTAAAGACCTATAGTAAACGTTTGACCTCTGTTATTGCCAACAAAGGTTATGTTACAAAGTATTGAGTTGTATTTTTGTTATTGACCAAATACTTATTTTCCACCCTGATTTACGAATAAATTCTTTACAAATCCTACCATGTGGATTCATGGATTTTTTTTTTCACATTCTGACTCTCACAGTTGAAGTGTACCTCTGGTGCAAATTACTGACCTCTGTCATCATTTTAGGTGGGGGAACTTGCACAATCGGTGGCTGACTAAATACTTTTTTGCCCCACTGTAATCATCAATGATTTTTGCACCACAGCTGCCATTTCTTATTGTGTGTCATACATACAAGTTTAAAACAATGAAGGTCACTGTATATACAGGTGTTCATTGTGAGCAAAATTTCAGGTTTCAGACACTCAGGTTCAGTTTTTTTCTACTCTTGGCCTTGTATGATATCACAGGCACAAATGTGGCCAAATATTTCAAACTGACAGACAGCCAGTCAAATGAATGTTAGGTCAAAGGGAGGATGACCTTAAAGAGGAAGTAGCTGAAATGGCTTGTAACAGACAGAATGAATTAAACTGAGGGGCTTGAGGAAGAAAGATGTGGTGAGCAGACTATAATTTCATCATACTTCCTCTAACTCCACCCATGTGTGACTCCACAGAGGCGACTGGTGGCACCACGACAAGGCCTCACATCTACTTCTGCCGCTCGCCAAACATGGAGGACTTCACCTGCTGGTGGCATCCACTCAGCAACCTGACAGACGGAGAGGAAGTCACCCACATCCTCACCTACTCCAAAGAGTATGAACTCCACATCTCACAGTTAACTAGGACTAAAATAAACAGTAGATAGGTGTTGACTGGTGGCCTTAGTGCATATGTTTGAGACTGAGGGACTAAAAGGCTTTAAAAATTGTAATCAAATTGTTTCAAATTTCATCAATGCTTTACACTAACCCACATTAGTGGGGTTAGTGTAAACATATTATGTTATAAAACCTTATAAAACATCCACCCTAACAAACAATAAGAGCCTTGTTTTAGCCTTGTGAAACTATAAAAGAAGCCCCAGATCAGCAGCACACTGGGTCAGTTACTGGGTCAGGTGAGTTTGTGCAGTTTGATTTCTCGTGCTTCGCGTCACCGGGAAGCTTTTAAGAAGGTCAATATTTCCAAGCTGCTCTGAAATCCTGAACGCAGACTCACGTGGCCTCAAACAGATGCCAGCTGGCCCAGATGGCAGCCACAGCAAAGAAAACGCTGCCACTAATCAGGACAAATTGGATTGTGCTTTTGACCACCACGTGGCTTCAGAGCTCCTACTGATTGTTGTTTCATCTCCTGCTGCACTTTGTATGTTTGTTTGGGAAAACAAATGTAGATCAGGGATTATCTGATAAAAAAAAAAAAAAAGACAAAATCTTACTAAACACCAAAGCAGCTAGGAATAAAGTCACAGCTCAGAGAGGGAGATTACACTCTGCAGGCACACCTCAGTGCTGTTTGTGTTTTAATATATTAAACTGCCATTACACACTTTTTATTTACATGAAATACCCTCACTAGGACTGAATACAAACATGCTAATAAGGTTAAACATAAGCTTGTGATTATCCTCCATATAGAAAAGTTTCAAAACTTAAAGACAAGTTCCTTAAAATATTACAGTTAAGATCAATTTGAGGCATTAGCCTAACGTTGAACCTGATTTGGGGCTTTGATTTGGCCATTTCTTTATAATGGTTTTAACCTGGTTTTAAGCTGGTTTCAGATGTTGGGACTACTAGGTCAGGACTGGATTCAGTTTTGGTTTGGGGCTTGATCGAGAACTTTCCCCAGAATTTGTGTGTCTCTCTCTGTAATCTCCATGTGTTAACCTCAGGTCCTCAGGAGTGAGACCATCTGTTGTGGGATACCTTGTTTTTCTTTTGGCTGAAAACAGTTCTTCAGCCCTCTGGTTGGATGTTTGGCTTCATGATGTCTACAATAAGTGTGATAAATTATTGCAAACCTGCTTGGAAATTAGACAAAATTAGACTGTTAAAAAAGCCAAAAAGAAAAGAAAGCCCAAGTATTGTTTAAAAAGATGTCCAGTGTTAATTTACTGATTTCCCTTTTGTTTGTTAGTGTTTATCTAAATGTGTTTTTTCTTTGATTTTGTGAAGGAAGGAAGCCAAACTGGAATGTCCAGACTATGTGACTGGCGGCCCCAACAGCTGCCACTTTGACAGCAGCCACACATCTATATGGATGGTGTACTGTTTGACCGTGACCGCCATAACCACCCACAGAAACTACACCTCCGAGCAGCACTGCCTGGACGTGGCGGAAATAGGTAAGGGGTCGGATCTCGGTTAAAAATGCTGATTCAAACTAATTATATGACTCCATTACACAGAAGTTCAGTTTTTTTGCTTCTTTTTGTTTTGATTTGGTTCGTTTGTTATTCAGCCAACAACAAAACTGTTCTGTTAAATGGAATTTGATTCCATTGGAAATGGATTTTGGTGCAGATTTCTCCTTGCGACCTCTTATTTACTGACTAACATTGAGAACAAAGTGATACAAGAAAACAGACGAAAACAGAGCGAGTTTCAAGGCTTCAAAATTCATGTCTGAGTATTGATAAACCCATTTTTTAAAAAAGAAATCTTCATGCTCAGACAGCCAGCTGCGCCACCTGTGGTCAAAGCAGCAGCGAAATAAAGGGCAAAAGTGAGATGACTTTATTGTCTGCAGGCTTTAATTCATTTTACCTCCTGGAAAACTTAAAAGATTGCATAAATAAGATAATTCACAGCAAGTTCACGGGAAGGAGAACTTGTTCTAATCTCAAACTCGATATAAATCAGAAACAGAAAAACATTTGCACACGAAGAGCCAAAGGACTTTGGACTGGAAATCAGTAGGTTTTTAACTTTTCCTCACTGTCATCATAATTGAGCTGTAATTTTATATGTATCTGGTAAAAAGCCACCAAATGTGTTATTAGTTGTCAGGAACCAAGCAGTAAAGCATAAAGGACACCGGTGGTTTTAATTCAAAAAACGGGTTTTATTGACCCAAAAATATGAAAATATATTTAACAAAGCCAAAACTTAAACAGGCAGACCAATAAAAGAGGTCAACTCAACAGACTAAACTCAAGATAATAATTACCAAAACCTCAAACAAACATATGGTAAACTGACCTGCTGAAATGACACACAGGGGGACTTAAATACTGGTTTAGCTAAACCAAATGACACACACGGGGGAAAACAAGATGGCTGCCATATAACCAACTAATACAAAACATTTAAACAAACATGAAACACCCCCCAGGCAATGAAGCATGTGGTGCAATCCAATTAGGCTGTCAGCAGTACTTCAGGTCTCCCAGCCCTTTGCCACACCTTTTGCCAGACAGGAGGAGACACCAACCCCCAGGTAACTCAAACAAAGAAAGATGTATTAATATAACAAAACAGAACTTTGACCTTGCAAGGTTAATATGTGTGCACGCCATATAAACATTGGAAGGTGTGATGGAAAAATGAATACATTTAATAAAGAAACGATATTGAACAATAAATAGAATATTTTAAAGTAGTGACTGTAAATTAAACTAAAGTGAATCAACGGGTGATGAGGTGTGGAGCTTACCATGTGTGGCATGCCATCACACACCTCCCCTCTTCAGAGCTCTCGCTGGAACAGCGAGAGAGATAGTCAGCAGTAAGGTTCTCCTTGCCTGGTACGTGGTGGACAGTGAATCGGAATGGCTGTAAGGCCAGGTACCAGCGGGTAATTCGCCCATTTGTGTCCTTCATCTGCTCAAGCCACTGTAGTGCTTTGTGATCAGTTTCCAAGGTTAAGTCTCTTCCCAGTAGATAGTAGCGGAAGGAGTCCAGGGCCCACTTGATCGCTAAGGTCTCCTTCTCTACTGTGGAATACCGAACTTCCCGTGGAAACAGTTTCCGGCTGATGTAAGCCACTGGATGGCGGCCTTCCATGGTTTCCTGAAGGAGGACAGCTCCCAGGCCCCGATCTGAAGCATCAGTCTGTAATATGAATGGTTCATCAAAGTTGGGACTGTACAAAACCGGTTGCTTACTTAGTGACTGTTGTATGTCATGAAACGCTGCCACTGCCTCCTCTGTCCACTGGATGTAATTGGGGGAACGTGATCCCGTCAGGTCTGTGAGCAGAGCTGCCCTGTTGGAGAACTGAGGGATGAAACGACGGTAGAAACCTGCCATGCCCAAAAAGGATCTCAGCTGCTTCCTTGTTTGGGGCAGGGGGGATGATTCCATGGCCTCGATTTTGCTGACTTGTGGCCTGATAACCCCCTTGCCGATGACATGGCCCAGGTATTCTGTCTCAGCAGCGGCGAAAACACACTTTGACGGATTCACCGTCAACCCAGCTGAGTGCAGGTGGTCCAGAACAGTTCGCAGGTGTTCCACATGCTCCTCCCAGGTGTTGCTGTGGATAACAATATCATCCAAGTAAGCAGCAGCAAAGTCAGAGCAGTCATGTAATACCTGATCCATCAGCCGTTGGAAAGTTGCTGGAGCTCCATGTAGTCCAAATGGCAAGACTGTAAATTGGAAAAGCCCCCATGGTGTTCTGAATGCTGTGAACTCTCTGGACCGTTGAGTGAGTGGGACCTGCCAGTAACCCTTACACAGATCTATTGTGGTCAGGTACCTTGCTTTTCCCAGACGTTCAAGTAGATCATCAATTCTTGGTGTCGGGTAGGAGTCAAACATGGATATGGAGTTCAGGTACCTGAAATCAATGCAGAACCTCATACTCTCATCCTTTTTGGGTACCAAGACCACAGGGTTGCACCATTCACTCTTAGATCTTTCAATGATCCCTAGAGATAGCATCAAATCGATTTCCTTCTTCAATGAAGGCAGCAGACGTTCTGGGATCCTGTAACTTAATCGTCTCACAGAGGCACCTTCTCGTACCACAATATCATGTTCGACAATGTCAGTTCTCCCTGGATTCTCTTGAAAGACTGCTGATTTACACATTTCTCTCACCTGCTGCTGCTTGTCCTCTGGGAGATGGCTGAGATCATAATCTAGAGAGCCAGCAGGTGGTAGATATTGCTCATCTGCTTCATCTTCTTCAGGCACTCGCCGTATGAGCATTGCATCCGCCTTGTGTTCAATACGCTCCACCCACTCCTTCAGAAGGTTTATATGCAAGACCTTGCTGGAGCGCAACTGCCCTGGGGTGGACACCTCATATGTGGTGGGTCCCAGCTTCCTCATGACTTCAAATGGCCCCTGCCACTTTGCCAACAATTTGTTGTTGTCACTGGGGAGGAGCACGAGCACCTTTTGTCCTGGCTCAAACGCACGCTGACGAGCAGATTTATCATACCAAGACTTCTGCTGCTGCTGGGCCTCCACCATATGTGATTGAGCAAGTTCACCCATTTTCTCCAACCGTTCTCTCATCTGAATGACATAAGACAAAATGTTCTTGGATCCCCCCTCCACCTTGTCTCCCTCCCAAATCTCCTTTAACAGAGTTAGAGGGCCACGAACCTCATAACCATACAACAGCTCAAAAGGTGAAAAACCTGTGGAGGCTTGGGGGACTTCTCTATAAGCAAAGAGTAGATATGGCAGCCATTGATCCCAATCGTTACCACTGTCGTTGACAAACTTCCTGAGCATCTGTTTCAATGTCTGGTTAAACAGTTCTGTCAGCCCATCAGTTTGAGGGTGGTATGGTGAAGTTCTCAGCCTTGATCAGTTAGTATTTCTCGTGGAAACCCAACTCTTGCAAAGAACTGCACTAAACAAAATGCAATGGGCTTGGCCTTTATAGATTTTAAAGGGAACACCTCAGGATATTTTGTGGCATAATCTGTTACAACAAGCATGTAACGATTTCCTGCTTTGCTCCTCTCAACAGGCCCTACAATATCCATTCCAAGACGCTCAAAAGGAGTGCCGATGACAGGGAGAGGTTGGAGTGGAGCTCTATGGGGGATTTTAGCAGATGTTATCTGACACTGTGGGCAACTTTTACAAAACTGAGCCACATCTTTGCTAAGACCAGGCCAGTAGAAATGATGTTTGATGCGAGCTGTGGTCTTGTGTTTACCAAGGTGGCCAGCCCACGGAATAGAATGCCCTAAGGTGAGAATGGCGTTTCTAACCTTCTGGGGAACCACCAGCTGCAGCACCGACCCCTGCTGACGATAGAGAATGTCATTTTGCAAGATGTACTCACTGTTAACCTGCTCCACTCCAGGTTCCTTTTCTTTGGCCTTCCGGAAAAGAGATATTAAAGATTGATCAGATTTTTGGAGTTCAGCAATTTCAGTTGGAATATTAAACCCTAGGGGTGACGGTGTTGGCTCAGCGTCTGTTAGTGTATCCACAGGTGAAAATTTGAATTTCTCCTGCCTTCTTTGTCTGCGGGTCTTCCGTGGCTTCACCACAGTTGTCTCAAACTCCTCATTAAAAAAAGGCAGGGCACTCAGGGTCTCAGAGTGGGTACTGACTTGCTTAGCCTGAGCTCTGGTAACAGCTACATTGCACTCCTCAGTCTGCTCAGACTCCAACAAATCAAAAAGCACAGGAAGGTCACGCCCTAACACGGCAGAGTAAGGCAAACTGTTCACAACACCCACATTCAGCAGATACATCTGGTCCTGAACTTTAATGTAGATGTCAGCTGTCGGATATCTTTTATCATCTCCATGGACACAACAGATTGAAATTGTATCACTGGTGCGAACAATATTAGGTGGGGCAAAATCTGAGTGAATAAGAGACCGAGAACTGCCAGAGTCAAGAAGGGCATTGAGTAGAACCCCATTCACTTCAATCTGGCTCATTTTGATGGATTTGTCACTCTCCTGCTCAGGATCAGCATTAGAACGAGGAGCAAAACACATTTGCACCATTTTAGCAGAATTTCTTGGGCACATAGGTTTTGTATGGCCCTCTAATCCACAAAGATAACAAATGAGCTTCTTACCAGAGGCCTTTGGTGGTCTAATGGTAGACTGAGAGCTCTTACTGGTGCTTGTATTTGCTGAATCCAGATGGTTTTGCTGAGGTATCTTCCGGGTGTCCCTCGATACCTTCCATGCATTATGGCTCCATGCTTGCCCCTTCTTTCTGGCAGCAACAAAAACATCAGCTAACCGAGCCGCTTCCATTGCTGAACCAGGGTTGTGTTCTCTGATCCAAACCTGAAGCTCAGGAGATAACATTCTGAGAAACTGCTCCAAGATTATAGTTTCACCAATGTCATGAATAGTTTTACCACATTAGTACAAGCAGCTCAATATGACCTTTATTCACTATGTAAATAACAGGTTTTGTCCTTGCTCAAAATTAGCCCTAACTAAGTACAGCTGTAAATTTGACCTCTTTATCATTACATCACACCATTCATTAAAAAAAATTAACACTCAAGGACAGAGGAGGATCTTTAGGCTCATCTTCAAGTTCATAAAAAGACAAAGAGAACTTGACAGTTGACAGAGCTGCCAGTTTGCCGAGAACTAGGAGTTAATAACAACTGTAATAGTCACTGTGATGGCGTGAATAATTACCCACCTACTTCATCTGGATTGGATTAATCCTGAACCTAAATAGAGGATAATAGGGGGATGTGAGGTGTGCACTATGAAGGGAGATTAAAGGAAGCGTTGTGGCTATCTGGCTGAATCACCATGGTACTTACCCTCAACACATAACCTCATCTGGACAGGTCGTGTTTAGAGTTTTGATTTAAAATTGTCTTTAAGTGTAACAAGTACCGTCTGCTGAGGGAATACCTTTTACACATAAACTGTATATAACAGATGGACACAGCCACAGTGATGTCACACATTGGTTTGTGTGTAAGTGTTTTGGCTATGCTTTTTTTGTAACCTAGAGGGACCATGTTTGGATGACAGGTCAGAATGCTGTGTTGTCAACATTTGGCTCTTTTGGCACTTTCCATTTGTACTTTTGCAGAACACACTGTCTGCTGTCTCCTCACAACTTACATACATTTAAATTCCTGAATCAGAAAATACATTACCAATTGGCTTGGCTCTTAACTCCATTTTTAGCTGGAATGGCAACAAATCAAGCAGATTAGAAAGCTGTTCAGTCTATTACAGAGCCTATTCAATTTGGGAAAACAAATTTTACTTTGCTTTGGTCCAAAGCTAAAGTGATTTCCTCGTCTCCTTCATTATGGCACAGTGCCATACCTGAATGCGCTTCTTCAGCTCTATTTAAATGGATCTAGTTTAACATTTAACATCTTTAATGAGCAGCTGTCAGTTTGGAAAGAAACAGCAGCATTGAGAGCAGATTGAGTGGCAAAATAAATGTTTTCACTTATGAATTCACAAAATTAATGGTTTTCTCCCAGCACTGCTCTCTTGACTTATTTTCAGAGCCTGTTGCTTTCTGCCAGAATATGTTTTAAGGCTTAATAACCTCTACTCACATCCCGTTGCCCTGTTCCACTGACTCACCGTCCCGACTGACATGATTGCTGACTTCTTGGCTAAATTGGATTTATTCTGTTAATGGCAGTAAAAAGTAACACTTAAGCACAAGTCTGCAAAGCAAATGGAAATCTAGTTGTGTGAAAAAAGGGGAATGTAATTATATGTCTCCACATGAGGTAGATAAATCAGGGTTCCCATGCATTCTTAAGAAGTTTTAAAAAGTATGAAATTTGATTTCACATAAAATGTCTTTACTTCTGAAAGGCCTTTTTAGTTTTTAAAAGGTATTTATGACAGAAACAAATCATAGTACTTAATCAAATATACAGTCATGGTAAAATAAAATTTCACCCTTTTTAAATTCAAATATTTTACATTTCATCAGCAAGTGTGAGCACCTCTATAAAAGTTTTGGGAGTTTGCTAGTCAGGAACATTCAGGTGTGTGGTAACTCAATGCCAAGAAGGAAAGACATCAGCAATGGTCTTAGAGAAGCAACCTGCCTATCGCTTACTGAAGCGTTGTAAGATAATACATAACAATAATAATGGTAAATGGCCTGCATTTGTATAGCGCTTTTCTAGTCCCTTTCTAGTCCAAAGCGCTTCACACTACATTCAGTCATTCACACACATTCACACACTGGCGATGGTAAGCTACATTGTAGCCACAGCTGCCCTGGGGCGCACTGACAGAGGCGAGGCTGCCGGACACTGGCGCCACCGGGCCCTCTGACCACCACCAGTAGGCAAACACAGGGTTAGTATCTTGCCCAAGGATATTTGGCATGCAGCCAGGAGGCAGCCTGGGATCGAACCACCGACCTTCTGATTAGTGGCTGACCTGCTCTGCCACCTGAGCTACAGCATAGCTGCCACATCAGAATCGCTTCATTTCCTAATTTCAGAGAGTCTTCTTTATACCTACACAAATATACGAACAGTGCTAATTTGACCATTTCAAAATCTATTATTGCTTATCATGTTTACCATAATAATATAAGATAACAATAAAGTTAATAAATAAATAATAAATAGTTATTATTTGTTAAAACCAGCCTCAGAATCTCTCAGTATGCTCAGTCTGAACTGAAGTAATTTAGCTGTGGAGCATTTCAAGGTTAACCATGTGAGTGAGCTCCTGATTTAATTAGAATCTTGTTTCACTTCATACATTTTCAGACTCACTACATAATGAGTTTGACATTTTTTAATGTTAAAATATAGAGAGTGTAGTGTTTATATTATATCCCTGTATAGTACTCTCAAAGCCTCCCAATATGCTTCAAGTTCAAGGTTCTTTATTTGTCACATGCATAGTTATACAAGTATAACACACAGTGAAATGTAGCCTGACACGCTCCTCGACATGTGCAAAGAAATTGGGAGGGGGGGGTAGAGGAAGAACATTATATATATATATAGTATATACATTGGGTGAATGTGCAGTAGTAGCAGCAAGCAGGTGAATTCTGTACATTAATATGAATAGACATCTGACTATTTTACAGGATAGACAATTTAAAATTAAAGGAATTGAAATGTACATTGTGCCTTGGTTTAGTGTCTGGAAGAGTCCTGCCTCAGTCAATTATAGATGATGTGAGAGGGCGGGTGTGTGTGTTTAGGGCACGGATGGCTTGGGGATAGAAGCTCCTCTTGAGTCTCTCTGTCCTTGCCCGGATGATGCAGAACCTTCTACCAGATTGCAGAAGTTGGAACAGTTTGTTGCCAGGATGGGACGGGTCCTTCAGTATCTGCGCTGCTCTAGTCCGGCATCTCCTGGTGTAGGTGTCCTGAAGCGGGGGGAGAGCAATCCTGCAGCAGCGTTCTGCTGTACGGATCACTCTCTGGAGAGCTTTTTGGTCCTTCACACAGCTGTTCCCGAACCACGATGTCATGTTCTGTGTGAGGATGCTCTCCACAGCGCCTGTATAGAAAATCCTGAGGATCTTTGGAGAGACCCTGAACTTCCTCAGTTGTCGTAGGTGATACAGGCGCTGCCTGGCCTTTTTGGTCTGGACCTGAATGTGGGCAGCCCTTGTCAGGTCTGAGGAGATGTGGACACCAAGATACTTGAAGGACTGCACCCTCTCCGCTGGAGCTCCATTGATGATAATGGGCTTGTAGTCTCTGTGCTGACCACCACCAAGTCCACCACCAGTGATAAGTAGGGTACTAATAGTTCCTACCCAAGTCTAAGAGAAAAGAGAACCCAGAATTTTGACAATTCTGATACACTAGTATTTACCATGTTCTGGATCCTTTTTTTGTTCACAGTTCAGACGGAAACACCAGTCAACCTGACCTACAACCTGACAGACGTCGGTGGTGATGAAATGGGCCACAATGCGCTGATCTCCTGGACCTACCCGGTGCCTGCCCATGTGCAGTACGGTTGGATCACGCTGGTCTATGAGCTGCAGTACAGACGTATTACCGAGCCAGACAACTGGAAGGTAAAGAGAGAAGTAATAATGAACTACAGATGAGTTTTTATACAAATGGAAGAAAAGAAAAAAAGTTCTTGGGGGGAAGATCTTTACATTTACAGTTCTGGATATTTATTTAGGAAAGAAAAGAAATCTTTACATCACTGAGGTGTGTTTCTGAATTAAATTGGTGATATTTGCCTTTATTTTATTTTACTTTTAAAAATAATTTAAGCGCAGACAACTGATTCAAATGTGAGATTACAGTCATTTGTTTTAATCGAGTTTTGGTTTCAGGTGAATGAGAAACTAGCTTGTGGGTGTGAGGAAAATGTTGGGTGCATCATCTACATAAAAGATAATATTTTGAATCTTGTACAGAATTTAATTAATAGACATTAGAAAAAACAAGCTCAAACAAAAATGTGATGAGGATGGCAAACTTCAACAAAATGTCAGGAAAAAAGAGGAGAGACCCTAAATTGAGCACATAGAATCTCAAGATACAAAACAAACGAACCAAGAACTTAAAAAAAATTTGCCAACAAAATCCTGTGTAAAACAATGTGGCAGAAAATGTTATACACGTTACACTGAGTTCATTACTCTTCTTTAGACAGAGTTTTACGTATAAAGTAGTTCATTATGGTCTGCATGTCACAGAACATGTTGTCTGTATGCAGGTGAAGTATCCTCTGCGTGAGCCTCAGGTGGAGCTGCTTGGACTCCCGGTGGACGACTACGTGGTCCGAGTTCGTTGCCGTGCGCAGCACTCCAAGCTGTGGAGTGACTGGAGCGCCACGCTGGTGATGAGCATCCCGCCGAGGCAGTCTGCAGGTACATCAGCAGCCAGACGGAGTAACGGTGCTGATTTACATGCTTCTGGTTTTGACTTTCAAGTGTTTCTTATTTTTACATTTATTGTTGGTTTAATTGCAGTGAACACAGTATGTTTCTGCATTTTTAAATTATATTTTGTCGGTTTCTCGTGAGATTCATTTTGAACAAATTTTAAGGCAAGTACAAAAAAGTTAAGCACCTATTTTTATTGTAGATCCTAACTAAAGCTTTATAATGCAGGCATAAAATCACATTGCATTTAGTACAGGCAATGACAAGACATCAATAACTTAAAAAAAACACCATCCAGTTAAAAGCTCTCAACACAGACTCAGTAGTGCTGTGGCACAGGAGGAAGGATTCAAACATCTACAGCTTGACACTAGACATTAATCCTGCAGACACATGCTAAGCTTTTTAAGCACATTAAGCATATTTCTTTTACATGCAATGTTGTTTAAAAAAAAAACAAATTTAAAAAAACAAACAAAAAAAGACAGTTTTTCAGACATAGAAACAGCATTTCTTTCAGTACAGTGCCAGGATTCTGAATTTGGACAGAATGGATCAGATCTATTTGAGCTGAGGATTCACATTACAGAAGTTAATGTTTTTAATGCTACCACTTCTATTTATTACAAGCAGGTACATGTGCCTGTATCAATCAAGGAAGCAGTACCCAATCAATCACTGTTATTTTTGCTGTACATTAGAAATACTAATATAAGCCAGTTCACAAGCTGTGGGCAGTGACTGAAAGAGGCTCTCCCTCAGTGATCGGGTGAGAACTTCAGTCATTTGGGAGGGATTCAGATTAGATCTGCTACTACTCCATAGATGATGGATGGATGGATGGATGGCTAGACACTGAAATCCAACTGAAATTAAATAAATCCTGTCTTATTTGAATTATTTCCATCATATAGGCTAGAACACAGTAAAAGAGAGCTGAAGAAAGAGACTGTTTGATAAGCTACATTGACTCTCATCAGTCGAGAGGCTCACTGTATTTAAATTCATTAACTTCTCTCAATAGAAACTGCCTCTGCTTTCAAAGAGAACGATATGCAGAAATGTTCAGCTCTGTGTAGTTCTACTGTGAAAAAAAGCTACTGTGTAAAATACATGTGACCCATTTATTAACAATCTCAGGGAAAATTAGTTTTTTCCCCTAAGGGTAGTGTAAATATCTTTTAAACAGCAGGAGAGAGCCATGCTGCTTCAATAAGCATCATGCCATGTCACAAGATATGCATCCACAGCAGTATGCAATGCAAAAGAAAAAAAATTAAAGAAAGTTTCTTTGCTGAATGACTCCTGCTTGCTTAACATGCATCAGCTCGTGTGAAATGGCCTGTTCTGATTGGTGTGAATGATAAATTAATGAATGTTATCTTCAAAGATTGGAAAACGACAGTCTTTTTTCATTTTTTATTTTTAATTGTATTTGTTATAATCATTTAACATGAAATTGAGGAAAATCTCTCTCACAGGCAGTCCTGATGGGCTCTTTGTTAAATTGGTGGGTCCAAGCCCCTTAGGCCCACCCACAACATCACAAAAGATTTCCTCTGTTAAAAAAACATCCCTTTTCCCAATTAAATGTGTCACTGAAGGAGTAAAGCTGCAGGGGAGGAGGAGAGGGACGGTGACTCAAGGTGTGTTTTACCTGTGCAGGTAAATTGCTGGTGCTGATTCTGGTGACTGGAGTTGGCGTTGTGGCTCTGCTTGTTATCACCTTCAGTATTATTCTACAAAGCAAGAGGTGAGAAAAAATACACATCTGTTTCTATCTTTGTCTTGCCACATATACACATGCGCCCGGACACACAAACACACATACATCATTTGATTTAGATTTTTGGGTTTAATATTGCAGGTGTAGAAGTAAGACGCTAACTGCTGCCCTGCTTCTTGTTTTTGTAGCTGTAAATAAGAATTTTCTTTACATCTGAACTGATTCATTTTTAGGAAGACCTTCAAATTTGTAAAGAATGTTCAGCTGCAGAGAAATTGTTAAACTTAAATTGTTAAACTATCCAATTCTGACGCACAGGAAGAGCAGGCTCAGAGATAACACTACATTTTTTAAAAAGATTAAATACATTTTATGGCTGGAACACTGACTTCGTTCAATGTGTGTGTGCTAGCTTAGTGCTGCCGTGAAGCTGCCTATTTTATGTGTGTCAATTAAAGGCAAGTACACCCTTTTTCAAGGTTTTACATATCACTACATATTAAAAATAATCTAGTCCCACCAGAGCATTTCAATCAGGTTAAAGTCTGGACTTTGACTGAGCCACAGTCAGTCTGCTGTAGATTCTCTACTGTGCTTGGGATCATTGTCCTGTTTAATGACACGGTTTGGGCCGAGCTTTAGTTGTTGGACAGATGGTCTCAAATTTGACTCTAGAATACTTGGATATACAGAGCACCTCATGGTCAACTCATTGACTTGTGGCTGCAAAACAAGCCTAACTCATGATCCCTCCACCACCATGCTGTAAGCTGGTATGAATTGTTTGTGCTGATACACTGTGTTTGTTTGTGCATTATGATCAGACATCTTTACTTTGGTCTCTTCTGCCCAAAGGATGTCTTCTGGTTTGTTCAGATGCATCACTGCAAACTTAAGCTGTGTTGCAATGTTCTTTTTAGAGAGAAGTTGTTTTCTCTTGGCAACCCCTTCAAACCAGCTTGTTGATCAGTCTTTTTTGAATAATCCTTTTCACATACAGCCACCAGGAGGTGATCAGGATATTTTGGCTATTTTGGCATGTGTTTGAGCTTCTCTTCCCTATAATTTATCATATCTGCATTGCCCCATAATACACACCAACAGTTCCTATTTAAAGCAGAAAGTGGTTCAGAATAATATTTTCCATGGGAACTTTTCAGAGGCTCCACAGAAACACACTGTGAAAAATAAAGATTAGCTTCACTCCTCAGTGTGGACAAAATGAGCGAACGGCGATAGGTTTTGTCTCTTCTCAGGGTCACACTGTTACAGCGTGGGAGGATGAATGTGTTGTTTTTGTTTGCGTACTGACATGTTCAAACCTCCTCTCTGTCTACATTCACCTTCAGAATAAAAGAGTACTTCCTGCCACCCATTCCAAAGCCACGGATCATCGGGATTGACCCATTGCTCCTGAAGGTAAAATGCGTGCATGCATCCCTCCTTTCAGGGTCGTGTTTTAGCCATTTGTCCTGACCTTGTACTTCTGCTCCTTTATTGCCTTCTTTCCATTTGTTGCTTTTATCTCCCCTCCCCCTCTTTTTCTTATTGTATCCTCATGTTTCTCCTTCTTTTGCTGTTTTCACTGAAAATTGCCCTCATGTTCTTTTTCTTTTTTCTATCACTTTCCTCATTTCCCATTTACATTTTGATTCTATTTTTCCTCATCTTAATTTTCATTTCTCATGCTTTTGCTTTCCTGATCCTCTTCCTCTTAATTTCTTAATTTGCCTTACTATTATTTCCTTTATCATTCTTCTTCTTTTCCCATTTTCTTCTACATCTTAATTTCTCATTGGTTCATTATTTTTTTCTTTATTTATTTATTCCTCCCATCCCCACCTCCATCCTCAGAAGGGGAACTTGGACGAAATCAACCGCCACTTCAGTAACTTCCACAGCTACAGGCCTCCAAGCTACTCTGAGGAAGTCTGGGACCACGTCAGCACTGATGACATCTATCTCACCACACCGAAGCACAGCAGCGACGCACACAACCCTTCGGAATCAGAGAGGGACACCTTAATAGTTCCCTGCAACCCGGCGCCCTTAGAAGTGTCCACCCGGCATCAGCTCACAGCTCTAAACCCAAACTCGTACATGCAGAATGTGCCACCTTACTGCTCTTTACCCAATAAAGCCTTCACCCCACCTCTGAGTATTCCTTCCCCGTGGCCGATGCCAGAGATCGTATCACTGCCCCGGACGGACTACAGCATGATGGAACATCCCAGCCTTTCCAACACCATCCCCACTCCAGACCTCACTTTCAGCACCAGCCCCTCACCGCAGGACTTCTACACCTGTGTCCAGCTCTTAAATGAAAGTGGTGAGGTACATCTAGTGCCATGCTTGCCGCCGCCATACTGCAGGGAGTTCCCACCTCTCCCAAGGGCTAATTTAGATACTGCAGAGAAGGAGGAGAAAAAGAAGACAACCAACCACCAAACTAGGAAGAATGATGGTGGCAACTCTGAGAAGAGTGAGGCGGCTGTCCCTCTGCTGCCTGTTGCTGTTGACAACAGTGGCTGAGTCACAGGAAGGAGATCTATAAACTTTGAGAAAATGCATCTAACGCAGAGACTTTTAAAATATGCAAAGTAAAATCTCCTGTAACCTGCTGGTTTGACTGGAAAGTGATACTGTTCTGTTCCACACCATTCAAGCTTCAAAGAAGAAGAGCACCTGGTTGACTTAACAACAGGAAGTAAATCTGCAAGCTCAAAGAGCCTTTTTTTTAGCTTGCTAACATCCTGATCTAGTATTGGAAACCATTTAAAAGACTATGGACCAACAATACTGATGCAATAAAGAACATTATGTTTCGATGACCAACATTTGGGCCCTCACAGTATTGAAACTGATCATTTCAAAGACACTTGGCTAAATTTTAAGCTTCACATGCACTATGCTAGAGCTAAAATCAAAGAAATCAATAGTTAAGAGGAAAAAAATCAAGACTAAATTAATACAAGCAAGCACATCATCCACAAAAGCTGGATTTCCTGATGAGATTAACACTGAGCTCTATTTATGGGTAATGGAGTTCATCAAACTTGAGGAAGCGTAACTGTAAATAAAATAATATAAATGTCACTTTACCACTCGCTGCTTTTCCCCAAAGCTTCTCATTCAGGGTTGTATGTCTTCTCAGGAAAAAGTGCAATCTGATGTTGAAGGGTGTTTGATTTACGGGGATTGTTTAACTTTCATCCCACTGTTTTCTCTTTCAGTGTCATTAAAGCAACATCTGGTGCATATTACACATATATGTTACAAAGCTGTAAATATGGCAATCTTCATGTCCAGGATATCAACTTATTCCATTGTGTAGTACTTACATGTGCCGGCCTTGTAGGGGAATATTTGCATCACTTTCAGAATGTGAGTCTGGCACATTTCAGTGGGTGTCCCAGACTGGGGAGGAATAAAAAAATAAAAATAAAATTATATATATATATATATATGTATATATGTATATATATATAACTCACACTCCTGGTATGACATGAAGCTGGCTGCTGCCAAGAAGCCGGACTTGGCAGATGAGAACACCTGTTTCTCTTCAGAGGAGGAACCTGTTACATTTTCAGTCCAGAGTCCCAAAAGATTTATTTAGAGATTTATTCCAGAAATATAAGGAATCAAGGAAAAGTAACTCCACTCCCTCAGAAAGACAGAAACTGTGAATTTATTTTCATTGTACTCAGTATGTTTAACTTTATGAGGTCTCAGTCAGGACCCTATATTTTGGAGAAGCAAAAGGCATTCTGATTGCTGTAACGTTTGGGAATTGGGATAATAACAAAATGACTTTGTAATCGCTAAGCATCAGTATAATCACTGAGACCTCACAGGATTAACAAACTTCTACCTCTGGCCACATCTCTTTAGTTTCCATAGAATATTTAATAAGGTAAAGCCCTCCCCCTCTGGTCTATTACACAATAGTATATATTTTCATAACAGATGGTTTTAGTCAGGATTAAAAAATAACACTATTACAAAAAGTGTTATATATATTTTTTGAAATGATGAAAGACCACCCTCAGGTAGTGTGTTCTTTATTTTCTTGGATCGAAGTGACATATTTTGGAAATCAAAGAGAACCAGTGCATGCATTTAAATTGCAGTATTACATTTTGTATTTAGGTCAAGGAATTCAAAGAGTCTGAGGACTCGTCAGGGGTTAAATACAAAGAGTTGGTTGAAAAAGAAGGATATTTTTAAAGAGCAAATCCAATCTGTCCATCTGCTGCTGGCTGATCTTTGGTGCCAGGTGATCTTACTCTATTTCCAGATTGTAATGACAGCTAAAATTAGAAAGCTGTTCTAGCCCTATTCTTCAGACCAATGGGATGAACAATACCTGTAGTGTGTCTAAGACATAAGGCCTCTTGATGTATCAGTCTTAATTCTGAATGTCCTAACTCTTCCACAATTTATATCCTAGACACCCTGAGAAGGATTTGACCAGTCAGCATCCTGACATTCAAGCCCAACAATATCATGAAATCATTTGGCTGTTTTAGAATGTCTTAAAACATTTCCAGCATCAGAGTGCCAAACATGCCACCAAAGAAAAGCCAGTAGCATTTTACCAGCTGGATACACTAGGTGATTTTTGATTCCTTAAGCCTCAGAGAAATGCTGTAACCACTGTGTTGAGGTGGGTTCTGTAGCTTACTAATAATTTCTACCTTGTTATTGTCGAAATGGCTGCCATTGTTGTCCCACTAGCTGTTTCAGGACACAGAAATACATGAAATGACCACAAAATCATACTTTAGCAGTGGAAAGCAATGAGTTCCTATCCTGTTGCCATGGTTACCAGAGAGTTTTACATGTGTTTGCTGGTTAATTCCATTAAAAAGTCTTTTTCCAACATGATGATGATATCTTGACAGTGCAGTGCCAGGAGATCACCGGAGATCAGCTGCAGGTGCGTGGGCCAAGGGCGTGAGCCCAATCCGAGCTCCGCCCAGGCAGACAGGTAGGAGAGAGAGAGAGAGCAAGGCAAGGGGAGCAGAGAGACAGTAAAACAACAAGCACTTGTGGCCACACTGGGCTGGCCGGGGAGGCACAGGGACCATGACACACCGCTGCCCTGTTAGCTCTGACACTGAGAAGTGTGCCGTCACCGTGGGGTTTTTTTCTTGTGGATGTTGCAGTTAGACGTTGTGCTGTTACCTCTTCTTGTGCCTGTACGTGCCTTTTCTCACAGAGTACTATTTGTTTGCTATTCCTCTGTCGTGTTGAACTCTCAAGCAGCCAACGTGCCACTCCTACACTCCTGGAAATCTTTTAATATGAGCATAAATGGCTGATGGGTGAACACCTACAGTGTCTGCACATGTGTGCTGTGTGGAGCATGTACAAAACCTACTCAGTGTTAGTTACAGTTTCACCTTTTATTGTGTCTAGACAAAAGCACTTTCGATTACTCTTCAATAAAATAAAGAGTTTAAAAGCTTCTAAAAGTGTGTGGGCTTCATCATTCTTAATGCACACACCTTTAAATCAAAACTGTTTGAGATGGTTGATAAAACGGAGTGATTCGTGATTGCTCCAAGAATAATCCTTCTTGTTTATTTCCTCTCATGTTTCTCACTAATGTGTCCAAATTGCAGTTACCTGTCAGCATAACTGGATTTGGTTCTGTCCTGCCTCCTATGCGAGTTATATCTTCTTGTCCTTGTGATGATCAACAACTTATTGAAGATAGATAAATGGTTACTAAATATTAATGAACTGTCAATATATCATTTATAAATGCCTAGAATAAAGAGCTAGGCTTACTTTAGGCGGAACTGGGCTTATCGTAAGTTTTATTTTGTAACAGGCCTAAAGGAACCAAACACCAAAAGAAGCTAAAAATGAAAAAAGTAGAAAATAAATAATGTGAAATTAAGAGAAAAACAGTGGTTTTTGTGAGAGTCAAATGTGTCATGTGTGAAAGTCCACTGACTGCTCAAGTTTTCCCTGGATGCTCCATTTTCATTCCTCAGTCTGAGCACATGGTTCTTTGGTAGGTCACAGTCCCTTCCACCAGAGATACAATCAGACACCAGGAGTTAAGGAGTGAAGTAGGTGTTCTACTTAAGGAGCCTTCCTTGTTGTTGTTGTTTTTATTAAATATGCTGATTGGAACAGTTCCATCATTTACCCACTGTTTTTTGTTTGTTTGTTTGTTTGTTTGTTTTTTAAAGCAGGCATTTAATGATCTCAACATGACAGTATTCCTGGACCTGTTTATATTGTCACAGTCATGTGAAAAAGAAAGATTTCTTTGCAGTCCTGTGGCAAACGCTCTGTGATTCAGTAGCTCGTGGAACCCCCTTTAACTGCAACAAACTGAATTCATCATTCAATGTTCCACTTTATCAGTCTCTCACATGGTTATGGGGGAATTTTGACCCTCTCTTCTTGCTTCATAGAGGTGTGTATGCACTCATTTATGCACGGCCCTCTTAAAGTCCCTCGGCAGCATTTCAATCAGGTTGACATTTGGACTTTGACTGGGCCTCTATCTTTTTCTTTTTCAGCCATTCTGTTGTACATTTTCTGCAGTGCTTGGCATCCAGTTTGGTCCAAGCTTTAGCTGTTAGACAGAAGTCCTCACATTTGACTCTAGAATACGTTGGTATACAGAGGAGTTCATGGTCAGCTCAGTGACAGCTCCACGTTGGGCTCATATGTTCAAAGGATATTATTCTATAAGTATTCAAGTATTCAAGCTGCCATGTTCTTTTTAGCGAGAAGAGGCTTATACCGGGAAATCCTTTCAAACAAGTCATACTTGGTCGTTTTTCTTATTATGAGGTCTGTAGCATCTGAGATGTAACCCATAGTTTTTTGCAGTTTGAACATTGCATGGGCTTTCTTCTATTTAGCCTCTTAATCAGCATCCTTTCAGCAGATCCAACATAGCATTGCTATGTAAGCTGTAAGCGTTGTGTCTCAGCAGCTGTGGTGACTAACTAGATCAAGCACTTCAACTATATATCAGAAGCTTTTTTTAAAGAAAAAAAAAGAGGAAAAAAAAGAAATATTCAAGGCCCAGGCAAGAGGAGGCAGAGGATGTGTTGTCTCCTGTCGCTGCTACAGCAGACATGGACATTGCCTCAGATACAAACTTAGGAGGGTGAATTTGGACCCACTGTAATCTCACTGTGGCTCAGTACAATCTGTGACGCACCGAGCCAGACATTCACACACTTCTCCAGTGTCCAATTTCTCACTTAGGCCTAATTGAAAAATAAATTCATTACTCACAACAAAGTTATTAAAGGAAACTTCAGAGGCCAGTGAGAAATGTCCATGTCTGTCACACTGTCACCATAAAATCATGCCTGCTGCTCAGAGTAATGTCAGTGTTAACAGCAGTGTCTCTGTTCCTTCTGTTAAACTGTGCACACAGGTATGCAAGAGTGAGTAACCATGGTTACAAAGGGACGCCATAATCATCATTCCCAGCCGAACACCTCAGGCTATTATGAAATGTTAGCTTTTTTTTTCTTTTCTCTTTCGTGTTATGAGGCGTTGATGGGAGAGAGGAGTTCAACACAAAACATGCTAATAGAAAGGTTTGGTTTTACTGAATAAATAAATAAAATTGCAATCCAGGTATCCACAGAAGGGTAAACAGTCAGGAGGACAGGTGGGGAGTTGGGACTATAGAAACACTTGGACATGGGTGAAAACCTTACAAAAGAGGGAAAACAAAGAAAGCAAAGCAAAGTTGTTGTTTTTTTTTTTTAAAAGGGAAAAATGGTGAAACCAAGAAAAGAAGAAACAGGAAAAGTCAACCCAGGAAAGGCTCTTTTATACTGACTCAATTATAAAGGGACCAACATTTTCAAAATAAGAGCATGACAGTAAAGAGGGGGCTCAACCTCACAGTTTATCATCTTATATAGCAGCTTTGTCCCTTCCTGCCATACTACAGCAGAGCTGTATCTCACACCACTTTATACACAGAGGGTTAAAAACACTTACAGTGGGGCAAAAAAGTATTTAGTCAGCCACCGATTGTGCAAGTTCCCCCACCTAAAATGATGACAGAGGTCAGTCATTTGCACCAGAGGTACACTTCAACTGTGAGAGACAGAATGTGAAAAAAAAATCCATGAATCCACATGGTAGGATTTGTAAAGAATTTATTCGTAAATCAGGGTGGAAAATAAGTATTTGGTCAATAACAAAAATACAACTCAATACTTTGTAACATAACCTTTGTTGGCAATAACAGAGGTCAAACGTTTACTATAGGTCTTTACCAGGTTTGCACACACAGTAGCTGGTATTTTGGCCCATTCCTCCATGCAGATCTTCTCGAGAGCAGTGATGTTTTGGGGCTGTCGCCGAGCAACACAGACTTTCAACTCCCGCCACAGATTTTCTATGAGGTTGAGGTCTGGAGACTGGCTAGGCCACTCCAGGACTTTCAAATGCTTCTTACGGAGCCACTCCTTTGTTGCCCGGGCGGTGTGTTTTGGATCATTGTCATGTTGGAAGACCCAGCCTCGTTTCATCTTCAAAGTTCTCACTGATGGAAGGAGGTTTTGGCTCAAAATCTCACGATACATGGCCCCATTCATTCTGTCCTTAACACGGATCAGTCGTCCTGTCCCCTTGGCAGAAAAACAGCCCTATAGCATGATGTTTCCACCCCCATGCTTCACAGTAGGTATGGTGTTCTTGGGATGCAACTCAGTATTCTTCTTCCTCCAAACACGACGAGTTGAGTTTATACCAAAAAGTTCTACTTTGGTTTCATCTGACCACATGACATTCTCCCAATCCTCTGCTGTATCATCCATGTGCTCTCTGGCAAACTTCAGACGGGCCTGGACATGCACTGGCTTCAGCAGCGGAACACGTCTGGCACTGCGGGATTTGATTCCCTGCCGTTGTAGTGTGTTACTGATGGTGACCTTTGTTACTTTGGTCCCAGCTCTCTGCAGGTCATTCACCAGGTCCCCCGTGTGGTTCTGGGATCTTTGCTCACCGTTCTCATGATCATTTTGACCCCACGGGATGAGATCTTGCGTGGAGCCCCAGATCGAGGGAGATTATCAGTGGTCTTGTATGTCTTCCATTTTCTGATGATTGCTCCCACAGTTGATTTTTTCACACCAAGCTGCTTGCCTATTGTAGATTCACTCTTCCCAGTCTGGTGCAGGTCTACAATACTTTTCCTGGTGTCCTTCGAAAGCTCTTTGGTCTTGGCCATGGCAGAGTTTGGAGTCTGACTGTTTGAGGCTGTGGACAGGTGTCTTTTATACAGATGATGAGTTCAAACAGGTGCCATTCATACAGGTAACGAGTGGGGGACAGAAAAGCTTCTTACAGAAGACGTTACAGGTCTGTGAGAGCCAGAGATTTTCCTTGTTTGAGGTGACCAAATACTTATTTTCCACCCTGATTTACGAATAAATTCTTTACAAATCCTTTTTTTTTTTTTTTTTTTTTTTGGCATGTCCCGTTTGGCTCTTTTGCCATCAGAATTGTTGTCTAAAGGCAAAGAAAGATGCCCAATGGATTTACTTTACCAAATTGACCATCCCAGCCTTGCCGTAATGGTCCATTTGATTCACCTTTTATTGTTTATTTTATTTTCACTTACTGAATACGGGACAGACTTGACTGGGGGAAAGAAGGGGAGAAAGAAAGAGGGAAAGAGAAACAGCTGAGAAGAGGGACGGGGGAGAAGGGCAAAAGACAAAAACCAACAGAACGGGCAGAGAAAAAAAATGCATATATCAATCACCTGGATCACCTGCTGAGAAAGAAAAAAGAAAGCAAGCAGAAGAGAACAAGAGTAATAGAATAAACAACATCACAATGATATATGGGAATATGACAGTAAATACTAAATGTTAAACATTATTGTGCAGCACATAAGATCAACAGAACACAGTGTGCTTTGAGGTAGGAGCCAAAAAGGGTGTAGTTTGTGGGTGTGATCACCCGTGTGTACACCTGTGAGCATGGACGCGCTTGTTTTTTTTTTTTTTTTAAAAGGTTCCTTCATGTAATAATCTGCTAGAGGGTGTGGGGGGGCCACAGCCCCGTCCTCCAGGGCGTGAAGCAGGTGTGGAGGAGATCAAAACTCCAGACATCCAGAGGCCCCCAGAACACAAGAGACCAAGGAAGACCAACAGAGGGGCAGCAGCGCCACTGTCCCAGAAAGAGCTGAGGAGAGTCCCAGATGAGGGCTCACTCAGCAGCCGCGGAGCAGAAGCCAGGGGGAGTTGCAGTGACGCGCCCGTGAGCTCCGCCGGCAGCCAGCTGCGCCTGAGTGACCGAGCCCCAGGCCGAGAGGCCGGGGGCACCCCACCTCCGAAGTGGCCCGAGCGAGCCCCAGGCTCCAGGCCCCGATAAGCGGCCGCCAAGGAGTGAGCCGGTGTGTACCTGGACGCCCATCCCCGGACACAAAGAACCACCAACGCACCGATGTCTGAGGGGGTCCGCCACTGGCAGGGGAAGTGGTGGTAGGGGGAGATAGGCCTCCAAACCTTGGAGGGCCTGAGATGTCCCCAGAGAGGTGGCGCCTGACACCCAACCTGACATATAGACACAGACATACAGGCACACACAGATACAAACATCCATTCCCACCCTCATGCTCTCATATGCACTTACTCCACACTCAACCAACGTGGAGACAGACATAAAGAGACGTTGTACACACGATCACACTCCCCAAGCGTACTCTACAAACCGGGTCTAGGTGCCCTCGCCCCTGGAGGGGGGAACTGCACCCAGACCCAGGTGGTGTTTCCCTTTTCCCTGCGGTGGGGGGAGGCAGACCGCCCCGACTCTGCAGCAGCAGGAAGGCTCCACACTCCAGACCGCAGTCGGACGGCCAACTCCTCCTCCTAGTCCTAGCCCCCCTGCTCCAGCAGGTCGCAGAGAATGGGGGTGAGAGAAGACTCCAAACCTCCCTCCACCCGCTCATTGTAATGTTGATGCATGTGTGTTCTAAGGTGCATTTAAAACCCAGGAGGGCATGGAGCTACCTGCCAGAGAGCAGCAGGTAAGCGCATGGTCCCTCCTGCTAGCCCTCAATGTCTACGTGTATTTAAAATTGAGAGGTGGGCAACGATGCCAGGGGTGGGGTGTACACCCTGATGGTACTTTGGACTCCGTGTATCGTGCCCACCCCCAAGATCCTATATGTATGTGTAATGAGAGTGTGAGTAATGTGAATGTCTAAGTTGTGGGATAAAATTGAGGCAGAGGCAGCCAGAAGGGGACAGAGGGGGGGGGGGGGGGGGTAGCCTCCTCTGCACCCTGGTGACATATCCCTACTCCAAGGCCCTGCATGTGTGGGTGGTTGTGGTGGAGCGGGAAGAGGGAGGCAGCTGGAGATGGGGAGGGAAGGAAGGGAGGGGCAAGTGACCCCTCCCTGGGGCCAGCTCCCCCGCTGACCCCAGTAGGCACCCCCATACTCCGCGACCCGCCAGGGAAAGGGGGCCCAGGCCCATCCAGACCGGGCCCAGTGCAGCAGCGCCGCCCGGCCCCACAGAGCCCGGGACAGTCCACCCAACCCCACCACAGAGAAAACTGCACCCACCCCACCATCCACTCATCTTCCAGACTACATAAGACAATAAACACCCAGGCTGAGATCTTCCTCCACCTCTCCTGTATCTCCCCCTCCTGCAGAGGCAGCTCCTGAGGAGAGGAAAGCTCCTGCAAGATGTGACAATCTCCCCCACCAGTTGAAGAGCCCCCCAGGTGGCTCGACGCACCGGCGGCACCCTGCTCCAGGGCTGGGCCCCCATGCACCCACCCGCCCACAACCCCGGCAACACACCAACCAGGACCCAAGCTCTTTGGTCTTGGCCATGGCAGAGTTTGGAGTCTGACTGTTTGAGGCTGTGGACAGGTGTCTTTTATACAGATGATGAGTTCAAACAGGTGCCATTTATACAGGTAATGAGTGGGGGACAGAAAAGCTTCTTACAGAAGACGTTACAGGTCTGTGAGAGCCAGAGATTTTCCTTGTTTGAGGTGGCCAAATACTTATTTTCCACCCTGATTTACGAATAAATTCTTTACAAATCCTACCATGTGAATTCATGGATTTTTTTTTTCACATTCTGTCTCTCACAGTTGAAGTGTACCTCTGGTGCAAATTACTGACCTCTGTCATCATTTTAAGTGGGGGAACTTGCACAATCGGTGGCTGACTAAATACTTTTTTGCCCCACTGTATGTGTTCTCAGTCACAGCTCCTCTGCCAATCCTCCTCTATCCTATAGCTTCATTTAGGGTTTCCTTCAAGACTGATTTTAAGGACACAGGCAGAAAAAAAGGCCCTGAACTGGCCGTAGGTTTTCTGTCTGTGTGTATGTCACCCCTGTAATGGACTGGACGGTGTGGTGTGAAGATCAATGTCTGCAAAATCATTAATTTTGTAGCAAATGATAAAGAGTTGATCTGCAGAAGCAGAAAAATATCATCGTATTAATGTCAATGTTCCTGCTTAAAACAGCTGGATTAGAAATCACCACAGGCAGACTCTGAAATTGTGATTATTATAATATTTTATCCAAGAGCTTTTCCTGCTTTTTATTCAGCAGTTACAGTAAATAAAGTCTTTCCATAATTAGCTCTACATGCATGCAGGAAGACTCGTGTATCTTATTAATCTAATGAGACTAAGTTGAAACACATCACGTGAAGTGGAAATAGACTCTCATGGGAAAAGAGGAGTTTAAATTCAGTTTGATCTGCTGAAACATCCAGTAATTGGAATTCATTTTGTGAGCCTTTAAATAATGAGCTCATAATATCAGTGTGTGTGTGAGTGTGTGTGACTTAAATTAGCTGCATTCTCAGACTATAAATAGTCCAGATGATTGTCATCTGACTGCAGATAAACACAGACACACACAAACACAGTTGGGAGACTGTAGTTCCTACCATTGACTGAGAAAATCAGCTTTCTACGGGAGGTCGTGTTACAAAAGCAAAAATAAAAATAGTTCTGTGCACTGAAAGGACAGGAAGGCACTTATCAGTTGTTTGCTGAAGTCCAGTGATACATCAGTGTGGAGTTTTTATTTCTTACTTTTCCTTTCTTTTAGAAGCTTTGTTTCCTGTGTTTCAAAGTCAACGTGTTATTATGCCGAGTGACTATAACGCAGAGAGTTTACCTGCTGTCTGAAACCAGAATACAGGAAAAAACACTAAGTGAAGAATAGGGGAGGGCAACAGAGGAGTAGAGAGAAAGGGCAAAGAAAGAAACTTTACAAAAGTGTAAAGGAGAGAAAGAAAAGGACTCAATAAAAGGAAAGCTCTGAAGAAAAAAAACGTCATGAATAAATTAAAAAGAAACTGACCTCCAAACACATTTCATGATGTTTTTGGTCATTATTTGATAAGCTTGCAGCATTGCTGATGATGTAACAACATTGTAACTTTAAAGAAAATGAATACAATGTACTGTACAATGTATCTACAACATAAATGCGATAAAGTTTTCTAATGCAACAATGTAACTTTGTTACATATAAGACATACGCTTATCAGATGTAACCTATCTTTTCACAGAAAAGGTAGATAGATAGAAGTAACTCTCATATAATTCACCTATAAAAAATGTGTTTTTAAGAAGGATTTAATATGATAGTGGGCTTGCTGACCTTATCTCCTTATTTTACAAGAATCAACATTGCTAGGTATTAAGAACACCAAATTTTAAATGTAATGCAGAAGTAATAGACCGAGATAGATGAAATTACCACGACAATACCCCAACCAAATTTTTGTTGGTAGGGAATAAACTAAAGAAAAGGAAGGAAATGCAGGAAGAAAGGCAGTGGGAGGCAGATCCATTTAAAAGGTAGGAGGAAATGAACAGGAAGTAAAGAAACAAAGGTGGAAAAGAAGAGGAGAGAAAAGGACTGAGAAAAGAAACCAAAGGAATCAAGGAAGAAAGAAGAAGTATGTGAAAAAAGACAAGGGAGGAAAGGTAATAGGAGGGAAGGAGACATAATCATGTTGTGGATGTAAATCTCAGTGAAATTAGAGAAAGCTGAATCCTCCTGCAATGCATGTTATTCAATAAACATTTCCTCAATTTGCATTTAATTTGCATTTTTATCAGTGTGTGTCTCTCCATCTCGGTTTGGTTGTGTCTTTTAATGAGGCCTGTTTAAGTAAAGGTTAACTGAACTGTACTCGAGTAAGAGTACTCAGTTACTCCACAGCTCTGGTGTCAGGTGTCAAGGCCTCCACTGGCCAGGCGGTCCAGGGTGGGGGGAGGTGAGAGGGTCTAACTTTAGGAGTCTGTGTCAGAGCGCTCGGAGTCGGCTTCAGAGGAGCACCTTTCAGACAGAGGTAGGAAAACACACTCACTCTCAGACACACACACTGACACAGGTAGGAGATGTTTTCTATGCAGCTGAAGTCCTGTTTATTATTTCTGAATTTTCACACATCTGATCTGATCTGAGAGCAGCTCTTCCTCTGCTGCTGTTTAAGGCTCAGAGCTGTTAGGTCTCAGCACTGCTGTGAGGCCTGCAGGCTGAGGCAGCTGTCACCGCCTTAAAAATAGACTTGCTGGAAGGCCTCAGCTCACACACACACACACACACACACACACACACACACACACACACACACACACACACACACACACACACTTATAGCAACATGAGGCTCTGTCTGATTGCTTAGTATCTTAGTCATGGCTGCCTGTTGTTGACCCTTACTGACTGTCGATCAATATAACTGAAAGAATATTTGGTGTTTTGACTTATTTCAGCTGTAATCACAGCTGAGAGAAAAACAAGAAGAAAGAATCAGACTTCTTAAATCTTAATCTGACCTCCCCTCAGGCTGATTATTAATCACTGTCACTGACATAAACTCAAGCTACATATGTTGAGCTTAATGAGAGCAGGGCAATTAGAAATCTGAGTTTTCCTTTTCTGTTTAACACCATCAATTCCACTTAGAGCCAGTCAGTGTTTATGCAAGTATTAAAACCAAGTATCATGTAGACTAGTACTGTGCAATGCTGTATATTTTGATGTTGATCCAATATTGTCAATACTGCCAATAACTGCACAGATACCGATTTGTAGATATAACTTCATGTAGCTAATGTAGGGGAGAGGAGTGTGTCTGAACACATAATGACCACTGTGATTTTTTACTTTTCTCTATAATTAGTTAACACATCAAAACTGTCATGGTTAGCACTGGCAAACTGTGGGAACGGGGAAAAATGGGACCACAAATGCAGGACTCTTCAATGAAATCAATACATTTATTTACAGTGAAGTAAATAATCACACAAAAATAAATCCCTGTGCACCCCAGACTCCCGTGCCGTGTCTTCCTCCCAGTGTCTGTGCTCTGTGTCCTCACTTCCAAGTGTCCACGCACCCCGTGCTTGCTGCCCTCTCGTTTCCACGTTCCCCGTGAGAAATAACAGAGGCAGACTTTAGACACGTTCAAACTGTGGCTGGCTTACACTCACTAATATGTTGAAAACACTGATGGGTAGTCACACAACAATCCAGCGTCGGAGAGAGCTCCGCCACACTCCTAAGTAGCTCCTCCGACGAGCCTTGATCAGCTGCAGGTGTGTGTGTGGTCATTTCCTCAGGTGTGGCCAGCCACCTTGCAGGGCACACCTGCCAGGCCTGAAGACTCCTGTAAACTGGTGCTCCCAAATTCAACCGCATCCAGACACGCAAGCAGTGAGAATGAGGGACAGCAGCACCAAATATGCATATGTCCATCAACTATTCGAGAACTGGAACTAACACGGCTTTCTGCATTTCATGTTCTGGTTTTTTTTGTGTGTGTTTGTTTTTTGTAGACCTGGAATTAAAATGTGTCTGTTCCTAAAGGACTGTGGGTCTACTTCTGTAGTTTAAATCTGCGATACGGTTTAATTAAAATAGACATGACAGGTCATATTTTTTATAGTGCATGATTGAGGAAATATTTATTTTCAGTGTCCTTTTCTTTGTGCTGTTGTTTTGTCCATCAATAAACTTAAGTTAAAGATTATTAAACAGTGAAATACTGCTCACAAATTCATGCAACTTCATTAGTACAGTCACTTTAGTACAGTGCAAAAAAATTTTTTGTCCTTTTTGTGATATTTTAATTGCAATCAAATTATTGTGATAGAACAATATCTTTATAATAATTTAGCTTAATTTTGACCAAATATAGTCTAATTTAATGTTAATTAAAGTTGAAATTTATTAAGAAAATAAGTTACAAATTTTGATCTTTTAAAAAAATCATGTTTCTGTTTTGTTTGTTTTTTTTCCATTAAACTTTGGCATTAACTCAGATGACAAAGCTGAACTGTTGACAAAAATATAGACTTAGCATCATATTAAATGTCTGGTGTCACACTTTTGTCAAGACGTTTTAGAGAGTACTCATGTACTTGTTATTCATTTATTTAAATTGATCTATAAAATAGTGAAAACATCGCACAAGTTACAGGAAAAAAGTTGAGAGTCAGTGAGGATGAAGTATGCTTTTATTTTGTTGATGTCTCTAAAGAGAAAAACAGCACAATTATTTATTTTCTTCTGTCAGTAGGGATCCAGGTTCATCAGAGGCAAGGGAAGGAGGCATATTGGTTGCCATGGCGTCGGCCAATGAACATGGAGAGCGAGGTGATCAGATGGTGCCTGATGGAAAGGAAGAAGAGGAGGAGAAGAGCGTCCGTGGAGTCCAATCTCATTACCTTCGCTGTCCCTCCCCAAAGTAAGAGCCAAGTTTTAAACACAGAACACCAGACTCAGGTTTACTGACTGGGAAATTAACAGATTCTGTCAAACATGAAAACACTGCACAATTCCTGCTTCAGTGTTCAAAATTTAAATCAAATCTTCCATTTTCACAGGTTTTGTATCACTGCAAAACTATTACTGTGTAGTTTCCCAGTAAAATGTTCGCTTTACCCCATTTAAATGCATTTACACTTCTTTGACACGTTATTAGGTACACCTGTTTAATTCAATTCCATTCCATTATATTTATACAGCACCAAATCACAACAACAGTTGCTTCAAGTCGCTGTAAGGTGAACTACAATAATACATAGAGAGAAAACCCCAACAATCATATGAACCCCTAGCAATCATTGGACTGTGGGAAGGAAAAATTCCCTTTTCTCCTCAGAGAGGAGCGGCTGTCTAATGTGACCTGCAGATTTGCTTATTAACACAAATATCTGATCAGCCAACCCCACAAGTGTAACTCCGTGCAGCCACGCTCAAGACGACATGCTGAACTTCAAACTGACCATCAGAATGAGCATGAGGGAGGAGAGGAATTAAGTGATTTTGAAAATAGCACTGCTGATTTACTGGGATTTTTCTACATAACTATCTCAGGGGTTTTTCAGACAGAGCAAAAATGCCTTGTTGATGTCAGAAGTCCGAAGAGAATGATCAAACTGCTTTGAGCTGATAGGAAAGCAACCATAACTTAGATAACCACTTGTTACCACCAAGATATGTGGAGGAGAATTTCTGAATGCACAACATGTCGAACCTTGAAGCAGATCGACTACAGCAGCAGGAGACCACACTGTGAACCACAGAGGACTGGAAAAATGTTGCCTGGTCTGATGACACTGATTTCTGCCATGACATTCAGATCTCGATCCAACAGAGCACTTTTGAGATGTGGTGGAACGGGAGATTCTCACCATGGTCCAAAGATGTCTTAAGTAATTCATTACACAAGAAAAAATAAGAGCTATAAATATGTATGCCATATTTAGCTTGTTTCCTGTTTTACAAATCTCTTTTTAATGCGTGTTTCCTTCTCGTACAAACAGCTTGGAGCCATGGTTAATGGCTTAAATTGAAGAAGTTACATATACAATAAAATATGTGTGCCTTAAATTATTTAATGTAATTTGTGCATGAAAATTAAGGACGTTAAGCCCACTTTGATGTGAAAAACCTTCTGTTTCACATTGAATCCCGCTAAAAAAAATACTATAAAACTGAGACCACAAAGTGAAATGAAGATTTGGCAGTACTGTATTTTAATTCCACCTTTTTGTGCTGTGATATGTGGAGCCCCGATTAAACTGAAAAGCAAATTAGAAATAAATCAGAATAGTAGAGTTTATTTTTGTTCATAAGTGATGAAACTTGTGTTTTTTCATCCTCTGTAAAGAAAAAACAAAGTATGAACGCTGCTGTGGTTTCAGTGAATAACTGTGGTTTGGATAGCTGTTATACCCCCAGTGTGAGGGTGTAAAATCAGTTGTAAACTACAGTTTTTACACGGAAGGTGGTGCTACATAGAACATCTCTCATGAATGCTGCAGTAGATTTAAAACTTGTGAAAGTCAAACCAAATTTTCATGTCTGATTTCAGTTTTTTCTTTTGATTGTATTTTAAAGTAAATGTACTTCTGTCATTTGCAGCAGGAAGGTCCTCTGTATACGTCGCCTCCAACTCCTTGTTCATCACTTTAGCTCAATCCACCTGCAGTTAAAATAAAGCACCTCTTTGAAGTGTCTCACATTCCTCTAGAGGTCTGGTTTCCAAGCTCCTGCTTAGCTCTTATGGGAGTGTAATGGAATTAGACAACGCTTATATCCTTTTTTAGTTTTTCTACATTTTGGTGTAAATGAAATGTGCAAGAATTCAAAAACAAGAACTGGGTGGACTAGTTTCAGTTTATTTTGGATTTTCTCTTATCCACACAGGGTAAAAAGCCTCTGCCATAATTCTCACTGTATGTTCGACCAGTCTTCAGCCCTAACTACATTTATAAGCTTTGTCAAAATGGAAAGTTTTAAGCCCAATCTTAAAAATTTCATGCTGGCAAAGATAAACCCAGCAGCAGAGGCTAATCAATGAGGTTAATGGGCCTTGGCCTTGTAAAGTAAAAAGACAATGCAGAATCTTTAGCTCTACATTAAAAGATGTAAATGTCTGTTAATATTTCAGTCTGTTTATATACTTTTGACTATGTGGATTACAGAAATAAATAAATAATAAATAAATTCAAACTTCTGCACCCGAGTTTTAAAGTCATAAATATGTATGCTGTACAATTGTTAAAATAAACAATTAAAATATCAAAATCACCACCACATTCATAAGTCCATGTGAGCTTCTGATCATGGCTGTGAATAATAGATGTTGAAGATGGTGTCACTGTTCTACAACCTTGATGGGTGAACTGGAGCTCTTTTCTTGTCTCAGCTAACATATTTCTATCACATTCTTTAGATTCCAGAAAATACATTTAGTTATTTAGTTCAGCATAACCTTAAAATACAAAAGTTGCATTCTTCAAGAAGTACTTCTACAATGTCTAAATCAACCTCACTGTAGTTGATGGAGGAGCTCTTGATCAGACTGAGAACACTTTATAAAGCCATTTAGATTAATTAAACCAAGTGAACCTTTTCTCATTCAGAAATGACATCAAAGAATTCAAAAGTCAGAAGGGTGCCTCAGCCTCATTTTATAAACTCATGCATTAACTACATTTAACACAATCAACATTTCAGTGCAAGCTGACGCATTAGGCTCTTATTTTCAGTCACGCAGCGCTCATGAATAATAACCTCTCTGTCTGTGCCTCCCAGTTTCTCCATGACCTCAGAGTCCAGGTTTTCCATGATCTCTGGGTCTGACGCTGAGAGCATCTTCATGGAGCCCATCCACCTCTCATCAGCCATCGCTGCCAAGAAGATCATCAACGAGGGTGAGACGACACAGGAAAGAGGCTCAAGCTGCCCTTTACATATTTTATTGAGATTCTAAACAAGCTGCTGTTAATCACATTTTCTTAGAAAACTTCTGCTGCCTTGCTTCAGCATGATGTGTAAGTCTGATCTCCAGATCAGACTTACTTATAAAGTAAACAGGCCTAACAAAGCCCTCAAGTAGAGAAATATCAGAGCTTCTGGGTGGATTTTATATGCACTTGGAACGAGTAAAACACCTGGCCAATGAATCCAGATGTGCAGATATTTATTTTTAAAAAGAGAAGACCAACAGGATAATCAGACTTAATCCAAAATGTAATCCGCAGCAGAATAATGATCATCTGCAGAGGAATGGTTTATTTGAAGAGTTTCAGTCAGGTTTCAGAGCTCAGCACAGCACAGAAACAGCTTTAGTTACAAATGATCTTCTTATGGCCTCTGACAGTGGACTCATCTCTGTGCTTGTCCTGCTAGACCTTAGTGCAACATTTGATACTGTCGACCATAATATCCTATTAGAGCGATTAGAACATGCTGTAGGTATTACAGGTACTGCACTGCAGTGGTTTGTATCAGGGTTTTAATAGTTTTGCAATTTTCATTAGTTTTTATTTTTATTTAGTTTTGACTTCAGATTTTCAATTTTATATCAGTTTTAATTAGTTTTTACCAATTGTTTGCTAGTTTAGTTTAGTTTTTATTTTTTTGAAAATCCTTAGTTTCAGTTTACTTTTGATTAGTTTCAGTTATAGTTTTAGTTGTGTTTGCAATAATTAAGTGTAACAAAATCCTAGTTTCATCATATCAGTCATGCTCTTCTGCTTATCCTTGGGTATGTTGCTATTCCAGCTACCATACCCTGCACCCTGGACAGGTCGCCTGTCTGTCGCAGGGCTAACACGCAGAGACAGACAACTCACATTCCCACCAATGGGTTCTTTAAATAAATAAATAAATAAATTAGGGCAGATGAACAACCATTGATACCAGGCAAATATAAAATTTATATCTTGGCCCCAATGAGACTATTAACTCTTGCAGCACCGGGTGTTCGTAATTTTGGTTCAAGTGAATTGATAAACCTTTTGAAGGCAATTGACTCACACAGTTATGTAGATATCCCCGTCCTGTTGTCTCGGGATGCATCACGCTGCCCTGCCTGGGGTTAGCTTCTGTTTTCTGGGGATGAGGTTTGAGTGCGCTCCCTTACCTTCTCAAGGTAAGCTAGGTTAGCCTTCTTGTGTGAGCTTTTCAAGTGCACTTTAAGGTTTGTGGGATTTTTTCCCCTTTAGAAATGTCCCTCATAATTTGTCTCTTTCCACTACAAGACACTTGCTTTATCCAAAACACAGTCATATTCAAAGTAATCCCAAATTGGACTCTGGTGCTTTCTCCCGACTTTTCCTGACATGATTACGCGTGGACGGAGCAGCAACACAGACGACTCGACTAACGTACTGCCACCTGCTGGCATATTGAGACACAGCAAGAAAAAAATCTGGAAACTAAACTTCATTTTCACCCTTGACTATTGTATGACACACACACATCTACGAAAACTTTTATCCTGTCTTCCTTCTCTCACCCCAACCGCAACAGATGGCCGCCCCTCCCTGAGCCTGGTTCTGCCGGAGGTTTCTTCCTGTTAAAAGGGAGTTTTTCCTTCCCAAAGTGCCAAAGTGCTTGCTCATAGGGGGTCATATGATTGTTGGGTTTTTCTCTCTATCTAGCGCCTTGAGGCGACTTTTGTTGTGCTTTGGCGCTATATAAATAAAATTGAATTGAATTGAAGTGAATTCACACAGAAGCTTCCTTCACTTAATAACAAATAAACAAAAATGGCAAAAAATATAAATATATCATAAACTATTGATGAAAAGTACAGAGCAGACATCAGATGCCTGTTTACAGGCTAAATAAAGAAATAAAATAAAATCAGCTTTTATATCATGATTCCTCACCAGCCTTAATCTGAAATTTGATTTGTATTTGCAAAGCTCTGGGGGGATTCTAACTGATTAATAATAAACCACAATCAGATGAATTTCTCTGTTCTTTGTCCAGCCGTACTGAACTTTTAAAAGTCATCCAAGGGCAGATGAGCACTGCGCAGGGGTCAGACTCTGTCTCTCTTCACTCCTCATTCATATGCAGTGTGTCAAGCAATGAAGACTAATGTGGCTCAACAGTCTTCAATCACAGCCAATCCACGTTTTGCTCCTTCATCTTGTTACATGGAGATGCCATCCACTGGAATGAGGAAATTAGCTTAATGTGATGCATGACAGATTCGTGGCTTCATCAAATTTCTCCTCTTAAGTTGGACTGCATTAAAGGCAGCCTAATGATCAAAACGGGTTTCATCTGCAGGGAGGAAGATGACCGCTGATGAGGACAGCTGCAGTGACCTGTTTCTGCATTAATGGCATGCTTCTTTTGAAGCTGCGCACACATTAAACCCCTGTATGTCCTTTAGGAGTGGCATAGCTGTTATGATTTCACAGGGGAGTGGGGCTAAACGCAGGAGCTCTGAACAAAAGCTTCTTAATCCTAAGCTGATTCATCTTCACAATAAACCATAAAAGGATAAATTCCAGGAAGGTTCAAATACTCCAAACTAAACATGAATCTAAGAAATAAGAGCAGCCAACAGGGGCATGGGGGAAAAACGTAGTACAAGAAACCATCAGAGAAATCACATGCAGCAGAGCAGAAATATAAAAGAAAGTAAAGAGAACTAAACTGCAGGAAATAAAACAACCAAAGGCAAATTACCAAAATAAGGTCGGAAGTAGCAACAGAGACAATCAAGGAAGACGCAAAACAAATTACCAAACATAACAGTTGGAGTAATTTTACACTCAAAATTTTTGATCCTAAATACGTGGATTTGTTCTGTAGCATACCTGAAGATGTTCATCTCGCAACCTCCTCATCCTGTCTTCTGTGTCACACAGACTTCTTACATTAATTTCTTAATATAATACAACGAAATCAATCAAGAATCCATCATATTTATTACTATCTTACCTCCTCAGAGTTGCCACATCGAGGCGTGCGGTCTGAGTCCATCCCAGAGTCCATGTTGGAAACCGCTGAGCAGCTGATGGTGGAAGATCTCTACAACCGTGTCAGGGACATGATCGATGACCGCAGCCCCTACAACACACCCTGTGTGCTGGACATCCAGAGAGCCATGGTGCAGGACCGCCTAGAGGCTCCCATCAATCCCGTGGATGAGGTGTGGCCCAACATCTTCATTGCCGAAAAGTGAGTCGGTGCATTCTCGTTTTGTTTAAATTATTTTTCCACAAGTCATCATAGAGGATTATTCTTAGTTCCAGACCATAGGCACAGATATTTTAGAAGACAAATCTGTGCTAGAAGATGAACTTCAGTTCAACTTCAGATTTCAGTAAGGGTTCACATAAAGTTCTGTTACATTTTTATGGATTTTGAATGGTTTTGCAAATTTTCTTGCTTTCATGGCAAGTACCCATCAGACGAAATGGCACAAGATTCAAAAATGTATAAAAATTCTCATAATTTCCTTTCTTTAATCTTATAGTGGATAGCTGGAAATGAATAGCTAGAGAAATCCTTCCAAATATGAGACAAATTCCACCTCATCATTCACTTGAAACAGACTTTCCTCTTCTAATTGATTTTATAAATCCCATTTTCTGATCTGTCTGCGATAAACAAGTAATCTGCACAAACAGTCCTAACTCGTCTACTTGACAGCTTGTTCCAGAGGTTTTGTGTAAATCAAGCTGTCTTTATTGGTGAATTTATCCAACCATTTTTTTTGGTCTATTAAAAATCCAGAAAGTGCTCAGATAAATGTTCCGTGTTAACTGAAACAACCTTGGTAGCTGATGAATATTGTGTGATGTGGTTGAAAGCTCCAGAACAGGGTGATAGATGGCTGATTCCAAAGTTTATTTCCCTGCTCTTCTCCAGAGTGTGATGTTCCTCAGGTTTCATTTTCTGCAGAGGCTTTTTAGTAAAGCTGTTTGCTTGAACGTTTGGATGGGTCATTTTACACACAGTAAGACAGATTCCCCCCCCCCCCAGGTCTGTTGCAGTGAATAAGGCCCGTCTGAAGCGAATAGGCATCACACACATCCTGAACACAGCTCACGGTACAGGAGTCTACACCAACGAGTCATTTTACGCCGGCATAAACATTAAGTACATGGGCATTGAAGTAGACGACTTCCCTGATGCTGACATCTCGGTGCACTTTAGACCCACCGCCGAATTCTTGGATGATGCTCTGCTGACGCACAAAGGTAGGATTTGGTTCATCTCCTCTGAAATCTGTGTTTGCTGTTGTGGTGAAGAGTTCAGAGTACATCACTGAACACTAATCAACTCCGCTGGTAAGATTTATTGACAAATTAGAAGTAAATAATACACAGAGGAGAATTTGGTATGCATCTCTCCCTTCTATTATTTTTGTTTATTCACGCCTCTTGCCAAAAAACCACACTGAGTAAATCATGTTAAAAGGCTGACTGGTGATGTTAGCACAACTGGAAACCCACAGGGGTGATGCCTTTTCATAGTTGGAAAGTCTGTTTCTATTTTTTCATGAATGAGAAGAATAACAACAAAGAAAACAAGCAATCCATAGCAACATCCATACATAAAATTGTCTCCAGAGGAAAATAAGAGACCAAGCAGAACAAACAGAACTGAGAATAAAACAAAAACTGCATGGTTCACAAAACTGACCAGATTTGAATCATGACAAAATTCATTGACTAGAGAAATTAGAAATTAGATAAGAAATTAAATCCCCTTTATTTCTGGTGGTATTTGGTTGTGTGTGGATTCAAGTCAAAGGACATATTGTATTTCTGGGATTTACAAAGCCCTTGGAGAGGGGCAGTAACACACTGAAGTGACAGATGTCTGTTCCCAAATGTGGTAGTGGTTGTGAGGACCTTGGTAGCTACAACTCCTTCTGAAACAATGTGTGGTTGGGAGCAGAATTATGGTTGCTCAGCCTTAGAAGCTGGCATGGCAACTTGGGGGAAAACCTTTTATGAGATATTTGTTTCTTGTTCAATAGGGAACAATCTGTCTTATAAACAGCCCAATCTAACCCCCTTTCTGAGATGCATAGGTTAAAGATAAATCCAAACAGGCTCAGTGTTGGGGTACATAGCATAGGGTTTGAGGTCTTGCGCCAGCATGCTAGAAAGATCAGTATCTCCTATATGTCGACTGTAGGCATGAATGAATAGTGGAAAAAATACAAAGTTTTGGAGTCCATCTATTATTTGTTAAACAAAAAGAACCAGAGTATGTTTAAAGAGTCTCATTTTTTTTCCACCAAGTTTAAGATGATCACTTATTGGTGATTTAAGACCACAAATAAGTGTTCATAAGATTTTTTTATCTCATAAATAAATCATTATCATTATAATGATTATATATTCATACTTATGAAAGTATTTTAGCAAGAATGTCATGTAGTACAATTACATTTATGATATAAACACCAATAAATCATCATAAGAGGTTTTATTTCTTTGCAAACAGACCTTTGCAGTTGGGTTAGCTTCAGCTCGAAAATTTACTTTAAAGGAACAAATCAACCATTTGGCAGAGTATATTTTTGGAAAATTATTTGACCCTTAAAAAAGTTGTTTGTTTTTTTTAAGCTATCATGTTTCTTAAATTTGTTCACTAAAGAATCTGACACTTATATAAAAGCCATATCAAAACAAATATATCTGACGTTGATATTTTCCTCACAGAGAGTCTACATTTCTTGCATTCTTTAGTCATTGCTAACTTCCTGTGAGGAAGCTACCTGAAAAACTCAGCGAATAACCTAGATTGACATCCACAGATCAAACAGAAACAGAAACTTTGGCAGTGGTTTTGTGTCTGTCTTCATCAATAGAGTGTTTATTTTGTGATCTCTGGTTCCCACGGACCTTTAATCATTCATTTATTTTATCATTTAGCTCACAGACATGATACACAATGCACTTATTTTACCAAGGTTTGCTAAAAGCACTTTTTCAATACTTGTCCTGGAGTGGAGGTCAACAGTGACGCATTAACAGATCCCAAACATCTGATCAGTGATCTTTTCAACATCCCAGTTTCTGAGAAGAATTTCTTGTGCCGACAGAGAACACAGAGTATTCCTGGAAGGAAATGGCATAGTCACAGTGTTGTTGACTGTGCTTCTTACTTAACACAGCCTAAAATGTTGCTGGAAGACTATGGCAAGAGCATCTTAATAATATCTTGTCTTCACCCTGGAGACTGTGGAGCAAATTTGGACATTTTTATTAACTGATTAATGATTTTGTCTTTCTTATTGTCCTACCTACAGAGCAAGGAAATTAAATAATATTAGATATTAGATATATCAGATATTTTACCCCTTATTAACTTCTGCCAGGTTTCATGTTATGAAGACCATTGTAGTGATGAAGAAAGACCCCGAACAAATAATCTTCCATGTCAAGATATTTAAGAGTCATTTAATGTCAAAACAAGCAAAACATTTAAGAAAACATGATGCTGTTAATTAACAAACTGTTTTTTGTATTTATTTATAGCAGTTTACAAGCATAATGCTCAGATCAATTAAAACTAATAATAATTTTTAAAAAGCTTAAATATTTACATTTCTTTCTTAATTTTGTTAAACTGATTAAATTAATTATTTTTAATAGTTTTTCAATGGATTGACTGAGCACCACATAAGAGTACATCAGTATTTAGTCATGATATGAATGCTGTGCTATAGTTGCAGTTGTCAATATTGTAAACTGTTGGGGAGCACAAATGGTGTAGAGAGGGATGTTTTGCTTATTGTGAAAAAAGAAAATTAGCAGAATTGCAAACTTGCATAGCTGCCATATATTTAAAAAAAAAAATTCCCATCACAGCCCTGTGGGCTGTCTATCCTTCAGGCTTGGGTCCTCTACCAGAGGCATGGGGAGCTTGGGGGCCTTTCGCAGTATCTTAGCTATTCCTAGGACTGCGCTCTTCTGGACAGAGATCTCCAACGTTGTTCCTGGGATCTCCTGGAGCCACTCGCCTAGCTTGGGAGTCACTGCACCTAGTGCTCCGATTACCACTGGGACCACTGTTACCTTCACCCACCACATCTTCTTGAGCTCTTGAGCATCTTCCGAGTAAGATGGCCCTCCTCAGAGGGCAACATTGCAGAGTAAAGTTACTTTTGACTTTCTTCTTCCTTATTAGTCTCTTGCGAAAACTGCGAGAGCACAGTAATTTTGGACATGTTGACCCAAACCTGCTGGAATCCTACCCAGAGCTAACACGCTATGCTGACCTGATGCTAGGCTGGCCTGAGGCAGGGGACTCTCCTGAGAACAACAAGCCGAAGTGGAGGCATGGCAGATGGGGAATGGCTGACTGAAGGTTCTGGCGCATGATTAGCAAAGGAAGGCTAATACTGCTTGCAAACTTTCAGTCTCTGGAAAATAAAAAGGACGAACTCCAAGCTTGGATTTCCATTCAAAAAGAAATTCAGGAGTGCTCCATACTGTGTTTCTTTGAAACCTGGCTGGCGGAGAGGACACCCGATAAAGCAAACCAGAGGGCTACACGATTTTCAGAGCAGGCACTACGGACAGCGGCAAGATACATGGTGGAGGAACGGCCGCCCTCGTCGAGCAATCATTGTGTACTGACTGTAAGATCACTTCAAAATCCTACTCTGAAAATGTGGAATTTCTCACTCTAACGTTAAGGCCATTTTATTTGCCCAGAAAACTGCAGTGCATTATTGTGAGTGTCGTGTACATCCCCCCGTCCGCTAAGGAGGAGGCTGCACTGAAGGAGCTGCACGACATGATCAACAAGCATGAAAATAAACACCCAAACGCTGCTGTAATTGTTCTGGGAGACTTTAATCACTGTAATCTCCGGGAAAACATGCCTAAACTGCATCAGTTTGTAACCAAACTGGGGAAATAAAATACTGAATCACTGTTACAGCAACATCAGAAATACCTTCTCAGCTGAACCAAAACCTAATTTTGGAAAGTCTGATCACCTAGCAATCTGGCTAAAACCCATCTACAACAAAACCCAGTCACAGTTAGTACTATTAACACCTGGACTGATGGTACAAAAGCCAGCCTTTAGGGCTGCTTAGAGGCTACAGACTTGAGCATCTTCAAAGGAACAGTTAACGACATCCATGAATACACAGAGACTGTTAGCGACTACATAAACTAGTGTTTAACAGGACTGTGCGTAGCTTCCCCAACCAAAAACCCCGGTTTAATGGAGACATTAAACAGAAAATCAGGCAGAGGAGGGAGACCTTCAAGGCAGGAGATCAGGTGGAGTATAAGAGAGCCGCCCGCTATGAACTGCAGAAGTCCATCAGCGCAGCAAAGAGGGGCCACTCAGAAAAACTTGAAGGCTACTACCTGAACAACAACACACGCAGTATGTGGCAGGGAATTCAAGCTGTCACAAACTACAGGGGAACTACAACAACCACAGACCCCCGAGACACCACCCTACCAGACAGCCTCAACACCTTCTATGCCAGGTTTGACAGGCTGAACACACAGACTCCCTCAAAGGCCCCCAGTGACCCCACGGAGACCATCCTCCAGGTGACACACACACAGGTCCTGAAAGCTCTGAAAAGAAGTGAACCCCCACAAGGCTGTGGGACCCGATGAATTTCCTCCCAGAGTATTGAAGGCCTGTGGGGAACGGAGAGCAATCCGATTACTTTTTTCAAGTAACGAAGTTTACTATTGCAAAAATGGTAATTAGATTACCGTTACTTTCCCGTAGGAACGCTGCGTTACTGCGTTACTAAAACGAGAATTTTTGCGAGAATGTCTCATGACAATGACATAAGCGAGTGCGACGTTCGTGACAACAGCTGTGTGCAGATCAACAATGGATAATATATCGAGTGCGGGAGAGAATATGAGCGGGCAGCGTTTAAAGCGTGGAAGTACTGACCTTACTTTGAGTTTGATTCCATAAAACGTGACAAAAACATTAGTGTCTGTTGTGCGTGGGAAGAAAACGTGTTTTTACAGCGGAAAAAAACCCCTAAACTTCCAAGCAAGCACCGAGTGCGCTACGACGTAATGGGAAATTCACAGAGAAACTCGCGGATTCAACTGACTTCAACTGACCGCTGCGGCACACCTGCACCAGGGTAAACCTCCGCCTACCCCAGTCCTGCTTTACAGGTGAAAATAGAGCAACAGGACCGCTGAGTCTTTGATTTTATTTATTTTCTGCTGTGTTTCACTTGCATTTATTTAAAAGACTGAGTGTAAAACACCAAAAAACAATTTCGTTTATGTGCTGGAAAATAGGTTTAAATGTTAAACAAATTTCTTCCAGTCAGAGAATGTTGCATGTAATTAAATTTTTGCTTCATGCATAAAGTTAAAAGATTAAAACTAATAAAACAAGTTTTAAAAGGAGACTTTTTCATTTGATTACATTTTGTATGATGGATTATGCAGAAAAAGTTGAATTGGGCTGAAAGATCTATCGCTTTATCACCTATTCAGGTTGTAAATCATGTTTTTAAAAAGTAACTAAGTAATTAATTACTTTTGAAAATAAGTAATCAGTAAAGTAACGGGATTACTTTTTGGGGGAAGTAATCAGTAATTAGTTACTGATTACTTTTTTCAAGTAACTTGACCAACACTGGTGGGGAACAACTAGCTTGTGTGCACATGGATATCTTCAACCTGTCACTATCTCAGGCAGTAGTCCCACATATTTTTAAATCCTCCATCATTATACCAGTTCCCAAAAGACTGGACACATTCGCCCTCAATGAAATCAGGCCAGTGGCACTCACACCAGTCATTATGAAGTGTCTAGAAAAATTGGTTCTCACACACATCAACCACATGTTCCCTGACACTATAGACCCCCTCCAGTTTGCATCACCAATCAACAGTGTTGGGTAAGTTACTTTAAAATAGTAACTTAGTTACATTACTAGTTACTTCTCTCAAAAGTAACTCAGTTACTTCAAGTTACTCGTTACTTTCAAAGTAACTAGTTACTAGGGAAAGTAACTTTGGTTTTACTCAGAATTCTCTCGCTAATGTGTTGCTTCCATAACTTTGCCAGTCTTCTAGCTTGCTTACTTGCCACAAGTGCACTGTGCCACCTACCAATAGAAAGGAAAAGATAATGTGCATATTTCCACGAGAGAAATCCCACGCCTGGACCGTCATTGACTGCTGCCATGATTCTAGCCTACGTCACAGTGTCATGTGCGCCTTTTACATCCAACACAAAAACTGCAGTCGTGGTGCTTTGATTGTACTCAGAACTCAGAAATTCTTCCTTCTGAATAGGAAGATGTAGGTAACACCAGACTGCAGATGAGCTGCATACAGGGCTGGACTGGGACAGAAAATTGGCCTGGGCATTTTGACTAGAGACCGTCCATCCATCCATCTTCATCCGTTTTGTCCGGGGCCGGGTCGCGGGGGCAGCAGCCTAAGCAAAGAGGCCCAGACCTCCCTCTCCCCAGCCACCTCCTCCAGCTTATCCGGGGGAATACCAAGGCGGTCCCAGGCCAGCCGAGAGATATAATCTCTCCAGCGTGTCCTGGGTCTGCCCCGGGGCCTCCTCCCGGTGGGACATGCCTGGAACACCTCACCCAAGAGGCGCCCAGGGGGCATCCTTGTCAGATGCCCGAACCACCTCAGCTGGCTCCTTTCGATGTGGAGCAGCAGCTGCTCTACTCTGAGCCCCTCCCGGATGGCCGAACTTCTCACCCTATCTCTAAGGGAGAGGCCAGCCACCCTTCGGAGGAAGCTCATTTCTGCCGCTTGTATCCGCGATCTCGTTCTTTCGGTCACTACCCACAGCTCGTGGCCATAGGTGAGGGTAGGGACGTAGATCGACCGGTAAATTGAGAGCTTCGCTTTTACACTCAGCTCCCTCTTCACCACGACGGACCGGTGCAGCGTCCGCATTACTGCAGCTGCAGCCCCAATCCGTCTGTCGATCTCCGGCTCCCTTCTCCCATCACTCGCGAACAAGACCCCGAGATACTTGAACTCCTCCACTTGGGGCAGGAGCTCATCCCCGACCCGGAGTGGGCACTCCACCCTTTTCCGGCTGAGAACCATGGCCTCAGATTTGGAGGTGCTGATCCTCATTCCCGCTGCTTCACACTCGGCTGTGAACCATTCCAGTGCGAGCTGGAGGCCCTCACCCGATGAAGCCAACAGAACCACATCATCTGCAAAAATCAGAGATGAGATTCTGAGGCCACCAAAGCAAAAGCCCTCCGCCACTTGGCTGCGCCTAGAAATCCTGTCCATAAAAATTATGAACAGAACCGGAGACAAAGGGCAGCCCTGGCGGAGCCCATCACCCACCAGGAACGAGTCCGACTTATTGCCGGCAATGCGAACCAAGCTCTTGCAACGGTTGTATAGGGATCGAATGGCCCGTAGCAATGGGCCAGACACCCCATATTCCCGCAACACCTCCCACAGGACACCCCGAGGGACACGGTCGAATGCCTTCTCCAAGTCCACAAAACACATGTAGACTGGTTGGGCAAACTCCCATGCACCCTCAAGTATCCTGGAGAGGATAAAGAGCTGGTCCAGTGTTCCGCGACCAGGACGAAAACCGCATTGTTCCTCCTGTATCCGAGGTTCGACTAACGGACGAACTCTCCTTTCCAGCACCCTGGCATAGACTTTCCCAGGGAGGCTGAGGAGTGTGATCCCCCTGTAGTTGGAACACACCCTCCGGTCCCCTTTCTTAAAGATGGGGACCACCACCCCGGTCTGCCAGTCCACAGGTACTGCCCCTGATCTCCACGCAACATTGCAGAGGCGTGTCAACCAGGACAGCCCTACAACGTCCAGAGCCTTCAGGAACTCGGGGCGGACCTCATCAACACCAGGGGCTCTGCCACCAAGGAGTTGTTTAACTGCCTCAGTGACCTCGCCCCCGGAAATTGGCGGGTCATTCTCCTCATCCCCAGACTATGCTTCCTCCTCGGAAGACGTGTCAGTGGGATTAAGGAGGTCCTCGAAGTATTCCTTCCACCGCCTGACAATTTTCTCAGTCGACGTCAGCAGCGCTCCGCCAGCACTATACACAGTGCAGGTAGAGCACCGCTTTCCCCTCCTGAGACGTCTGATGGTTTGCCAGAATCTCTTCGAGGCAGTCCGAAAGTCTTTTTCCATGGCCTCTCCGAACTCCTCCCACACCCGAGTTTTTGCTTCAGCCACTGCCCGAGCCGCATTCCGCTTGGCCTGTCGATACCTGTCGGCTGCCTCCGGAGTCCCACAGGCTAACCAAGCCCGATAGGACTCCTTCTTCAGCCTGGTGGCTCCCTTCACCTCTGGTGTCCACCATTTGGTTCGGGGATTACCACCACGGCAGGCACCAACCACCTTGCGGCCGCAGCTCAATGCAGCAGCTTCGGCAATGGAGACGCTGAACATGGTCCATTCGGACTCAATGTCCCCAGTCTCCCTCGGAATGCTGTTGAAGCTCTGCCGGAGGTGTGCGTTGAAGATCTCGCGGACTGAGGCCTCTGCTAGACGTTCCCAGCACACCCTCACTACGCGTTTAGGTGCACCAGGTCTGTCCAGCGTCTTCCCCCGCCACCTGATCCAACTCACCACCAGGTGGTGATCAGTTGACAGCTCAGCCCCTCTCTTTACCCGAGTGTCCAGAACATATGGTCGCAGATCTGCTGATACGATTACAAAATCGATCATCGACCTACGGCCTAGAGCGTCCTGGTGCCACGTGCACTTATGGACACTCTTATGTTCGAACAGGGTGTTCGTTATGGCCAAACTGTGATTAGCACAGAAGTCCAATAACAGAGCACCGCTCGGGTTCAGATCAGGGAGGCCGTTCCTCCCAATCACGCCCCTCCAGGTCTCGCTGTCGTTACCCACGTGAGCATTGAAGTCTCCCAGCAGGACAACAGAGTCTCCAGGTGGAGCACCCTCCAGCACCCCCCCCCCCAGGGACTCTAAGAAGGCTGGGTACTCTGAACTGCCACTCGGCGCATAAGCGCAGATGACAGTCAGGACCCGTTCCCCGACCCTAAGGCGCAGGGAACAAACCCTCTCGTCCACCGGGAAAAACCCCAACGTACCGGCAGCAAGCCGAGGGGATATTAGGATACCCACCCCAGCCCGCCGCCTCTCACCAGGGGCAACTCCAGACTGAGACAGAGTCCAGCCCCTCTCCAGGAGACTGGTTCCAGAGCCCAAGCCATGCGTAGAGGTGAGCCCGACTATATCTAGCCGGTACCTCTCAACCTCACGCACTAACTCAGGCTCCTTCCCCACCAGAGAGGTGACATTCCATGTCCCTATTGCCAGTCTTGGCAGCCGGGGGTCAGTCCTCCAGGGCCTCCGCTCCTGGCCGCCACCCGGCACACAACTACTACACACAACTAGAGACCGGCCCACCATTATAGCAAAAATCATAAAGCCTTTGAATGAAAACAAACACTGTTGTGACAGTGATGTACACTGTTCTGATGGTATATATGCATCAATCTATCAATTGTTTGTTGTAAGATTCAGATAATTATTTTTTAAAAGCTAGACATTTTAAATGAGAATAAGAAAGAAAAGTATTTCTTTGTGCCCCCCTTTCCCCGTTAATGCCCTACCTGGCCCCCCTGGCAACACTTTGCTAGATCCGCACCTGCACAGTTACCAGCTGTCAGCTACATAAAAAAGGATCCTGGGGTTATTTGTCTCTCAGAAACAGTTCATAACTTCCCTTCAACTCGTTCATGTTAACTAAAAGGTAAACCTGTTTCTCCATCACAGCTCTGATGATCCAGTAAGGACATCTCCTGGTTTCATCTTCATGTTTCTCTCTCACCAGATAACCAAACCATATCATGACCAGCAGCTTTTACAGCTGTGGCTCCAGCAAACATCAGCTGATACTAGAAATTAATATTAAATAAATTCTAACAACAGCTGATCAAGCTTAAACGTGCTGCTGTTGTTTAGCGCGACATCCGCTGGTTTCCTCTTTCGGCGCAAAGTGGGCGATAAACAAACAAGAGAGCCGATCAGCTGATCACTGATCAGTTTTCATGATTGAAGCAGAAACGGGAGAGGGAGGGGGGAGAGGATGAGAGAAGAAGAGGCAGCTGTGCAGCGTAAACACAGAATAACTCCAGCTTTGTGCCTTTTTCATTGTAGCTGAATTACGGGACAAACTGTTCCTTTTCACCTCAATAAGAAACGCGTAATATTTTCTCTGAATACCAGACGGGAGGGTTGGCAACTCTAATAACTTATGAACAAAATAAAGTTCAACATCATTAACTTCATAGCACCCACCCAGCTGTATAGAAACCCCGTCATGCTAGCTAGCACGCAGTACGGAAAAAGTCAGAATAACGAAAATAAACTCCACCTAAACTTGGTTTATATCTGACCCAGAGAGACTGCAGGTCATAACTTCTTACCTGAAGTTCAGTTCACACTTGGACCGGCGGCCGCCTCGGGTCTCTTTGCGTTCTTCATCCACCTGCTGGCCTCCACCACTTGCTAATGTTACTGAATCTGTGGAAGCTCCGCGATAGCCACCACACGAAGTAACGAGTAACGACTAGAGATGGCACGATACCACTTTTTTATGTCCGATACCGATATCATAAATTTGGATATCTGCCGATACCGATATGAATCCGATATAGTGTTTTTTAATCAACAAAACAGTTTTTTAAAATATCTTGCTGCATTTCGCAAGTCTGCAAGTTCATACTCAAGTTTAAAACAACAACTACACTAAAGCTATTCTGTTATACCTGTATACAAAAAAAATATTTCATAGTTCAGCAATACTGATCAATCTAATAAACTTAAACCTACACCATCCTCACTATTCTGGTATTTTAAAGAGTACTTAGCGTAAATATTAAGCAACCTAACTAATAGGGTTCCAACTCCCAGCAACAACAAAAATAAATAAATAAAAAATAGGGAACCACCCCTCACGCTCCACCTCATGATGCTTAATCGACGTAATCAACCTTAATTTGATGAAGTGTGAAAAAAATGCACAGAAATCAATTATTTTTTCAAGAAATATTAAATAGATTCAACATCTTTCTTCAACAAAATTGCAGACTGCACAGATGGTACCTTCCCAAAGTAAAAAGTACTATAGCTTACTAGGGTATATATATTAGACTTAATAGTCACTATATACAGTAATTGACTTCTATTCATTTTACATCAAATTAAAACTTTGGGTGTCAGATAATTATTTATTAAAAGCTCGACATTTTAAATGAGAATAAGAAAGAAAAGTATGTCTTTGTGCCCCCTTTTCATGTTAATGCCCTATCGGCCCCCCTGGCTAAACTTTGCTAGATCCGCCCCTGCACAGTTACCAGCGTCAGCTACGTAGAAAAAGATCCTCGAGTAGAAAGTAATATTAAATAAATTCTAACAACAGCTTATCAAGCTTAAACGTGCTGCTGTTGTTCAGCCGCTGGTTTCCTCTTTCTGGTGCAAAGTGGGCCAAAAGCAAACTAGAGACACGGACTCGCGACAGAAAAGCCGATCAGCTGATCGTTAAGCAGTTTCATGATTGAAGTAGCAGCAGGAGAGGCAGTCGCTTGTTAAGCTTAACGCAGGAATGCTTTACAAACATTCAGAGATGGACTTACACACTTGCTTTACTTCTCTCGGGGATAACTTTGTCGGAGATGAAATGCCAGGTTGCTAGCGAAGCTCCAAATGCTATCCAGACCACCGACAGGTCCCGCATGCCACAGCCGCTCTATCACGTGATGCATACTGCTCCGACGTGCTAGCGTTCTGAGGCGAGTTACGGCGTGTTGCAAGTTTTGTGAGGTGCTTTCGTGATATTTAATGGATCGGATTACATTTTTTATTTTTCTCCGATATCCGATCCAGTAATTTAGGTCAGTATCGGACCGATACCGATACGTAATATCGGATCGGTCCATCTCTAGTAACGACCCTATCTAAATCCCAGTAACGACTAACGCGTTCCTGATTTTGGCATAATAACTAGTTACCGTGCTCGTTACCACAATAATAACGTAGTTACTGTAACGCGTTAGTCCCAACACTGCCAATCAATCAGTGGATGATGCAACAGCAATAGCCCTGCAACACACACTGCAACACCTGGAAAGCAACAGAACACATGTCAGGATGCTCTTCCTGGACTACAGCTCTGCATTCAACACCATCCCCCCAGGCAAGCTGACAGAAGCAGACAGACCTTGGCATCCCGACTCTGACCCGTAACCGGATTCTGGACGTTTTGACAGACAGACCACAAGTGGTGAGCATAGGAGGTGCTCACAGTCAGCACAGGATCTCCACAGGGCTGCTGTCTCAGCCCCAAGCTCTTCACCCTGTACACCTATGACTATGTCTCCACCAAGGAAAACTCCATCGTCATCAAATACGCTGACGACACCACCATCATGGGGCTCATCAAGGAGTGGGTACACGACTCTGGTAGACAGTGTTCATTCCTACAGAGAGGAAAATGACCTCATCCTCAACCCTGCCAAAAAAAGAGAGAATTATTAGGGACACACACCATCCAGCTCACCCTCTGCACAGACACAAAAATTGTTACGTACAATCTGAGACACAACAAAGCAGACAGCATCATCACAGAACAAGGTTTTTCAACTGCTTCTTTCCCGCAATTGTCAGACTGATAGCTAACAAAAAACAACTGAACACTTAAAATAACACAGCACTACTTTACCTCATTTTGAATGTACAAAAATCACTTATTAATGTGCAATACTTACTGAGATCTGTGAAATGTGCAATATTATGTGTACAATACTATTACACTGTTTATATATAATATACTATTAATATACTTCTTCTGTTTGTCTACCACCACTATGTCCAGTTGGTTAGCCACCACCATTTTGTCCATCTGTATCTCAAAGTCCCACAGGATCTTAGCTTGGTCATTCTCCACCGTCCTTGGGGGCATCACCCATTTTGAACAGGACTTCCAGGCCGTATTTGGCCTGGAAGTCCTGGCTATGTCTGGCATAGTATACAGAAACATCAAATACAGGCCAGGACTTCCAGGCCAAATACGGCCTGGAAGTCCTGGCCTGTATTTGATGTTTCTGTATACTATGCCAGACACTTGCTTATGGAGTTCCATATGTGCCCTGCTTGCTAGCATCTTGCACCCTGCTGTTATGTGCTGGGTTGTGCTGGATTTATATCTTGATGTCAGTGGCTTCTATCTCCTCCTTTGGCCAACTTATTATCCCATCCAGGTACCTGATCAGGTACCTGGATGGGATGGCATAGATATTGATCTTGTTCTTACAGTTCACCTGACTCCTCAGGACTTGCCAACACTCTGCAGGTACTTGGTGGTTCCAGCTTTCCCAGTGGCCTCTTCATGATTCCCATTTGCCTGTAGGATCCCCAGGTACTTGTACCTCTCCTCTATGCCTGCAATGTTGCCTTCTGGTAGTTGGATCCCCTCAGTTCTGACTACCTTCCCTCTCTTTGTTATCATCCGACTACATTTCTGCAGTCCGAACAATATTCTGATGTCATTGCTGTATATCCTGGTGGTGTGGATCAGTGAATCGATGTCTCATTCACTCTTGGCATAAAGCTTGATGTCATCCATGTACAGGAGGTGGCTGCTCCATTCAGAAGTCGGTATCCATAGCCAGTCTTGTTGATGATCTTACTGTGGGGGTTCAGGCCTATGCAGAAGAGCAATGGGGACAGAGCACCTCCTTGGTAGATCTCACACTTGATGGTGACCTGTGCTATGGGCTTGAAGATTGCCTCTAGTGTTATCCGCCACATCCTCATTGAATTCCTGATGAAGGCTCTTAGGGTCCTGTTGATCTTGTATAGGTCAGGCCTTGGCCAGTTCTAGACAGGCATATATGAGGGGCCAGACAGAAATATAAAGGGGGCACATGGTGGCAATGGAGGCGGGAAAGGTGTGGGGGTTGGGTGGGGTGCTCTGGATTAGGGCTGCCACAAACTATTATTTTCATAGTCGACTAGTCACCGATTATTTTTGCAATTAGTCGACTAATCAGATCATGCATCCATTTGACGTAAAACGTACATTTTATTGCACCTGCATGCATCGACTCTTATGTACCTATCATTAGCTTACAGCTTGAAGTGTTTAAGGTATGTGGTAACTAAAAATAAAGACAAAATGATAGTCTATTAAACCTTTAATGAAATTTGCAGATTGAATTTCCTTGCTATCGAAAATATAACAGGACACTGGAGTAAACAATAACATTTTTAAGTTATCTAAGTGATTTATATATCATGTTTAACCTGAGTAGCGAAAGACCGCAGGGGGTTAGAAAACGATGTGCCCGGAGTTCGCTGTTCTCGCCAGCTCTAATGAGCCTTGAACCTCCAGCTAGCTATTGAGCTGGTGGGTAACAGACGTCTCCGAAAACGTCAGAGCACTTTTGCAAATATGTGATGTCTTGATAAATCGAGGAGATATTTGAAGTTTACACAGCTACATTCTCGCCTGAAAATATCTTAAAAGTTTATTTTGTGACCCAGAAAGAGTAATATTAAAACCAAGTAGCTACCACCACTGCTGAAAACTGGAAGCCAAACAGGCAAAAGTACATTCTTCGCAGCTACGCTTCATCTCAGAGGCAGGTTAATAAGTTGGACTGAACTTAACCACAATACTTTGACATGGGTTCTTTATAAACTTGAGTCCAACTTGAAGGCGGTGGCAAGATGCATCAAATTGATGTATAGCTGGGTGTAAGGTGGGGTGTGAGTTCTCTGCCGAGTCCTGTGTGAGCCTGCACAAACAGCGCACGGAGGTAAAGAGCAAACGAGATGTGAAACCTATCATCTCATTTGTGCCTTTTCCAGCGGATTTTTCAGCTACTGTAGTAAATCTTGTCCATATTCAGTTTGTGGGTAATCTATTATTTTCTTTCTCAACTTCTAAAAATTTGACTTAAGGGGGCAGGACGTTTGTTTAAGGGGGCATTGCCCCCTCTTGCCCCAGCATATAGCCGGCCCCGGGTCAGGCATTCCAGGATCCAGGTGTGAGGCATTGAGTCATAGGCCTTCTTGTAATCAATCCAGGCAGTGCACAGGTTGGTCAGCTTAGTCTTGCAGTCTCAGCTGACTGCTCGGCCTACCAGTAGCTGTTGTTTTGCACCTTTGGTATTCTTGCCAATCCCTTTCTGTGCCCCGCTCATGTATTGACCCATGTGCTTGTTCATCTTAGCTGCTATGATGCCTAACAGGAGCTTCCATGTGGTACTGAGGCAGGTTATAGGCCAGTCGTGGGATGGGGCCGGTCCCATCTGGGGGTCCTTGAGGATCAGGACCATCCGGCCTTCAGTTAGCCATCCAGGTGTCTCTTGTCAATGATCAGCTGGTTCATTTGTGCTGCCAGAAGCTCATGGAGTGCAGTCAGCTTCTTTAGCCAGTAGGTGTGAACCATGTCGGGGCCTGGTGCTGTCCAACTCTTCATACTGGACACCCTTTCTTGTATGTCTGCCACTGTGATGGTTACTGGTCCCTTTTCAGGGAGGTTGCTGTGGTCTGCTCTCAGATCCACTAACCACTGAGCATTGCTGTTATGGGTTGCATCCATCTCCCATATGCTCTTCCAGTATTGTTTCATTTCCGATGTGAAAGACTGTTAAAGACATATAGAAAATGATTGCTTTTTAAGTTGTTACAGCTAAAAAACAAAACTGTGAACATTGAAATAGTTTAATATGTAAAGTGTTGTTGTTTAAATTAGGTTGTATTTACCTCATTTTAAGATTTTGTAAGGACAAGACATTTTTTAATTATGTCTCAATCAATAAACCCTTACTTTACAGAGAGGGTACTCCAGAACGTGATATCACCATGGGTAAAACCACTCAAAATCAAATAAAAGTTCATATTTAAAGTATTTATAATCAATAAATTTATAATAGGAAGGGTTGAAGAAAATTTGCTTTTTACATTCTTATATCCATCTACTTACTGGTGAGCCTATAGCCCTGATTGTCATTGCTCTGTATGTCCACTTTATAATAAATGTCTTATTCATTTCTTGACCTGAAGGCATCCTCTTCATCTGACATTAGAAATGGAAGTTGGGAAACCTTGAGACTTTTTTTTTTGTCTGTTTTCATCCATGCTGCATTTTCTGGTCTCTGGTTCCCACAGACTTTTAACTATTCATTTATTCTCTTATTTAGCTCACAGTCATGATCCACAATGCACTTATTTTTCCAGATTTATAATACATATCTCCAGGTGAAGGTCAACAGCGATACAATGAAATATTCCAAACAACTGATCTGTAATTTCTCATCGTCACAGCTTCTGAGAACATCCTGGAAGAGGCTGACACAGTCACTGTGCTGTTGATTGTGTTTCTTAATTAACATGCCCTAAAATATTGCCTGAAAACTTCATAAACAACAGCTTAATAATACAGTTACACCAAAAATTTGATGGACAAAGAAACAGTTTTTGTAGTTTGGCCTCCGTATGCAACATTTTAAACCACTCGGTAAGATATGATTAAAGTGCCTCTACCAATTTTACTTCAAGATGTATTGTGTTAACTGTTATGGATATATATTTTTCAGAGGGTTAACAGTTCTTGTAAAAACTAAAAGTCAGTGATTTCCTGAAGTCTCAAATCCATTGAAATCACCAAATGTTGCATTTCCTTCATTGAGATGCTCTACCAGGCCTTTACTGCAGCAACCTTCAGCTTCTGCTTGTTTGTGGGTCTCTCTGCATCACGTTTTAGCTATAATAACTGAAAAGCTGCCCTACTGGGTTGCAATCAGGTGACTGATGTGGTCATCTGAGAAACTCTTGGGTTTTATTTTTATTATGCCTCGGGGGTGGACAGCAGTCACATCGTCAGTAGACACTAGACGCCTGTTTCCACTGGCAGCCATACTTGCCCATTCCATAACACTGCCTCTACCAAATCATGTGGTATCCCTTAGATCATGAGTTGTCTTCTTCTCTATCCCACTCTCTTCCCATCATTCTGGTACATTATCCTTGGTTTCAACTGTTTCTCCTCTTCTCTGGTCTAATCTGTCTCTCCTTTTCTTGAGTGTAACCAGTAGTTGTACATTGTTGTTAAGTCTCTGTATTTACATTCATGAAGCTGTCACCTGAATATAGACTTTAAAAGTGATATATCCACCTCCCCAAGAGTGTTCTTAAAATGATTAAATTGTGTGAACTTGTTTTTCTTAACCATGGAAATAATACTATCGTTATGATTTTTACTCATCTTCCTTCAGGCCTTTTGATGTTGCTGAACTAGTCATTATAGTCACTGCTTTTAAAAATGTATCTGACTGTTAATTTGGCTGCTCCTAACATTTTTTGTTATTTCTCTAAGATTTCATCAGGTTTATTCAACCTGATGATGACCTGTTTGATATGCAATGACCTTCATCTGGGCCTTATATTTAAAATTATGGAGAAAAGCAATAAAATAAAAAATTCAACTCTGAATTAACTTCAGATATCATGTCTACTCCATTTGTCATTAAGTAAAGGGACAGTCCTAACCTGGCCATGAAAGTGGATGTCAGCCTGTTATGAGCCTGAAAATGGGTGTATAAACATGTGTGTAATTCCTAATGGATCTGTGGAACATTTTACCACTGGAACATAACATCCTGTATATTTTCTATGCATTAAATCATAAACACTTACATAAACATTAAGAATAGAATATTCACTTAAATGTTTTAAATGTTAAATGTTTTTCACGCTGATAAATATGAATCTATATATATTGCAACACCTTAAACTATTTACCAGACTAAGTAAGCCGCTCATAAATGTATAATATCAATGTATTTGTTTTATTTATAGTATCTGCTATATTTGCACTTGTCAGTTAATATTGTAGAAATCGTCACTGTGGTAGCACAGATACCACAGAGTGGGGTTTGCATATTGCTTATTGTGTTTAAAAAGGCCTTTAAAGCAAGTTTTAACATGTCTTAGGATATAGAATAAGATATGAAGCAATTAATACAGCCAGAAGCTGCATTATCAACAATAGAATCCCTCCCACTCAAACTTCTGTTTACAGCATTTATAATCAATGGTTTTAAAATAATAGGTGTTGAAGAAAGGAAACTCTTTACTTTACAGTAATTTTCAGTTAAGCTGCGTGGCTGTGACACACTTATAACCTTGAATTTGTCCACAGCATGCTGCTGGTTCTAAAAGAAAAAGCTCTTAAAAGCCTTTCCTTCCTGACCTGTTTATCTAAAACCAGCAGGCAGTCACACACAAATATATACTGGTGAATACAGTGGAGCATTTAGGTAAATAAATAGATAGACATTTCCTCTAAAGAGTGTGAAGACAAAGACTAAAGATTGGTCATAAATAAAATAAAATATTGGACATATATATTGGTCATAAAACAATCTTTTTTCTTCATAAACATTATAGAAAGGGATTCAGCACACTTAAGTTGAAACATATAAAACCTAAAATGTAATAAGTTATTGCTTTGTCAACGGTTTTGCTGCCCTCATCTGATCATAGGCCATTATTGCAAGTTTAACTAGATTAACTACATTAATCTATTGCAGACATCAAAACTGATGTATACTGTGGACTATTTCATGTAGAATTTGTACATACATAACATACTTCATTTACTTTGGGTGTAGCTGAGTAATGGTATTTGCCTCAACTCTTCATTATTGGTAATCATTGTTCCCTTTACTTGCAGGAAAGGTTCTTGTTGTTTCTATGATGGGCATCAGTCGTTCTGCTATCCTGGTGGCTTGCTACCTGATGATCTTCCAGAACATGACCATCATGGAGGCTCTGACCTCAATCAGGAAAAAACGTGCCATCAACCCCAACGAAGGCTTCCTGAAGCAGCTGAGAGAGTTCAATGAGACCCTCATGGAGGAGCGAGATGATGACGACGAAACACTAAGCCAGTGCTCTGTGATTGATGCTCGAGCGCGTGCTCGCATCTTTGGGGAAGAGGATGATGAGGATACGGACACAGAGGAAGAGCAGAGTATGATTGAGGTGAAAGCGAACTCCATTATGATGGAGGAGGAGGAGGATGGAGAAAGTGTGATGAGCAGCGTTGCCTCCTCTGCAGCTGCTGCAGCACTTAAAAGTGGTTTGACTGGAGCACAGAATGGGTTCAACAACCAGGTATCCAATGGTGTCCCAAATAAGTTTGTTCTATCTGAACAAGGGGGCAAGGAAGATGGGGATGATGATGATGATGGTCTGGACAGCATGATTCAGGAGTGGCAGAGGAGGAATGAAAAATACCAGAATGATGAGTGGTGGGAGGCACAGCTGAACACTGATGGGGAAGATGAGCAGTCTCTTCCGGGGGTTTTTACAAAGAAGACAAAAGAAGTTGGAGACACTGATGTGGAGAGCGTAACCAGTGAGGACATACGAGCTGTGAAAGAGCGGCTGAAGCGTCGCAACAGACGCCCACCCTCTGACACAATGTCCACCTCCAGCTGCATGAGTTACTCTGATCTTTGGAAGCAGCGGCTTAAGGAGATCGAAGAGCAAGCAGCTGCTCGGTACCGCAAGAAAGAAGATGATGAAGGCAGTGAGAGCACTGCCACTGAAGACGAAGGAGTAAAGAAGACGATTGATGATGAAGTAGATAGCATCCTCTCTGACACCAGCTCCATGTTTAACTTCTGTCAGAAGAATAAGGAGAAGATGTCACCATTGGAACGTTGGCGAATCAAGAGAATCCAGTTTGGGTGGAACAAGAAAGATCGTGAGGATGGAGAGAAAAGTTCTGTTGGTGATGGTGAGGAAGAAGCCAGGACACCATCTCTGCAAGACGTCAATCTGACAGCGTATCAGGCATGGAAGCTGAGGCAGCAGAAGCGTCTCGGGGAAGAGAACACAGATGAGATTCTGGAGCTGAGCAGAGGCGAGGACTTAGCAACAATCAGAAGAAGACAACGACGTGAAGAGCTTCTGGAGCGTTCAAAGAAAACTTTAGAAGAAAGCCAGTCCGTATGTGGCTGGGAAACAGAAAGTTGCGTTAGTGGTGGTACGATACCTCTATCTGCCTTCTGGGCTGGAGCTGGTGTTACAGGGCCGCCAAGTGTTGCCAATGATGACAATATGTCCATGCTCAGTGGTAGATCTTCCATAATTTCTTCAGTTTCCCAGGCTCGCAGCACAAGATCCTCACAGTTTGGAATCCCAGCAAATCCTGTGCCACCAGTACCGCCGATCCTCCCAGTTCCAACTGTGCAGGGCCCTGGAGGTGAACCAATGGTCAATCTGGCTAGCATCCAAAACTGGATTGCTAATGTTGTTTCAGAAACAATCAAACAGAAGCAGAGTGAAATGAGCCTTCCTCCTCCATCACGTGCCGGGTCTGAATTGAGCTTTGGTGCTCCATCAAACGTGATTTCAAGGCGCAGTGTCGATGATGACAAAGCATCCTTGCTGAGTGGTGCTTCCTACTCCAGCTCTCTGTCACAAGATCGAGGCAGGGCAGCATCAGTCCTCTCCAGTGGCGGTTCAAGCAGCATCTCCGGTCTCAGTGGTAGAGGCTCAGCATTAGGCTCTAACCTTGGCTCCACCCTAGGCTCAAAGAAAAACAAGATCACCACTACCAGTGTTCCTCTCTTCAGCCTCTTCCAGGACCAAGTTAACCTGGATAAACTGGATGCCATGGACAAGGAGATCAAGTCAGAGATGAGGGACAAGATGTCTACCTATGAAAAGAAGAAGATCCTGGAAGACAACAAACGCAGTACTCTGTTTAAGAAAAAGAAGCCAAAGGAGGATGAAGATGAGGAGGAGGAAAGGAAGAAGAAAGAGGAGGAGTTTCTTGAGGAGACAAAGAAAAAGGAGAAACCAAAGAGGACTTACGGTCTATCGGGGTGCCTGAATCTTAACCCAGCGCTGGAGAAAGATAAAAACACCAACATTGATGACTGGCTGAAAAGTGTCAGGCCTCCCCCGAGAAAACCAGCTTCAGGAACTGAAGCTGGTCCATCAGAGGACCCCTATGATGATCTTGATGCCTCAGCTTCTGAATTTGACTTCTCAAGCAGAAGAGCCTCTTATGCTGCTGACGAAGATGATGATGAGGAAACGTATGGCATTACTTCCAGATACCGAGCCAGGTTACACGAAGATCTATCAAGTGAAGACACAGAATATTCCTGCAATGGCTTCACACAATCCCACAGCTACAGCCAACCGGGAAGACCGTACGGCGCTGTTCATCATTCACGATACGAAAGCAATGAGACAGAAGGGAGAAGGACTAGGAGACAGGAAGCCACAGAAGAGGAGGAGGATGACATCTCCACCTTCATTGCCCAAACCAGGCAGAGGATTAGGGCTCGAGCTGCCGCGGAGGCTGAAGACGACGAGGTTCTCGCTGCTTGGAGAGCTCAGCAGGAGGCAAAGCGAGAGAAGCAAAACTTAGAAAATACTACTGATGCAGACAGGTTTTAGAAAATGTAAAAGAGCCAATTCTGTGCTGCTGCTGCTGCTGCTGCTAGCTCACACAAAGCTCTTTTTGTTTGGTCGAGGAGTGAAAACAAAGGATGTACAAATTGCAATAATTCTAATGCACAAAAAACACTAGCATTCACATCCATAGAAAAATATGCACCTTGACCTTTTCATATTACATCAGCACTGCAAAGAAATTAAGGATTTGAGCCTGTTTTACTATTAAAATGGAAGAAATACACAATACAGTTCTCAGTTAAGGTTTTTCTTGTACCACAATTGAATGTAAAACACAATGAATGCAAATTTTCATAGAAAAGATGATGTGAAACTTCTAAAAAAAAAAAAAAATAGGAAAAGTCCCTCGAATTTGTACTCTTGCACAATTTTACTATTGTAATAAATTTTCTGATGAATGATGATTTGGGCTTTTTATTTGGTTTAATGGCTCCTAATAAAGCTGCATCATAAAGGTTGTTTTCATCTTTTGTGATGAAAAAAAATTGAAAACCTCCATAACTTACTACAAAAAAACAAAAAATTAAATGGTAAAAATAAACAGAAACACAAACAAGTTGTATTTATAAAATATTTGTGCAGGTGACAAAGCAATCACTATTACTAGAATGTTTTTTGGAATGAATATAATTGTCACTTGCAGGAAGTGGGACTGATGGCTTTTTATGCAGACAAAAATATGTTTTTTTACTTACTAATTTGATGTTTTGATGTTAATAACTTGTTTTGTTGCTTAACAAAAGCCACAATATGCTTCACAAAAACAGCAGCTCATTTCAAAAACTTAAGCAAGGTTTAAAGTGTGAAAAAGGACATAGTGAGGGGGGAATGAAGAGCTAAAACTAGTCATTCACCCACTAAGGTTTAGACAGTTAGGCATGTAACACACACACACCATGCAAACAGTTAAAATACAGGAAGGGGATTGGAGATGGGTGTAACACTGTTTCATTTTTGTAAACACACAGCATGTGGTCATGAGCATGGCATTTCTCGTGTTATACTGCCACATCTTGGACACTAAATGCAATTGCTTTTGAGATTTATACAATTTTTAAATTATGCAAAATGTGAAGATAACATCATTTACAAAATACCATAATATTTCTTTAACTGTAGTGGTATAGATGTGGTTTCAGTGAGATAACAACTATGTGCTGTGTAGTGGATGGGAAATATGGAAATAATTCCACTACATGTGAAACTGTAACATACTTTAAAGCTTATAATGCTTTACATAGCACAGTGGGATAAACCGCAGCAGGAGTGCTGATCTTCAAGCTCTTATATGTACATTTAAAGTCAGATAAAAGGCTCAGCCAAGGAGTCTGTACTGCTGTATAATTACAGGATTTTGGTTTTATGCTCTGGTTTTAGAACCTTTGCTTTTACTGCACATTTCAAAATTATTTATTATCATAATGTTATAGAACACACCTGGGATCATTTTTATACCCTGGCATGTTTAATAATTTGTGGAGTTTTTCTACTTTATTTTTATATAAATTTTAAACATGAAAACATGGTGAGCAGTTTGCATGAAGATAGCATAAGTTCGAAAACTAAAAATGTATTATTTAGAGGGGAAACTGTTAAAAGGAAATCAATGCAAGCTGTTACACTTTCAGAACATTTTGTTCTTTTTAACTCATGTACTTGACTGTTTACTCTCTCACTGGAGCATTTTTCAAAACGCTCCTGTTATCTGCTGGTTACACATGCTCTTAGAGAGGACCAATTGTGCTTTTCATCATTTTCTGTCTCATATATCCTGTTCAAGTAGTGCATTTTCAATATAAGCATGACCTAGTTGTCAAACATAAGTACAGGTAATCCTGTAGCCAAAAGCTTCAGACTACTGTCAACACTCAGTTTCTAATAGTTTTTCTTACTCTTGGCTCTGTTTTATCTCAATTAGAGGTCATGTCTTTTCATGGTGATGCCAGGTACAGGCAATCAGCCAATGAGAATGAAGTTGTTTTAAAGACAGTGAAACAAAAGAGCATGAGGGGATGGACTGAGAGGGAGTCTAATATCCACAGACAATTAAGACCACCTCCTTTCAGAACTGTCTTAATTCTTTGTGGCATACGTTTTAGTCCATGTTGAGATGACAGCATCACACACTTGCTGCAGATTTGTCTGCAGTTTCATCACATCACAAAAGAGCTCTACTGGGTTGTAATCTGGTGATTTGGGGTCTATCTCTGTACAGTAAACTCACTGTCATGTTCAAGAAACCAGTTTTAGATGATTTGAACTTTGGTGAGTTATCCTGCTGGAAGCAGCCATCAGAAGATAGATACACTGTGATCATAATGGCATGGACAGGGTCATCAACAACACTCAGGTTGGCTGCGCTTAAGAAGTGATGCTGAACCACTGACATAAAGCAAGATAGATCCACGCTTCCAAGTTCTGACCCTACCATCCAGACTTATCAGACCAGGCAACTTTCTTCCACTCTTCTACTGTCCAATTTTGGTGAGCTATGTGAAATGTAGGTTCAGTTTCCAGTCCTTAGCTGACAAGAGCGACATGCAGTGTGGTTCAATGTTCAGGAGACAGACTGTGCGGTGGTGTGTGTGGACCCAGGTGCGAACACAAGAGAGTAGACCGGAGTAAACTTAAACTGAAAGCGAGCCTTTATTATGGCTGATGACAGGTCTCACACGAAGCAGAAACACCGTGACTAAACCAAACTTAACTAAACTGGGAAACAGATACTGATAAACTAAGAAGACTCAGAGGACCATGATGATGACTGTAAAGACTGGCCATGAGGACATAGAGTGTGGGAACACAGACGACACGACCCAGACTGCATGAAACACAGAGACTAAATACACATGAGGGATGATCAGGGGAAGTGGCCACACATGGGAGCACAGCCGACACACATGAACCTAAAGACAGGAGAGGTGAAACTAAATACACTGACATAGAATACAGACTTTCAAAATAAAACAGGAAACATGGAGATTAGACATGACATGAACTAAACATAACCACGCAGACATGACGCGTGACAGGTAGACGCATGATCCAGGGAGACTGAGTACAGGGAGATGACATAAACAACTAAGAAACAAAGGGCTAAACAGCACCCTAGAAATTAACTAGACGAACTAAGCTAAAGCATAAATGAATACAAAAGATACATAAAACTCAACACTGGGTCACACGACCCAGGACCATGACACCATTCAGATGCTCTTGACACACTTTTGTTGTAACAAGCGGTTAGTTGAGTTACTGTTGTCAGCTCAAAACAGTCATTTTCCTTTGACTTCAACGAGGCATTTTCTTCCCGAGAACTACCGCTCACTGGTTATTTTCTGTTTTTCAGATCATTCTCTGTAAACTTTAGAGATGGTTGTGTGGGAAAATCCTAGCAGATCAGCTGTATCTGAAATATTTAGACTAACAACCATGCCAAGCCACTTAAATCAACGCTCTTCTCTGTTCTGATGCTCTGTCTAAACTTCAGCCGGTCATTGTGACCATGTATACGTGAGTGGCAGCCTTGTGATTGGCTGATTTGACATTGGTTTTAGTGAGTAGTTAAATAGGTGAAGTAAAACTAAATAAGTATCATTTAGACCTATGAGTCATGCAAGGCTACTTTAGTAGAATTCAAGAAAGAAAATATGAAATTAGAAATAAGCATCAAAGATTCATTGTGGCAAAGAGAACACACAGGGCAGTATTTTACTGATCGAACTTTATGCTTGAATAGAAATTTGCATTCAGGACTTTACTCTTTAGTTTCTTTACTTCAGTCTGGATTCTTTGGTAGGAGTCTGTGCCACAGTTAAAGAGAAGTGAAACCTTGTGGAGGACTCAGTGAACTGGAGCGCAAGCTCATACCTGAGCGATTAAAGTATTACAAACCCACGTCCACTCACACACGCATGAAGCATGAGGCTGAAAATGTGGCCGCCAGGTCACCAGACTGTGAATTGAGAAACGACACGTGCTGCTAGAAAGCATTAACAAAATCCAAAAGGATGAAGGATGTGTAGAGAAAGAAAGGAAAACAGAAAAAGAGATGGAAGGAGAGGCTGGGTGTGAAGGTGCGGAAGAGGAGAAGGGAGGCCACATGGAGAAAGAAGATAAGAGGGAGGACAATATAGAAATGGACCAAGAGGAGATGGAGGGAAGAGCAGCGGAAGGAGAAGCAGAGATGGAGGAAGAAATGACTGAGAGAGAAGAGGAATTAAAGACACAGGGAGAGAACGAGAGAGAAGAAAGGAGGTTTAAGTGTGAGAGGATGAAATGAAACATTCTACAGCAGAGGTAGAGAAAGAAATACACGATGAAAATGAGGAAGGAGAAATAGAAGAAGACAGAAAGAAAGAAAACCATGAAGTCAAACAGTGTGATGGAGAAAAAGAGGGAAATAAAGGGAGGAAGAAGGATGGAAGCAACAAAAGAGGGGTGGAGATAAATAATGATGAGTAAGAAGAGTGGTTTAAGTATCAGAAGGAGGGAGATGAGAAAGAAGTAGGAAAAGTATGTGAGGATGAAAGTCAGGGTGAGATGAAACAAGCTGTAACAGAGGAAAGTGGAGATGAAAGAGCAGGAAGAGGAATGGAAGAAGAAGATGTAGATGAAAAGAGAATAGAGCAAGACAGACAGATAACAGGAGGAAATGCAGAAGGAGTCAAAGTGGAGAAGCTGAGAGAGCATCACGCTGAAAATGAAAAGGAGGTAAACAAAGAAAAGGAAGAACAAGTTTATGTAAAAGAAGAAGAAACAGAAGAATGGGTTGAGGAGCCAGGAAAGAGGCCTGATCAGTCTGATCCCCCAAAACTGTCCCTCTGTCACCTCTGCAGGACCCACAATCTGCTGAAACTCTGCATCACGGCACAGAAAACAAAGCTCCCAGAGTCCTCACAGACGGAGAGAAAGGGGCTGTCGCTGCCAAAACCCACAGCAGGGACATTTATCCCACATCGCCGAGCAGTGACAAGGAGGCTTTTCTGAGCAGCACAGACGCTTCACACCAAACTGCTGCTGCACACAGTGTGACAGACACAAACGTTCCCTGTGCTGACGCTCATCTGAATCTAAGTGAACAAACAGAGACGTCGCAGCGTAGTTTACAGGAGCAAGAGCGGCATCCAGGTGAAAGAGCTGGAGTAGAAGAAGCAGACAACTCCGGAAATACTCCACCTGTATTGCACACAGGTAACCACAGAATTCCCTAGAAAGATTTCAGTCCTGGCTGGTTTGGTGACACCTGTGGTCACAGGTAGGAACTGCACACATTAAATCAGACACTTATCAGGTAGAATAAGCTTGGCTTTAGATGCACTTCTGTTTTGGGTTTTTTTTAAATGGGGTACCACACAGCAAGAAAAAGGCAGATCCACGGTATATCAAATTTACGAGGAAAAATGTTAAAATTTGACTGAAGAATAGCTGAAGTGAAAGAAGTGAACTTTTTATTTATGTAAAACTACAAACATTTTAGCATCGAAATATGCTCAAAATGACTGTAGAAAAGACCATTATTGAGTAAAATCATTTACATGGTATTATTATACATAGACATAGTATTTTTGGTCATATTATTATTTATTTTATTCCTTCTAATTACAGTATGTTGCTGGGTACCTTTTTCTAAGAAATCTACAGAATAACAATAAACTAATTCTTAAGAATATTTTGGCTTTTATTGGCTAAAAAGTTAAGTACGTGCTTGCAAAATATGGCGGAGTAGAAGGAAAAATTTATTGTTATAGTCTTTAGATCAGCATTAAGACTTCCTAACAAAGACAAGGTCTGCAAATAGGCTAATACAGCAGTGCTTATACATACTGTTTCTGTGAGATAAGGTAAATTTTCATTTAAAATAAGAAACAAGAAGATATGGGTGAGGTTTATTTTTGTGTTGTCATACGTCATTAATAAAACGGTTTTATAGACCCAAAATTCAGATTGCTGTGTAAAAACATTGATATATTTGTTCTGTAAACGTTCCAAAGTGAAGTTACTGTTTTCAAATGTTCAGATCTACATTGGATATTATATAACTGCAGCTATGATTGGCTGGAACACAGTTACTGAAAGTGAAGATTTGAGCCAGAAAGTTCATTCATTAAAATTCCACAAAGATGACACTGACTCAACTAAGATAAATATTAGTGGACAAAAACCTCCATGGAGCAAAAGAAAGTAATTTTAAGTCATTTCCTAGAAGTATTTAAATTATTCAAAAACATGTGCATTTTCAGACCTACAGACATCGCTTTGCAGACCAGAGGACAAAGTGACACTGATGGAAGCTCCTGCTCAGTCCTCGATGGAAGATGAACAAGAGAGCAAAATCTCCTCTGGCACAGTAAAACATCCAATGAAAACCGTAAGGTCTCCTGTGATGAATGGTGAGGCTGATGCTGCAGATGACAAGAAGAAAGATGGCCAACAATCATCGAAGTACAAAACAGTGTCCTACAGAAAGATCCCCAGAGGAAACACCAGGCAGAGGATTGATGAGTTTGAGTCCATGTTTAACTCGTGAATGAGCGTTAAACATAATATATAGTAACATACTGATATATAATATATGTAGAGGATTTGCTGAAATTAACCAAGTCGTTTTTTTCTGATTCAGCTCTTGCAAATTATGACCCCTACTGGTAATATTTAGAGAAAACCAGAAGACCCAGAGCAGAGCTTTTCTAAAATATGTACATGATTTTATATGACTGTATTTGTACCTGTGGCTTGTTTGGGATGCTGAGGTGGCAGTTTTTGTTTTGTTTTTTCCATCTTCATAGGCAGTCCATCCCCTCCCCAATTCCCTAACCTGACTTCGTTAACCCTATCCCAGAAACCCAGCTCAATAAAACTCAGATCTTTAGTTAGCATCTGAGCAAATAAAACCTTAAGGGAAGTTCTGTCTAATTGCTGCCATTGCTCCACTTGACAGTTAAGGATCCCAAAAATGAAAGACTGCTTTTGATCCTTTGTTGGTCCCATACTTAAAACAAATGAAATTTCCCACTGAATTGAATTCACCCAGTTTTGTTTTGTTTTTTAGAAATAGTGTGTCATGCAAACTCCTGAAGTTTCATTCATTTAATATTTTAACATTGTAGAGGATTCTAGATTCTTCTCAAGGAACAATTATCAAGTTAAAGGAATATGTTTTTCTCTTTTTCTTTTTCAATTGTGTAGTGTTATCCTGAATAGGTGGCAGAATTTTGAGTATTAAAAAAGAAAGGCTGAAGATATAAAGATAAATGTGTGCAACACAGCTATATAGATGATTTCTTTCTTAGCCAGTCTTTGACTGACATGTAACCCCTCAATGATGTTTACTCAGGCCATGATCTCTCCTGAGAAATGTTGCCTGAGTGACTGACTAGAGAACAGCAACCTATAAAATACATCTTATTCACCTCATTATTTTTTCTAGTTTAACAACACAAACATTTTTACTGTTGAAATGTCAAAGCATTCAGAGCTTGTACATACAGAAAAATAATAGCTGAGAGAATAAAAGGATATGATTTTTTTTTTACGTTAGTTAAACCTACCTGACACTTAGAACTGTATATGCATAGGGTCTTTAAAAAAAACCTCTCTTATTGACAAACTGTTTTAATGTAAATTTCATGGTATGTTTATCACAATTGTATGATATCTATTCGTTAATTTAATGTATTCAAGAAAAAGCATCATGCAAAATATATGTTCTTGCATTTTGTAATTTGTGTTGGCATCAACTACCTTTACATAAAACAACATATATGTCTGCAGTGGTACAAACAACAGAGGATTATCTGTTTTTGAGGTTTTTGTTGAATATTTTGACAATAAAGTGAACCTATTGCTGAATCTTTGTGGTATTTCTGTGCCTTTTGTGTTCCTTTTCACAACTTCACATTTTTTAAACTTTATTTCTTTTTACAAATCCACAATATTAAACACTTGTTAGTCATCTCTAGGAAATAAAATGATTTTATTGTCTTCTAAACATTATAGGAAGACAGATTTATATACAATACAGCATTCTTTGCATAATAATAATTATTATAATTGTTATTATTGTTGTTATTATTGCTCTTGTTATTATATAAACATACATGAGTTGTCCAATATTTTGTTTTTGTGAGGAAAAAATTGCAAGATTACCTAAAATTTGAGGGAGCTTGTTTCTCACATTGAAAAACAAAAACAAAAAACACTAACAAACAAAAGAAAACATTATTGTTATTATTTAGCTATAGATATATACATATGTAAAGAATTATTTTTTCCACCACACCTAAGTTAAATTCAGGGTTTGTATGTTGAAATACAGAGATTTTACTTTTTTATGGTGGCAGAGACAAACTTCCATTGATAATATGTAGAGGTCATTTGAGGTTGGTAAACACAGTAAGGACTACTATTCCCACAATCCCCTGCGTCTTTCGGTGACGTCACATAGAGCCCGGACCCGGCGTAGTGGCGCTGTGTGTGTTTGGCAACAACAAAAAGAGTGTTTTGAGAATAGTTTTAACTGCATTTTCACCCGCGGTATTTTAAGGGACATTATCACAGGTAAGTTATTCGGTGGAGTGTCTTCGACTTCATTAAGTTTTATTTTTAGTGTGAGCTAAAAGCGAGAGTTAGATTACAGTGTTGATTTTAGCCGGTTGGCTCGCTGGCTAGCAAGATGGCTCCGGCTACTTACTGCGAAACAATAACAAAGAATTAGCCATGGTGATGAATTTAAATGGATTGGTGTGTTTTTAAAGTTTATTGTGAACTGAATATAGCTGCAAAGTGTAATGTAATAATTTAGGGAACGTGTGGGTCTTTTTAATTGGTGCTGTTGCCGGTGTACGCCTTCCGCTTCAGGCGTTAGATGGTGGCGATGACTCCGCCGCTACTGCTGTCCGTTGGAGGAAGAGGAAGAGGAAGGAGGTGATGATGATGATGACATGCAGTTAGCTAGCTGGCTGCCTCTCTTGCTGGACAGACGGACTTGAGCCCGCAGAGTGTCGGAGGTGTCACCGCGAAAACAGCACAGGATCCGTGCTGAAGAGAGGCGAAGATGCCGCGGAGAAAACAGTCCAACCCGCAGCCGGTGAAACGTAAGTCCAGCTGTTTACTTCCAGCTCTTTGCTGCCTTTCTCTCCGCATGAATCTTAAATCACTGCCATAGAATAAGGCAATGAGTCTTTGCTAGGTATTGGTCCACTTTAAATGCATTTTTATAAAATTAGACATATTTCTGAGGGATACAGTAATGTTAAAAGTTGCCTGACTGGTCATCAAGTCCTTTCCTCTTTATCTCCCTGAGAGGAAGACTGCTGAAGACATGTTGTCCTTTAAGCAGATGTGTTTATCTGTTATCTCATCCTGACTGTTCTGGCTCACTTGGATTCTCCACCTCCTCTCTGCTTCCTATCTCCACTTCCTCTTCGCAGGCTCCCTACCTAACCTCCCCCTGCTCCCTCCCTTCGTTCTTCCTCTCTTTCTTTCACAGCTTCCTGTATGATTTCTGTCATTCCCCTTGGTTTCCTGTGTACCCTCACCTTTATTATTAACAGGGGCCAGAAGACGTTTTTAGGTTCTAGTTGTGTCTCCAGTTTCTTTTGTTTTACTCTCCTCCCACACGTCACCTGTAGAACGCTCACCTCCCTTCGTTTACATTTTCTTGACTGCGTGGGCATCAGTCAGCTTACAAAAAGAGAATACTGGATTTAGGAGACCTGAAGTCACCTGTTGACCTTCTCAGATTTCTAATGATGTACATATTTAAACAGGCACTAGATGGGAGTGTACTTTTGAGCATGTGAGCAGGGGCTCAGAGGGGAAAAAAGGCCAGTACATCCTTGTATTCAAATTACTCGTATTCAAAGTCTAACTGCAGCTCAAGTAGCTTCTGGACGTCTGACACAATCACAGCAGTGTTATCTGAAAGAATGATCGCACAGTTGAACCAAAGCTTCTGTAAAACTGAACGATAAAAGGAGGATTGATGTGTTTTAGTTCAGGTCGGTCTACGTTTGAACACGTTAGCAGTTCATTTGAACAAAGATTGACCGAACAGCTTTGGTTCTACAGTGGAGGAATGACATTTTTTGCTGTTATAACCGAAACCAGCATTTTAATGAAGGAAAACCTAAAATATCTGGGATTTGTAAGACGCTGGGTCTTAACTCACATTACCTGCCTGCAGACTTGTTGAAAAACTAAAAGACTTTAAACAGGACTCTTAGCAGTAGCTTGCAGAACCAGCTTTATCAACTACAACTTCAAATAATCATTTTCTGTATGATTTTATCCGTCTGTAACACTCTTCTTTACAGCGTTGCTCCAGTTCATTGAGGTATACAGGTATTCATTTAAGATTTGTTGCAGGGCTTGGGATCATTGTTCAGTTGAATGTCCCTGTTTGTACCAATAACGTAAAATAATCTTTAGCTGTCACACAGACAGCCTCATGTTTGACTGTAGAATACTTTGGTATACAGAAGAGTTCATGGTTGAGTCAATGACTGCAAGATGTCCAGGTCCTGTCTGTATAATAAGTCCAAATCATGACCCTTCCACCACCACGCTGACAGCTGTTATGAGATTTTTGTGCTGATATGCTGAGTTTGATTTTGATCTTGCTGTGCAAAGGACTTCCAGAAGTCTTGTGATTTGCAGCTTTGGAAATCTAAGTTGTGCTGTCATGTCATGAGAGAAGAGGCTTTCAGTGCCTGCCAGTTCTTGCAAACAAGCCACAGTTAATTAGTCTTTTTCTAATTGTGCTGTCATAGACATTTAACTAAGGTAACCGAGGCCTGTAGAATCTGAAATGAAGCTCTTAGGGTTTTTTGTATTTTCTCTGGGCCTTGCACAGTCTGACACTGGGGTGAATTTGCTGCGATTTCCACTCCTGGGAAGACTGGCAGCTGTCTTGAATGTCTTCCATTTGTGGATAATCTCTGTCTCTGTAGAATGTATAACTTGGAAATGTCCTTATAACCCTTTTGAAACCCTTTTACCTTCTTAATTCCTACTCACCTGCGCAGCCTTAAACTTGTCATACAGCATCTTTGTTTTCTTTAGTCGATGGAGGGAGCAAGCACAGTGCAGCTTGAATTAGTTTGAAAATTTTTAATGAGTTGTGGTGTTTGTTACTTTCTGTCCTCTGGCTGCTGGTCTGCAGCTAACGATTGCTTCTGTTGTTATATTTTTGGTTCCTACTAAAAAGGTTTCAACCAAACAGAAATCAACAAGTGTCTCATATAAATGTTTTTCACTTATTCTTTTTTTTAAGCAGGGCTTAGTTTACTTAGGCCTAATCCTCACATTTAAAATAGCCTGAAATGACAGGAAAACTCAGACTTTTGCCTTAATTGGATGTGTGTATTGGTCTCCAGAGGCCCATTTTGAGAAGGAAAAACATCTTAATTCTCTAAATTAATCTAAATAAATCTGCAAAAGCACCCCATATTTTTCCTGAATTAGTTTATCTTGTCTTAGTAAATGTCTCAGAACCTTAAATTCTAATTACTTTTTAGTTATGATTAAAAAGTTAATTATTAAAGATTACATTAGCCAGTGTTTGTCATTGACCTCTAAAAGACAAATAGGTCAGAAAAACCGCAGCAGAATAATTTTCTACTCTAACTACTGTTAATAGTTATGCAAACTGTTTGAAAAAGTAGGTTTTGTAGGTTTCAAATTAAAGCTCAGGAAAATGGGAATAAAGAGAATAATTTTAAGTTTCCTTAATATTTAGTGTAAATATTTTTAATTATCAGTAAGTTTTTATTTTCTTTGTGACATTAAAAGTTAGAATTGCTCTAAGCTGGGTCAACAAATGTCCGCTCAGAGGTTTAAGAGTATAAAAATGTCCTGTATCATCAGTTCTGTGTTCGACTCGTCTTCCTCTTCCTGACCCTCTCAGCCTCGTTCCTCACCCCACAGCTCTTCCTCCTCAGCACTTATCTCATGCTCACCGATTTCCTTCTCGTTTCCTCTCCACCTCCTTTGCTGTTATCCTTCTTCTTCTTCTTCTTTTTGTGTGTTTTCGAGCACAAACTCTGTTATCGGCTGTCTTCTGTCCCGTTTATCAAATGTGTTCTCTGCAGCCAAATTTTAAAACAAAAAAACATGTGTATGTGAAACATGAGCCTGATTTTTGTCTTTAAACATCTTCTTTTTTATCACTGTTAAAAAAACAACCAACAACCCTGCAATCTATAAATGTGTCTGGGGTTGTTTTTTTTTGGGGGGGGGGGGGGTTGTTGTTTGTTTGTTTTTTTTTTAAAGGAAATGAAAATTTGTTACATAAAGAGAAGAGATGTTGATGTTTGTGTCAGATGTTCACAGTTTTACAGCTCGTATCACTAAGGGAAACCTTTGAGTGAAACCCAGACTTTTTAACACCCTCAGGTAGAAGCTGACTTTGTGTTTCAGGATGGGCTTGGCGTTTGTCTTCATTTGGTCAGGTGTGTTTATACAGGAAATTATGAGAAATGTTTGTGTGTCTGTTTGCACTCAGTGGACTCTGAGGATGGGGCAGTGGTGTGTGAGCCGGGCTGTCTCGTTTTGGAGAGCGACTTCCTGCTGAGCGGCGAGCTGGAGTTTGGAGACTCGGAGATCATGGGACTGGATAGAGAGTCTGGTCAGTAACACACACACAGGTTTTTACATACACGGGGTTTGAAAGCAAGCCACATATTTAAACATTCCACATGTTTTTATTAGGCTTTTCTCTCTGTTTTGACTGAAGCATTGACCCTGTGCTCACACAATATTTAAACATTGTTCTCCCAATTCCTGGTAATCAGGCGAGGTATGGTCCCTTTGATGATCGGGCTCGAAAAGACTTACAAGTTCAAACTGATGTGCTTTCCGTATTTAAGATTTTGAGTTTATGGTACTTTGTACCATAAGTTTGTCTCTGAGTTTGTTGAAAGTGAAATAATATGCAAACCCATTTCTGTAGCGCAAGTTAAAAGTCAAATGTTTGCTAATTAAAAATTCAGAAAGTTAAACAGAATGTAAGCTGAATGTATTATTGGGTAATTAGTCTGCATTATTAGTTTATCACTGGGTAAGTGAAATGTGTTGAGTGCAAAAATCTGCCAAATGAAATGTGTGGCGCTAACCACTGTGGTGACCCCTTGTGGTAAAGGAGAAGCTGAAAATAGCTTATAGATTTTAAAATTCACATTTGAAGCCAAGTTAAAGAGTCACAAATGTTGAGCTAAAATGAAAAGTATGCTGTATTTTCACTTTTTAACTTGTCTGGGCTTCCATAGATGATGCTGGAGTGAAAGAGCAATGAACGACTGAGCATGCAGGTGGCGTTCGTGCACCAACTGTGAAGTCCTCACAGGTCCATACTAGCAACTGAGTTGTAAAGGACTCCCTCTTTGCCTGAACCACCGGTGTCACCACTCAGAAATAATCTCAGCATCAGTGCTGGTGTAGGAGTAGTAGAAGTCGAAAGCTGATGCAGCTTTTGTGATGTCACTTATGGTACAGGCTGATGTATAGAGGGCAAAGACATTTCATCGCTATGTTAGGAGCTCGGAGAAGTAGATTCTCCAACTGACTAACTTAAGTTGTCATGTTGTTTCTTGTTTTGACTTCTATTTCTGCTCCAGCGCTGATGCTGCTGATTTCCTTCTGAGTTGCAACACCTCACTCAGGGGAAGTGAGTTCAGCGTGCCTCAGCTGCCAGCATAAATATATAAATCATTCCTGTAATAAATTAAGTTTTTAAATGCAGCGGTTATTTCCTCAAACCCCATGAGAGTTGAATTTTTCTCCTCAAAGGTTGAAGCGACTGTCTGTTTAACCCTGTGTTCTTCTTCAGGTATGACTGTCTTCTCTCTAAGTGTGGAGGACGACTCGTCAGCACCGACAGACTCCACCTTCCCAGCGTTCCTCTCCTGTAAGGGATGTGGTCAGCTTCTGGGAGACACACCTTTGGGGGCAGGCTTAGATCTTGGTAACTACTGACTGACTATAACATGCCAGGCTGTTTACATGTGGAGTTAAAAATAAAAAAGACCTGGGCACAGAGTGATATTGGAATATTTTCACTTCTTTGATTTGAGTTCAGTGTCCAGTAAATCTCACAACTCTATGATGGATAGAATCCAGCATATGTAAGCACATGAACACACATGCATATGAGTCACATCTACATAGTCCACCACTGACATTAAGGTGGAAACAGCAAGTCTATTTCTTGCCTCAGAGAGCAGACACAACTCAATGTAAAATAAAAGACCAGTTTCAGTTTTCTCACTGGTTACTGATTGGTAGGTGTAAACAAGAAAGAGTAATCAAGTGTAATTCTGCATGAATGTATTAATATGCTAACTCAAACTCAGAACTGTAGGAATACATGAAAAGTTTATCATCAGGTTGTGCTGTACTGTATTAAAAGGTTATTGTAGAGAGCCTGGTTATTGGATTATGTGCAGATGAGTAGATTATGATCAAAATTAAAGTTTCACTATAATACGACCAACATAATGATTGTAGCGTATGTATGTACCCAATTTGAACCGCCCTGCTCTGACAAGTCTTTGCTTTAAGATTTATCATCCACTGTGTCAAATGCCTAGGTTAGATCAGTACAAATGGCTGCAGAGGTTTGTTTTTACTTTGTTTGTACTGAATCAATATAATATTGTTTAATATTAATATTGTTTTAATTATTTTAACATTAGAAAATGTGATATATTTTATTCCAGGTGTAGGACTCGACCTAGGGGCAGAGCTTTATTGTCTCTCCTGTGAGGAGGGCCTCCAGCATGGCACCTCCATCGACTCCTCTCAGTTGGACGGTTCCAACCTGTCCGATAGATCCCTCGGCGGCAGCTCCAAAAATAAGAGGAGAAACGTAGACAAAGCCAGCGGTGTTGCGGACCCCGCCCCTAAACTGTACTCCTGTTCGCTGTGCACCTTTACCTCGCGCTACTCCAACCATCTCAAACGCCACATGCGGACCCATGACGGCCAGAAGCCGTACCGCTGCCCCGTCTGCCCCTACGCCTCAGCCCAGCTCGTCAACCTGCAGCGCCACGCCCGCACACACACCGGGGAGAAACCGTACAGGTGCCACCAGTGCAGCTACGCCTGCAGCTCCCTCGGCAACCTGCGCAGACACCAGCGCATGCACACGCAGGAGAGACCGCAGAGGAGGGAGAAGGAGAAAAGACGGGGAAGACGGAAAAAGGCAAACAGTGATGCTGAAGAAGGTGAGTAAACACAAACCTTTACATCAATTACGGTCTCAGAGTTAAAAAGCTGATAAATTTGTGTTAAAACAAGTTTGTTAATCAATAATTTCACAGGCTGCCTGCAGCTTCTCTCTCTTTTTTAATCACTTTGAAGGAAACTCTTTCTGATTGCTAATCTGACAACTAACTTTTATATATGTCACCTTTGGACTGAAAACTCAGTTCATCATCATCAGTATAAATAACATTTTCAGATCGTCTACGTAGCAGGGTGTGCCACTAATGTGAAAAAGCAGCAATTTAGGAGAAGTCACAGCGATGTCTTTTTGTTCAGTGTTTCCCTCTTTGGTGGGTTTGGAGGCTTCCTGGAAAAGTTCTCCTCTGGGATTTTAGACCGATTAACACCTGTTTACGGGATTTTTCTTGTAATGCATTTACAGTAATGACTTGTTTTCAGTTTGGGTAAAGTTGGTGTCACCAGTGCTCCAGTGTGCTCTGTGGACCATGACAGGTTAGGTGAATAACACAGAGTCATGTGATAAAGGAAGCACACCCTCTTTCTTGCCATGATGTAATGCAAAATTATCTGGTCTGTGGCAAAGGTGTACACCACGAGCAAAGTTCATAACACATACATGCTTTATATGCTTTGTTTCTTAACAACTTAAAACATGCTGCAAATGAATGAACTGGTGCAAAAGTGGCTCTTCCAGCCAATTTGAAAACTTTGAAAATATTACCTGGCACCCAACCGTGTTATGTTTTTTTAGCATCAGTTACCATGGTGATTTAGCCACGAGATAAAGCTGTGATGATATCCATTTTTAATGAATGATAAGAATTCTTGTTAGAATATATTAAAACATATAAAATTGTAAACCTTAAAGTTAGGGCTGCACGATTAATCGTTAAAAAATCGCCATCTCGATTCATACTTATGTGAAATCTCATTTCCAAATGACAACGATTTAAAAAAAAAAAAAAAAAAAAAAGACGACGATGATTGTACCGCATTTTGATCCGGGACGTAATCTGCATGAAAACAAGCGCTCACTCTTCCTGCTCAACAAATGACAAGGGCGGAGCCTTATACCACGTGATACAGAAGCTGGCTGCTAAAATTAGCAGGGAAAAAACAACGGAGAGCACGTCAGGGATGACAAGAAAGTGACAGGAGAAAATCCGTCCCGGTCAACCACCCAAACATCAATAACGGGAACCTTATACAGCGCTTCCCTATACACGTCGAACTCCCGCAGGAGTTAGACGGGTATAGGGAAATTACGGAGGCTATTACTTATCACCTGACCAAAGATATGGCTCCCATCAACACTGTGCAAAACGAGGGATTTAGGAAAATGATCAACACCCTAGACAAACCCTACACAGTGCCGTCCCGCAACAATTTTTCTATTGTTGCACTACCTGCTCTATACACGCAGTGTCGAGCAACGGTGGAGACGGAATTTCAAGCAGTACAACATTTTGCGGCAACAACAAAACGTGAGACATTTGTTGTTTTTAGAGCAGGGCGATATGGCCAAAAATATTTATCACGATATATATTTGAAAATTTGCGATAACGATATAACCGACGATATAATTGATGCGAGACAAAATACAACTCCACAACATTACTAGCGCAAAAAGACAACCTTCCATTTATTTTCACTTAAACAAGAAGCTGGTTTTTATGTACATTAAAGCTTTATAAAAATGTAACAGTGCAAATGCAAATTCCTTGCTGAAAGTTTAACCAAAAGGCATTTCCAGTAGAAATGGGCTGACATATCCTGAGCATAACCATGTATAATATCCACTGAAGTTAAAAAGAGGTGCTTTGCAACATTAAACTGCAGTGTGCAGTACGCATTTTTCGGACCATAAGGTGCACGGGATTATAAGGCACATTAAGCGAAACAAAGCAGTCAGATAAATCAAACTTTATTAAACTCATTCTTCTTGCTTCCTCCACTTCTGTACCATTGATTCATTAATGTTGAATTCTCTGGCAGCTGCTCTATTCCCATGTTGTTGCAGTATATTAATGACTAACCTCGTATTGTGGATGGATTATCTCAGTTGTTCTCCTGACTGAAGTTTGGTCCGTTTACAGCATCCTGCCATGCGATTGCATTTGTCTCTAACCATGAAGAACCTTCACGTTAACTTTTATAAGTGGAAAAGTGTTACCTCCAGCTTCACTGTTTATGTTATGCTAACATAGCTGTGTCGCTAGCGATCACGTAGCACATCATTATATATCAGCTAGCCCAACTTCAGTAACCCTACAAACGTCACTGCTGTTTAGTTTCCTGTCTTCATTTATGTTGGAAGTGATAGCAGAGCTGTACGTTTGATTTTTTTCAGAAATCTCTCAGTCAGAACATGCTATATCATGCTTAGGTAACTAGCGAAACTAGCGAGCTAACTTCCGCTAGCTTCCTGCTAACTTCTAACTCCGTTAAATGTAATAACTTTTGTTTTCATGGATGCCTGGAAGTTAAACTTTATAGTGACACCTGGTAAAGCAGCAATGCTGATCGTTTTATTAAAGATGAAAGAATTTAGACAGTTTTTAACTCTAAGTGATGCTGCAGTGTTGTTTGACCTGAAGTTTACGGAGTTTAGGACCCAGATTACTCCCAGATTTAAGAGCATCTTAGTCCGACAAATATGACAATAACCGCCGCTTGCATGTTCTGCAAAAAAATGTGCTTTGTTGTGTATCTGACGGACAAACACCAAACCAGTTCCACATCACTGAAGTTGCACCATTTTTACAAACCAATTCTGGTTCATCTGTTTCACTCAACAATCGGCCATGTGCGTATGAAAACAAAGGCACTGCGCATGTGCGTTTTACTCCCATTCTATCGCGATATTTCATTTTCCTATCGTTGCCTAACATTATACCGGTATTACCGTGAACGGTATAATATGGCCCAGCCCTAGTTGTTTTTATGTTTATTTATTGTTTTTATGTTCAGTCTCAACTGTTACGAAGTTGATGTGCAGTTAATAAGTGCAATAAATATTTATACTGGAAAAGAAAATCGTGAGAGAATCATGATCTCAATTCTAAGCAAAAAAATCGTGATTCTCATTTTATGCAAAATCGTGCAGCCCTACTTAAAGTTAGTGTTTAACTTTAGATGTAATTTCAAATATGTCTACATAACACTTATATATGTGTATGAGATGTGTGTATTTTGTTTTGCTCTCTCTCTCTCTCTCTCTCTCTCTCGCTCTCTCACTCTCTCTCTCTCTCTCGGGTTGGGGACTGCCCTCCGAGGGAAAGGCAGGGGAAACACTGCAGATCTAAGAGCGAAGCATGTGTTATTGTGTCGTTGTGAAATCATCATTATAACAGCAGCGATAGATTTCAGCTTCAGTGTGACCACATGTTGGGTATTCAGTTTTTCATTATCAGTTGATTAAATGTTCGTGTGTTTGTCTGTTGGTTATAGTCACATGCATCTCTTTTTGATAAAGGAAACCACTCTGACGTCAAGTCTCTTTGTAATTCTGTTTTTAAAGTCTCTTACTACAATTTAGTGTCTTTGTGACGGAGCCGTGAGATACGCTCACTTTTGTTGCTTGTTTGGGTCAAGCCCCACAAACACACACATGACGCCTGCATTTCCCATTTAGCAAAATGCTCACATATATCCTGTGGTATTCCTGTAGTTTTGTGATTTAAAAACTAACCAGGCTTTTTAAGCTGTTCTTTATGTAGAAATTTCTAGATTGAAAGCACACTTAAAACCTGGGAATATCACAAACCCAGAGCAGAGGTTTGATGACATGTGGAAGGTTTGCATTTTGGAGATTTGACAACTCCGAATTTAAAAAAAAAACTTTTTCTGAGGGGGAGATTTCTCATCTTGGAAGCAGTGAGCAGAGCAGAAAAGAGGAAGCAAGTCAGCAAAATGAGGAAGAGAAATTCTCTCTGGCTTAGTGCTCAGTGACCTAAAACTGAACTGCATGATGGGGAACATCTAGAAGAACGTGTTTACACTGCAGCTAATAATGATCCAAACAACTTTGCCTTTTGAATGCTTCCCTATGTGTCTGCAGTCATGTCAGACCTGACCCTACGAGTGTCCCAGGACTCTGCTTACCTCCAGACGTTGGGAGGACTCGGCTCCCCCTCCGGCCCCCTTCCAGTCCTCCTCTTCCCGCTCTGCTGCCGGGTGTGCGGCCTCACCCTGGAGGAGTCTGACCTAGAGGGCGACAGGGCAGAGGGAGAGGTGGAGGGCGATGGAGGACAGGTTTGTTTACCAAAACAAAGCTGGTTTTCTTTGAAAGATCCTCTGTAAACTTTAGGATGAAATGAGGGGTTGTACAATGTGTAGTTTGTTTCCACGACAAACAGAAAAACAGAAGCTCCGCCCACCACAAACTTCCACATTTTCCCAGTTTACATTAACGATAGCAGAGTGACTTCCTCCCTCATACTGCTGTCACAAGCTAAAAAGTCAGTGGCAATCTTAAGGTGGTGCACATGTTCAGGCCGCCATAGATTCAGATGGCGGTATTCTCTCATCGGTTTTGATAAATTTTGTCATAATTTTTTTTGTCAGATTTCCAATACATGCCATTTTCACCCCGTATTGTGTCTTCAGCTCTATCTACAAGTTCTCTATGGTCCCAGCAGGATCAACCAACCTCCTGACAGGAAAAATCTTAATGATTTAGTTGTTAATGGACTGGTACTGATATAGTGCTGTTCTACACAAATTGAATAATTAAAGTGCTTCCTTACTACAAACCTCATTCAGCCACACCTTCAAACAAGTACTTTTCCCCCCCCCAATGCCCGAACACTTTTTAGTCCCTGTCATTTAAAAACTTTGTAAAACTTTCTGCTGCTGCTGCTGCTAATTAGGATTTGTGAGCAATTTTGTCACGTCAGGGCTGCTCTCTTTTCTGGAGTTAAAAGCTCATAAGTATTAATAGATGAACAAATGTGTAAGATGCCTCATTATCTTATTCTTGTCAGTTCAATTATATTTATATAGCATCAATATACAAAAACACTTGGCTAAAGAGACTTTATATTGTAATGTAAAGCGCCTAAAATAATCCAGAGAATCTTCAACAATCAGATGACCATCTATAAGCAAGCACTTGGTGAATGTGGGAAGAAAAAACTGATGTTGAAGGTGGCTATCCCACTGTGGGAACGTTTTAAACCTGCAGGCTTTCTAATGACCACCACGGAGCGGCGATTCTGGTTAATGACCGTTTGATTGTATGATCTGTCCACAGGAAATGTTTCCTCTCACTGTGTGCTCTGTTATTTTTCCAGGTTTGCCGCCGTTGCTCCAAAGACAACTCAAGGGCTCCCTGCAGCAGGGACGTGTCTCGGGGATCCCGGCGCGGTCAGCGCAGCAACAAGCTGTACCGCTGCCCTCACTGCCCCTTCCTGTCCCACTACCCCAACCATCTGGCCCGCCACTCCCACGTCCACTCAGAGGAGAAGCCTCACCGCTGCCCGCACTGCCCCTACACCTCCTCACATCTCGACAACCTCAAGCGGCACCTGCGTGTGCACACAGGCGAGAAGCCTTACCAGTGCCCGTCGTGCAGCTACGCCTGCGGGAACTTGGCTAACCTGCGACGTCACGAGCGCATCCACTCGGGCGCCAAGCCGTTCCACTGTTCCATCTGCGGCTACTCCTGCAACCAGAGCATGAACCTGAAGAGGCACATGCTGCGGCACACGGGCGAGAAGCCGTACGCATGCGGCGAGTGCGGCTACACCACGGGCCACTGGGACAACTACAAACGCCACCAGAGGAAGCATGGGCACAACACGGACAGCTGGGACAAACACGCGCCCATCAACGGCCTCGGCTGGGGGCAAGACACTCAGGAGAGCCAGAGTCAGGGACAGGAGCACTCTTAGATACTGTGTGTGTGTGTGTGCATGTGTGTGAGGGAGACAAAAAATGACTGCAGCGGTTAGTCGATCGACAAAAAACCCAGTATCATTATTATGATAAGTTCAGGGTTTTAGAGTCCACCTTCTCCAGTGTGAGCTTCTGATTGTTTATAAAATCAAATTTTAAAAATATTTAGCCTCTTATAAAGACACATGCTTTATGTAAAAGTTAGGCGTGGCCATGGTGATGTCACTTTTGTGATGCTTAAAGCTGAGCAGTTTGACTTACCAGTTAAGTTGCCTGCTGCAAGCTACTAGAAATATTGCAGTTTAAGGCACTTCCACTTTGGCTTTGCTCGGCTGATCCAGAGGTTATGTCTATCTTTTATATGCATTCTGTGTCTGGATGAAACAAGGTGAAAGTAAATAATCGTCTTGATGGAGCGCGGTCCTGGTGTTTCTGTGGATCACAGGATTACTCTGTGTGCCCTGCAGGCCCTCGGAGTAATTAAAGTGATCGAGATGATAAACACAAAGATACTTTAAAGAACCACAGAGAGATGCAAAACCATTATTAAAAAGCACAAAATGAGCATGACAAGATGCAAAACAACTGTATAGAGAACTCCAAAGAGATACAGAAACATCAGTGTGATCTATGTCTTTTTGTGACACCAATATGAATATGAACATGACAAACTTTCTCAGGGATCACCCACCCTAAACATGTTCCCTCCATGCTTACAGTCAGGATCAGCATCATCACAGTTTTGCTCTTTAGTTATTTACAGCTGCAAATTAAAACCACACCAATGCTGCATCACCTGCAGACCAAGGCAGCTGATTCTCACACATCCATTTGCTGACTGCTGTTTACTGAGGTGAAAACTCACTTCGTGTGTAGCAAGTTTGCAATTTCTCGAGGTTTAAAAAAATGCCAGCAGCTATTTTTTTAAAAATTTGTTTTGTTTTGTTGCTCAACTAATCGCTGCGTCATTAATCAGGACAAACGCCGGCAGTGAAACTGGAGCAAAGCCACACTTTAAAAGTG